>NW_012110920.1:3757146-3847213 GCF_000951035.1 Colobus angolensis palliatus | reverse complement strand
ACTACAGGCGCCCGCCACCTCGCCCGGCTAGTTTTTTGTATTTTTTAGTAGAGACGGGGTTTCACGTGTTAGCCAGGATGGTTTCGATCTCCTGACCTCGTGATCCGCCCATCTTGGCCTCCCAAAGTGCTGGGATTACAGGCTTGAGCCACCGCGCCCAGCCTTGAGTTGTTTTTAAGACAGGGTCCCTCTCTGTCTCCCAGGCTGAAGCGCAGTGGCACAATCACAGCTCACTGCAATTTCCTGGGTTCAAGTGGTCCCTGGTCTCAGCCTCCGGAGTAGTTGGGACTACCGTGTGTGCCACCATACTTGGCTAAGTTTTTTTTATATTTTGTAGTGATGGGGGTTTCACCGTGTTGCTCAGGCTGGTCTCAAACTCTTGGGCTCAAACAATCCACCCTCCTCAGCCTCCCAAATTGTTGGGATTACAGGTGTG
Source organism: Colobus angolensis palliatus (assembly GCF_000951035.1). Classification (NCBI taxonomy): domain Eukaryota; kingdom Metazoa; phylum Chordata; class Mammalia; order Primates; family Cercopithecidae; genus Colobus; species Colobus angolensis. The sequence continues at coordinate 3,846,777 of NW_012110920.1, read as the reverse complement.
ATCCCACACCCAGTTGAAAATACTTCATTCTTTTAAAATTCACTGCCCACATTGCATATCACGTTCTGTACAGATACCAACTTACCTCATCTCCTCTGCAAAACTTCCCCTGCCTCACCCTAATCTCTCTTCACCCCCATTTCCCAAGGCGAAACTGATTCCTCCCACCGTTTCACCTTAACTTTACCTTGTATATTGCTTTTTGTATTTATCACAGTCAATTATTATTTTTTAGTTGCATGTCTCTATCTCTCACAAATAGAGAGCTCCTTGTTCATCTTCTTGGTCCCAACACCCAAACGCTCCTGGTAGGTACTCAGTGAACATTTGATGACTATGGAATGAATATATTGATTTCTCACTGTTCCTTCTTTCTGCTGTGTTCTAAAGCATGAGCTCTATGATTTAACTTATGAGGGGACCCTGGGGCTCCCCTGACACACATCTTCTCCAGTAAGTCCTGGAAGGTCCACAGATTTTTTCAATTAAGGAATTCTACCTCAATGGCTAGAATTTCCTTATCTAATGATAGACTGTTCTTCCTGGACTGTTAGAGCAAGAAGTGAGTTTTAAGAACAACAAGTCTAATTCCTTCATTGTATAAATGGGGAAACCACAGTTCAAAGAGGTGAAGTAACTTGCCCAAGGTCATTCAGCTGGTAAAAAGCAGACCCCAAAGTTGTATTCAGCAAGTGTTCATTCCACTACATGACACTCTTAACGCATGAGAAACTCCCATAGTAAATAGCTTTTTTTTTTTTTGAGACGGAGTCTCGCTCTGTTGCCCGGGCTGGAGTGCAGTGGCCGGATCTCAGCTCACTACAAGCTCTGCCTCCTGGGTTTACGCCATTCTCCTGCCTCAGCCTCCCAAGTAGCTGGGACTACAGACGCTCGCCACCTCGCCCGGCTAGCTTTTTGTATTTTTTAGTAGAGACGGGGTTTCACCGTGTTAGCCAGGATGGTCTCGATCTCCTGACCTCGTGATCCACCCATCTCAGCCTCCCAAAGTGCTGGGATTACAGGCTTGAGCCACCGCGCCCGGCTGTAAATAGCTTTTCTTAAAATGAGACTGAGAAGGAAGCTTTTCCCATCTCATAATTCTGGTAGAAGAAATGAGGCTTCAGTGGAAACAGGGTAGAGGGTATTAGCACTGAAGATCACATGGGACCAAGAGCCAGAAGACCCAGTCCTAATATTCACTTTCTCACCAATTTTCAGGGTGAACTTGGGTGACCCAGGTCTAGTTTTTACACCTTTCAGGAATTCAGAGTTTCATTAATAAAATGGAGATAACACCTACATCATCTGTCTGGCTCATCCAGTTGGCAGGAGTTTCATATATATATATATATATGCATATTTATATAAACCTATAAACATGAAAGATCATTTTTATCATCCTTGTGTCTGATAGATCTTAAAAGCCATCCTTTCAATAAATATTTATTAAATGCCTATTATGTGCAAGACACTGTGCTGAATGCTGTGAGGATTGCAGAGATGCCCCAGGCAGGTCTCTGGCCACTGCCTGCCTACAGCCTTGGAGGATAAGTGGTATGCTTGCAGAACCAAGATCAATACTGCTGACCACACAGAAAGTTAAGTGCCAAGGGGCACAGAGGAGGGCACTATCACATAAGAGAGCTTGAGCTGAGCCTTGAGGGGTGGGCAGCATTTAAATGAGCAGAGATGCTGGGGAGGGGTAGAGAGGAGGGTGATGTTGAACAAAGGACATTCAGAATAGAAATGAGAGGACAGAAAGACCCACAAGGTACTTGAGGACTGGCAAATAGATTTGTTAGGCTGGAGCTCAGTTTCATGGGGAGAAGCCATGGAGAATCAAGTTGGAAATATGGCTGTAATATTAACGACCAAGAATACCATACCAAGGAATATAAATTTGACCTGGGAGTCTAGAAACTTAAGTTCTAGCTCTAGCTTTACCTTCACCTCATTGTGTGATCTTGGTAAAATCACTTCCCTTCCTTATCTGTAAATTATGGGAAAATAAATTAAATGATTATTAAACCCCTTTCTACTTGGCTTTCTTAATTCTGTAATTTTTTTTTTAATTTTTTTGAGACGGAGTCTTGCCCTGTCGCCCGGGCTGGTGTGCAGTGGCCAGATCTCAGCTCACTGCAAGCTCCACCTCCCGGGTTTACGCCATTCTCCTGCCTCAGCCTCCCAAGTAGCTGGGACTACAGGCGCCCGCCACCTCGCCCAGCTAGTTTTTTGTATTTTTTTTAGTAGAGACGGGGTTTCACCGTGTTAGCCAGGATGGTCTCGATCTCCTGACCTCGTGATCCGCCCATCTTGGCCTCCCAAAGTGCTGGGATTACAGGCTTGAGCCACCGCGCCCGGCCTTAATTCTGTAATTCTTGACTTTTCCCCCTTAAGGCCATAGGGCCACTGAAGACTCTTACAGTAGGGGAGAGATGTGGGAATAGCTGTGCACGAACCATGGGGTCTTCAAGGGCAGCAAGTGCTTGGCACCTTGCTAGTGCTCAAATGGAACAGATGGGGGATGCAGCTGTGTTAGAGAAGCCAGGGGTACATTTCATGGGCACTTCAAGCCAGCTTGAGAAAGTGAGGTTCCAAAGCCAGGAGTCAGGCTATAATCAGTGCCAGTGGCATTGTAAAGGTAAGCCTGGCAGAAGGAAGAGAAGGAGAATTCCTTCTTAGGAAACAAACTTAGCTTCCTAACCAAGCCATTTTTGGGCAGGAAACAATTTTTTAGACAGCAAGGAGAAAATCCAGCCGGTCCTTTTTTTCCAAAGCAAGATCTGAGTTTGCAGTGCAGGGTTTTCCCTGTCTAAGACGTCACAGTTGCTGACATCTGAGCTTCCTGCCCAGTTGCATCACTTTGCAGGGAAGTACATGGGCCTTCAGTTCTGCTGGAGGAAAAAAAACCTCAGTTCACAAGGTGGGCAGGTGAAGGCCCTTGCCACTCCCAGGCAGGTAGTGCTGGGAGCTTTGCCCTGCCTGCAATTCCAGCTACCTTCCTGGGAGACAGCAGGGTGGGATGAGCAGGGTAGCTGACTATCAAAAGCGTACATTTTCGGTTCCTTGTCCTCAAAGCTGCCAGCATGAGTGACGTCATTTCCCTTTCCTGCGTTTTTTTCATCATGCTCTGTTTAACCAGCTCAACTTGTTTCCAGGCTTTCTCCCGAGACTTCCTCTGGCATAGCTGGATCCCCAAAGTTGGTTAATTCCTCCCGCTGCCTGCCTGCAGAGCAAGAGACACTAGGCATTTATTTCCTCCTCTGGAATTGGAGTTGGGAACAAAAATCCAGAGAAGGACTTGATTTAACAGTTTCTTCACCTGAGAGAGTAGGGATGTACCAGTTACTTTCCTTTTATTTTATTAATTTATTTTTTTGAGAATGAGTCTCACTCTGTCACCCAGGCTGGAGTACAGTGGTGTGATCTCTGCTCACTGCAACCTCCGCCTCCTGGGTTTAAGTAATTCTCATGCCTCAGCCTCCCAAGTAGCTGGGATTACAGGTGCATGCTACGATGCCTGGCTAATTTTTGTGTCTTTAGTAGAGACAAGGTTTGACCCTGTTGCCCAAGCTGGTCTTAAACTCCTAGGCTCAAGCGATCCACCCACCTCAGTCTCCCAAAGTCCTGGGATTACAGGCGTGAGCCACCACGCCAGGCCAGTTCTTTTCCTTTCAATTTCACAAACAAGCACAGAGAGTCTCCCATGTGTGAGCACTAAGCTGGATTGACCCAAGGGCTACCAAAGTGGAAAAGACATGGTCTCTTGGGATCCCCCTCCATGGGACCCCATAGCGTCATGAAGGCAACAGACCCTCTAAGGCAGGAGTTCTTAACTTTGGAGAAGGTAGATGGGAAGACACTACATCTTTTCTTTTTGCTAACCCCTAATTGAAATTCAGCATTTTCTTCAATTATAAGGATAGGCAACAAATACAAACCACAATAATATTAACAGTACCAATGACTTTGTCACTGATAGAAATCACAAATATTTTTGTATCACATTACAGTGGTTTCAGGTATCTCAAAATATCACTTATAGTCGTTACTACTTAGAAATGTCAGCAGTTTGTGGGCCTACTGCTAGATCATGCATTAATGCATTAGTAAAAAAGCACATATATATTACCTATTTGTCATTTCCATATTTTGATAGCTATATTTTACTACTACTAGTTTCCTTTATAACCCTATTTCTTTTATTTTATGCATTTAGAAATAGTATTCTGAGTTCATAAGCTTCACTGGCATGCCAAAGGAATCTGTGGCACACAAAATGTTAAGAGGCCTTGCTGTAATACCTGTGGGCATGATGACCACAACTCCACAGTTGTGACACACAGTCTGAAAAAAATGAGACGATATTAAGGGGATGATGGGAAGGAATTTGTTATCAGAACATTCCTAAAAAATTCAGAGTCTATGTTCATAATAGGCATTTGGGTGAGGAGAGGAGAAAGGCACTGAGATTCCTTCTGAGGGACAAGGAGGGTATCTGATATTTCTTAGAGAAAGTTTGGTTTGAGCAAGGCCTTGACAGACTAATGGGTTTGTGAGCTTTGAAGATGGAGAATGTGGCAGGGTCAGAAGAACCCTTACTCCTTCCAGCAAGAAAAGATGGCACAAAATTCCTGAGGCCAGAGAGCACTTCTACCTCCCGTACCTGAGGGATGGCAACTCGTGGATGTTGGTTGGGGTTCAGGAGCAGGTGTTGAAGAAAGTTTTAAAAAATGGTGGAATTGCAATGAACTGTGAGCATGAACTTGAGAAACTATACTCTGAGACGTTCTAAGAATCAGTGACTGTTTTCCTTTGGTAACCCACTCAGAATCTAGGCCAACATCATACATCACAATAGGTCAACTGACTTGCTTACTGATGTGTTTCCCTAATTTCAAATTCAAAGCACCTTTTTTTTTTTTTTTTTTTTTTAGAGAGAGAGACATATAGAGGCAGGGTCTTGCTTTGTCATCCAGGCTGGAGTGCAGTGGTGTAGTCATAGCTCAATGTAACCTCAAACTCCTGGGTTTAAGCAACCCTCACATCTTAGCCTCCTTAGTAGCTAAGACTACAGGCATTCACCACCATGCCTGGCTAATTTTTTATTTTTGTAGCTGTGGTGTCTCGCTATGTTGCCCAGGCTGGTCTCAAACTCTGGCCTTCAAAGTACTTTTTCGTTCACTGGTTTCCTGCAGAGACTGAGCTCTCTACTATCCAACAACTTTCACATTAGACACCATTTCTAGCCACCTAGTGGTACTGGAAGGACCCTGCCTGCACTCTGCCTAAGGGGTATCTCATCTAGACTTACACCTTGCTCTTCTTGAGCCAGGTGTGAGGGACATTTTGGAGCCATTGAGGAGGTGAGGAAGAAGAGGTGAAGTCTTGAGTTCTTTCTCCCCACTCATAGGGTGGCTGGTCTGAAAAAGCTGAGAACCTCTGGCCCAAGTGAGAAGGTGCTGCTTCTGCTGCTGCTGACCTTGTTGGAGCAGATGATGCCCTCTAGCCTGCAGACTTGGGACTGCACCACTCCTAGGTGAGAAGGGCCCCAGTTAGCAAGACACCCAGAGCCCTGTCCAGCTGAGGAGTTGAGTGGAGACATTAATCTTCAGGCCTCGGGATGTGAAGTTAAGGACCACAGGACAATAATCAGGGGTGAAAGAGAAATGAAAGGCAAGAAGGACAGACAGAAAATTGACTCCTTTGCCATGGAGCTAGAAACAAAGGACATGGAACAGAGGTAGAGGATCCAAGTGGAGGATAAAAGGAAGGCTGATAGGTTCTAAAACCAATGACAAAGTCACAGGCTTCCTTTAAGTGGGCTCCGCCTTTGCTTCATGCATGCATTCATTCATTCAATGAACATTTATATACTGAGTGCAGCCATTTACAAAGTGGCTGTGCCCTCAGAAGCTCAGAATCTGGAGATAGGAAATGGATACTGAGATATCTCTGACTTGTCAAGAACTGGAAAACCATTCTGGGTCCCAAGGAACACAACTAGGAGTGGAGGTAGAGAGGAAGGAGCAAGAGGAAGATTGCTTTCTGCCCTGGGGGAACGGCTGCAGTTCTTGGGAAGTTAAGCCTGTGCTGGGGGTAGAGTTAAGATGCACTAGAAGGTGACCACAGGCTCTTTTGTTGTTTGTTTGTAGCATTTACTGTGTGCCAGGCACTATGTACTTCATGAAATACTAGTTCCTTTGATTCTCATGCAACCCCATGAAATATGTGTGCTTATTCTCTTCATTTTCCAAATAAGGAAATTGAGGCACAGAGTGCTGTTAGAATGTCTAGGGAAGTGATCAGCAGAGGCGTCCAGACCAGAGTGTGCTGAGTCATACTTATCTCCTGATATGAAAGCTAGATTCTGAACCCACTCCCACTCCCTGGTGCTGGATCCAGCCTCATTTACAGCACTTGAATCTTCACTGAAGGTGGTTCTGTGGCAGAGCTCTAAAACTGAACTAATTGAATGTCTTTCAGTAACAGAATGCGAAGTATATAGATGTCTGTAGAATGCTCTAGAGCAGGGGTCCCCAACTCCCAGGCCATGGACCAGTACTGGTTGGTGGTCTGTGAGGAACAAGGCCATAGTAGGAGGTGAGCTGCAGGCCAGCGAGCATTGCCACCTGAGCTATGCCTCCTGTCAGACCAGTGATGGCATTAGATTCTGATAGGAATGTGAACCCCAGTGAACTGCGCATGTGAGGGATCTAGGTTGCACTCCTTATGAGAATCTAACTAATGCCTGATGATCTGAAGTGGAACAGTTTCATTCCAAAACCATCCGACCTCCCCACCCTTGACCTGGTGGAAAAATTGTCTTCCACAAAACCAGTCGCTGGTGCCAAAAAGGTTGGAGACTGCTGCTCTAGAGAATAATCTATCTCGGGCCGAGTGCTGTGGCTCACACCTGTAATCCCAGCACTCTGAGGGGCCAAGGCAGGGAGATCACCTGAGGTCAAGAGTTCAAGACCAGCCTGGCCAACATGGTGAAACCCCATCTCTACTAAAAAAATACAAAAATTAGCCAGGTGTGGTGGCACACACCTGTGATCCCAGCTACTCGGGAGGCTAAGGCAGGAGAATCACTCGAACCCGGGAGGTGGAGCTTGCAGTGAGCCAAGATCACACCACTGTACTCCAGGCTGGTAGAGAGAGTGAGATTCCATTTCAAAAAAAAAAAAGAATGCTGTATCTCTGGAATGCCTTGTCTGGCTACTTAAAAAACAAAAACAAACAAAAAAACCCATGCAACTTGAGCTCATAGCAACTTTTAAAGAATTTATCCTCTCCCAAAGGCCTTGGCCAAAAGTGGTATGCTGACCCCTACTGTGGACCTACATCCAGGAATAATTGCTGTGCCCTGCTACCCACAGTCAGGCATTGCTCATGGCTGCATGGGAGGTATTGAGTGCATCTTATGTGCCAAGGGTTATTCTAGGCATGACAATCAGTGCTGAACAAAGCGGGGATCCGTATAGAGTCAAGGGAAGAGTCCTACACTGATGAGCACTGTGACAGAGGAAGAACAGGGCACTGGGTCAGCCTGCAGGAGGGGTACCTGAGTAGCAGGGAGAACCAGGAAGGCTACCTGGAGCCTGGCTGGCCATGCAGAAACTGCAAGAGCCATAGCCAGGATGCGGCAGAGAGCCATCTGGAGATGCAGACCTCGAGGAAAGTACAGCTGCCCTGGACCAGAGTCTCTTGCCTTCATACTTGCTAGTTATAAATAAATAAATAAATAAATAAATAAATAAATAAATAAATAAATAAATAAATAAATAAATGTACAAGTAAAACTCTCCTAAAACGACACTGTTATATGGAAAATAAAATTGTAAAGTTGAGAATCATTAAATACGAAAATCATCTTTTATTAAACTGTTTATTTTTTGTGAGTACACAGCAGGTGTATATATTTATGGGGCACATGAGATGCCATGATACAGGCATACACTGTGTGACAACCACATCATAAAAAATGGGGCATCTGTCCCCTCAAGCACTTATCTCCCATGTTATAAACAGTCCAGTTATACTCTTCTAGTTATTCTAAAATGCACAAACAAATTACTATTGACTATAGTCACCTTGTTGTGCCATCAAACACCAGGTCCCATTCATTCAATTATTTTGGTTGTTTTTACCGATTAACCATCCTCCCCTCCCCTCAAGCCCCCTACTACTCTTCTCAGCCTCCGGTAACCATGCTTCTACTCTCTATCTCCATAGGTTCAATTGTTTTGATCTTTTAGTCACACAAATAAGTGAGAACATGTGATATTTGTCTTTCTGTGTCTGACTTATTTCACTTAACATCATAACCTCCAGTTGCATTCAGGTTGTTGTAAATGACAGAACCTCATTCTTTTTTATGGCTGAATAGCACTCCACTGTGTATATCTGCCACATTTTCTTTATCCATTCATCTGTTCACAGACACTTAGGTTATTTTCCAAATCTTGGCTATTGTGAACAGAGCTACAGCAAACATGAGAGTGCAGATATCTCTTCAATATAATGTTTCCATTATTTTGAGTACATACCCAGCAGTGGGATTGCTGAATTGTATGGTAGCTCTATTTTTAGTTTTGTGAGAAACCTCCAAACTGTTCTCCACAGTGGTTGTACTAATTTACATTCCCACCAACAGTGTACGAGGGTTCACTTTTCTCCGCATCGTTGCCAGCATTTATTATTGCCTGTCTTTTGGATATAAGGCATTTTCACTGGGGTGACATGATATCTCATTGTAGTTTTGATTTGCATTTCTCTGATGATCAATGATGTTCAGCACGTTTTCAAATGCTTGCTTGTCATTTGTAGGCCTTCTTTAGAGAAATGTCTATTCAAATCTTTTGCCCATGTTTTGATTGGGTTATTAGATGTTTTCCTAGAGAGTTATTTGAGTTCCTTATATATTCTGATTATTAATCCCTTGCCATATGGGTAGTTTTAAAATATTTTCTCTCATTCTGTGAATTGCCTTTTCATATTGTTGATTGTATTCTTTGCTGTGCACAAAAACTTGATGTGATACCATTTGTCTATGTTTGCTTTGGTTACCTGGGCTTGTGAAATATTGCTAAAGAAATTTTTGCCCAGGCCAATGTCCTGGAGAGTTTCCCTAATGTTTCCTCATAGTAGTTTCACAGTTTAGGGTCTTAGATTTAAGTCTTTAATCCATTTTTATTTGAACTTTGTATGTGGTGAGAGATAGGGGTCTCATTTCATTCTTCTGCATATGGATATCCAGTTTTCCAAGCACCACTTATTGGAGAGACTGTCTTTTTCCCAGTGTATGTTCTTGGCACCTCTGGCAAAAATGAGTTCACTGTAAGTGTGTGGATTTGTTTTTGGGGTCTCTATTCTGTTCCATTGGTCTATATGTCTGTTTTTATGCCAGTATCAAGCTGTTTTGGTTACTATAGCTCTGAAATATAATTTAAAGTCAGATAATACGATTCCTCCAGTTTTGTTCTTTTTGCTTAGGACAGCTTTGACTATTCAGGGTCTTTTGTGGTTCCATATAAATTTTAGAATCGTTTTTCTATTTCTATGAAGAATGTCTGTATTTTGATAAGGATTCCATTGAATCTGTAGATTGCTTTGGGTAGTATGGACATTTTAACAATATTGGTTCTTCCAATCCACGAACATGGAATATCTTTCCATTTTTTGGTGTCCTCATCAATTTCTTTTAGCAGTGTTTTATCGTTGTCATTATAGAGACCTTTCACCTCTTTTGTTAATCCCTAGGTATTTAATTTTATTTGTGGCTAGTGTAAATGAGATTACTTTCTTGATGTCTTTTTCAGATTGTTCACTATTGGCATAGAGAAATGCTACTGATTTCTGTATGTTGATTTTGTATCCTGCCACTTTACTGAATGTGTTTATCAGTTCTAATAATTTTTGGTTGAGTCTTTAGGTTTTTACAAGTGTAAGATTATGTCATCTGTAAACAAGAATAATTTGACTTTTTATTTTCCAATTTGGATACCCTTTATTTCTTTCTCTTGCCTGATTGCTCTAGCTAGGACTTCAAGTACTACATTTAATAACAGTGGTGAAAGTGGACATCCTCGTGGTGTTCCAGACCTTAGGGGAAAGGCTTTCAGTTTTTCCTCATTCAGTATGATACTCGCTGTGAGTATGTCCTATATGGCTTTTATTATGCTGAAGTGTTTTCTTTCTATACCCAGATTTTTGGGGATTTTTATGAAGGGATGTTACATTTTACCAAATTCTTTTTCAGCATCAATTGAAATAATCATATGGTTTTTATCCTTCATTCTGTTGATATGATGTATCACATGGACTCATTTGCATACATTGAAACATCCTTGCCTGCCAGGGATAAACCCCACTTGGTCACGATGAATGATCTTAATGTATTGTGAAATTTGGTTTGCCAGTATTTTGTTGAGGATTTTTGCATCAATAGTTATCAGAGATATTGGCCTGTAGTTTTCCTTTTTTGAGGGGTCTTTGTCTGGTTTTGTCTTTAGTGATCCATAGTAGCCACTAAATGATCCTTTGAATTTCTGTGGTTCAGGAGTGTATTGTTTAATTTCCATGTATCTGTATAATTTCCAAAATTCCTCTTGCTATTAGTTTCTAGTTTTATTCCATTGTGGTCAGAGAAGATGCTTGATATTTTCTCTTTTTTTTTTTAATGTTTTGACTGGTTTTGTGACCTAACATATGGTCTATCCTTGAGAATGAGCCATGTGCTGGGAAAAGAATGTGTGTTCTGCAGGAGTTGGATGAAATATTCTATAAATATCTATTAGATTCTTTTGGTCTATAGTGCAGAGTAAGTTTTTTTGTGGATTTTCTGTCTGGAAGATCTTTTCAATGCTGAAAATGGGATGTTGAAGTCTCCAGCTTTTATTGTATCAGGGTCTATTTCTCTTTTGTTCTAATATTTGATTTGTATATCTGGGTGCTCCAGTATCAAGTGCATTTGTATTTAAAATTGTTATATCCTGTTGCTGAATTGACCCATTTTCATTATGTAGTGACCTTCTTTGTCTCTTCTTATAGTTTTTGTCTTGAAATCTAGTTTGTCTGATTTAAGTGTAGGTGTTCCTGCTCTTTTTGGTTTCCATTTGTGTGGAATATGTTTTTCCATTCCTTTATTTTCACTCTGGGTGTCTTAACAAACCAAGTACATTTCTTGTAGGCAGTAGACCATTGGGTCTTTTTTTAAAAATCCATTCAGCCACTCTATGTATTTTGATGGGATCATTTAGTCCATTTACATTCAATGTTATTGATAAGTAAGGACTTACTTCTGCCATTTTGTGATTTGTTTTCTGGCTGGTTTGTGATCTTCCCTTTCTTCTTTCTTTCCTTCCTGTCTTCCTTTTAGTGAAAGCAATTTTCTATGGTGATATAATTTAGTTTCTTGTTTTTTATTTTTGTGTATGTTTGTGTATCCATTGTATGTTTTTTGGTTCGAGGTTACCATGAGGATTGCAAATACTATTTTATAATCCATTGATTTAACTTGATAACAACTTAACACTGCTTGCATAAACAAGGAAACAAAAATCAAACAAAAAAAAAACTAATAAAGATTCTAAGCCTTAACTTTGTCCCCAAACTTTTTAACTTTTTGTTGTTACTCTTCATATCTTATTGTACTGTCTGTATCTCTAAAACTTGCTGTCTTGAAAACTTGTTCCACTCCTCAAGTGGAAGTTATTATTTTTCATAATTTTTCATCTTAAGATAAAAGTAGTTTATACACCACAGTTACAGTGTTGTAATATTCTGTATTTTTCTATGCACTTACTGTTATCAGTGAGTTTTGTACTTTCAGATGATTCCTCACTGCTTATTAATATCCTTTTCTTTCTGATTAAAGCACTCCCTTGAACATTACTTACAGGACAGGTCTGGTGTTGATGAAGGCCCTCAGCTTTTGCTCGTCTAGGAAAGTCTTTCTTTCTTTTTCATGTTTGAAGGCTATTTTCACTGGATATGATATTCTAGAGTAAAAGTTTTTTTCCTTCAGCACTTTAAATAGGTCGTGATGCCACTCTCTCTTGGCCTACAAGGTTTCCACTGAAATATCTGCTGCCAGATGTATTGAAGCTATGGTGTACGTTATTTGCTTCTTTTTTCTTCCTGCTTTTAGGATCCTTTCTTTACCTTTGACCTTTGGGAGTTTGATTATTAAATGCTTTGAGGTAGTCTTCTTTGAGTTAAATTTGCTTGGTGTTCTATAAACTTCTTGTACTTCAATATTAATATCTTTCTCTGGACTTGAGATGTTCTCTGTTATTAATCCTTTCAATAAACTTTCTACCCCTACCACTCTACTTCCTCTTTAAGGCCAATAACTCTTAGATTTGCCCTTTTGAAGCTATTTTCTAGATGCTATAGACGTGCTTCATTGTTTTTTATTACTTTTTCTTTTGTCTTCTCTTACTGTATATTTTCAAATAGCCTGTCTTCTGCTTGATCAACTCTGCTATGAAAAAACTCTGATGTGGCCGGGCGCAGTGGCTCACGCCTATAATACCAGCACTTTGGGAGGATGAGGCAGGCAGATCATGAGGTCAGGAGATCGAGACCATCCTGGCTAACATGGTGAAACCCCGTCTCTACAAAAATTACAAAAACAAAATTAGCCGGGCATGGTTGTGGGCGCCTGTAGTCCCAGCTACTCCGGGGTCTGAGGCAGGAGAATGGTGTGAACCCGGGAGGCAGAGCTTGCAGAGAGCTGAGATCGCACCACTGCACTCCAGCCTGGGTGACAGAGCAAAATTCTGTCTCAAAAAAAAAAAAACTCTGATGTATTCTTCAATATGCCAAGTGTATTTTTCAGCTCCAGAATTTCTGCTTTATTTTTCTCATTATTTCAATCTCTTTGTTAAATTTATCTGATAGAATTCTGAATTCCTTCTCTGTGTGATCTTGAATTTCTTTGAGTTTTCTCAACACAGCTATTTTGAATTCCCTTTCTGAAAGGTCATATATCTCTGTTTCTCCAGGATTGGTTGGTCCCTGGTGCCTTATTTAGTTCACTAGGTGAGGTAATATTTTCCTAGATTATCTTGATACTTGTAGACGTTTGTCTGTGTCTAGGCATTTAGCTATTAATTATAAAGGTTAGGTATTGTAGTCTTCACAGTCTGGACTTGTTTGTACCTGTCCTTCTTAGGAAGGCTTTCTACATGTTCAAAAGGACTTGAGTATTGTGATCTAAGCTCTATCTGCTTTAGGGGGCACCTCAAGCCCAGTAACAGTGTGATTCTTGCAGACTTGTAGAGGTACCACCTTGACAGTCTTGGACAAGATCCAGAAGAATTCTCTGAATTACCAGGCAAAGATTCCTGTTTTCATCCCTTACTTTCTCCCAAACAGTCTCTCTCTCTGTTTTGAGACACCTGGAGTTCAGAGTGGAGTGACACAAGCCCCCCTGTGGCCACCAAGGACTGTGCTGGGCCAGCACAGCACTGGGTCTCACCCCTTCTGTAACCATTCCCTAGCTACGGCCTATGTTTGCTCAAGGCCCTGGGGCTCTACAATCAGCAGGTAACAAAGCCAGCCAGGCCTCTGTCATTCTTATCAGGGTGACAAGTTCCCCCAAGTCCCCAGAGGTACTATCTGGGAGTCAGAGACTAGAGTCAAAAACCTCAGGAGTCTACCCTGTGTTCTGTGTTCTATTGTACGGCACCTGAGCTGGCACTCAAATCACAAGATGTAGACTTTCCCACTCTTTCCTTCCCTTTCCAAAAGCAGGAGAGCCTCATCGGATGGCTACCACCACCCCAGGCCCACAGAGAGTACTGCCACACTACTGCCAATGTTCCCAAGGGCTCTTCAGTCAACTTACAGTGAATGCTTCTAGGCCGGGGACTCACCCTTCAGGGCTGTGGCCTCCACTGTGCCCCAGGGCAGGTTTAGAAATGTCATCCAAGAGCCAAGTCCTAGAATCAGGGACCCCAGGAGTCCAGTTGCTGCTGTACCCCATTGTGTCCAAGCTGGTACCTAAGGTGAAAATCAAAGTCCTCTTTACATTTCCCTCCACTTTTCTCAAGCAGAAGAAGTCTCACCCCATAGCTACCATAGTTGGGAATGTGCTGAGTCTGATCTGAAGCCAGCAAGTCTCACAGTCTCACCCAAGACCCTTGACATAGTACCTGGATATCATTGCTGGTTATTCAGACCCAAGGGCTGTTGAGTTAGCCGGTGATGAATCCTGCCAAAATTGAGTTCTTCCCTTCAAGGCAACCGGTTCCCTTCTGACCCACGGGGTGCCTAGAAATGTCAAGTGAGAGCTAGGACCTGGAAAGGGGGCCTCATGACTGACCATTGCCCTATCCTGATGTGGCTGAGTTGGTATCCAAGATATAAGTCAAAGTCCTCCCTACTCTTTTGTCTCCACTCCTCAAGTGGAAGGAAGGAGTCTCATTATTTTGAACCATCAGTTGTGCAGCCTGGGGTTAGAGGAGGGGTAATGCTGGCACCACTTTAGCTGCCTTTGTTGGTGTCTCAGTATACTGTGTGCCCTCACATCCTAGTCTGCTGGCTCTGGGCCCAGTTCAACACTAGTACTTGCCTAGGAGTTGCAGTCCTTGTGGCCTAGACTGAATCTCAAGTTTATTTAGAACCCCAGAGTACTTCAGCCCACAGTGATAAGTCTTGCAGAAACTCAAGTTCTGACTCTTGGGGTCAGTGACTCCCCTCTGGGTAGGGCTGGTTTAAATCTCCCTCCATGGGTGGGCATCAGGTGAATGTGTTCCAGTTTTGCTTTCTCCTATAACACGGACAGTACTGATTTCAATGCCTCACAATTGCTGCGCTCTCCCTCTCCCCAGCACACAAAACTGCTCTCTGCACCACACTGCCACTGCTGGGGGACTGGGGACAGGGTGGCATCAGTGATTCAAGGCTGTTTTTCCTACCTCTTCAGTACCTCTTTCAGCAGTATGAAGTTTCAGTAGTATGAATATGTGTGGCTATTAACAATTTGCTCTGGAAGATGGAAGGAGGATAGAGCATCCCCAGGAGGAGCCCACGCCTCAGCTGGGCCGGGAACATTGCGTGACACACTCAGAAGTTGGCCTCTGCTCCTTTGCTCTGTGTTGGTCCATAAATTCGTGGGTAACTTCAGAAGTTTGTGGCTAGTTAATCCAAGCCCCTTTTGGTGCATCTGGGTTTAGTTATCTGCATTCCTGGTATTCAGCATAGTAACCTGGGTCCTAGGTTATACAGTTTTGTCCAGGATGAAATGAACTCCCCTAGCAGCAAGAGGAGAGGGCACCAAAGCCAGGAAGTTGGGGCCTGGATTCATTTTCTGGATCTGCCATCCCAAAGCTATGTGGACTTGGGCAAGCTCCCCCACCTCCCTGAGCCTAAGATGCCTTCACTGACCGTGTGAGGATAAGAACTCCAACCCCCTTGGCTTCCTCTGAGGTTTGAATAAAGTCTTACGTGTAAAGTGCCTGTCATGGCCCTGGTGCGTGACATGCATTCCCTTCCCATGCACCTTAGCAGTGGAAGTGAGCTCCAGATTTTTCAAGGGTACCTACTAGGGACTGACAGAGGACTCAGCATGGTTTGGGAGATAATGTTACTCTTGGTTTCCTAGCATGTATTTCTTAAGCACCAGCTCTGTGAAGAAACACACACACACCACTATGCCAGAGCTACTGTGAACTCAAAAAGCATTGGGACATATTCTTCAAGTCTGAAAAATGAGAAAGGAAAAGTAGATGAGGAAAGGAAGCAAACAAGAGACACAGGAGAGTTTCGAGCAAGATACCAGCCATTTCAGAGAGGACAAGTGAGCTCTTCTTCAATTATCTTCCTCCTGCTCCTCCTCCTCTTTTATTAGTACTTCTATCACCATTGATAATAACAATATTTCCTGCAGGTGCAGGTCATTATTGCCAGTAAATCACCTTCTCATGTGGGCTTCTTGCCACATGAGCAGGATGCACAAGCCACAACAAACCATCATGATGGAGGACTCAGGCTTTGGAGTAGGACACCCGGAGTTGGTATATTGTCAGACTCACTAATCTCCAGACTTTTTTGTTTTGTTTTGTTTTGTTTTTGAGATGGAGTCTAGCTCTGTCGCCCAGGCTGGAGTGCAGTGGAACAATCTCAGCTCACTGCAACACCTGCCTCCCATGTTCAAGTGATTCTCCTGCCTCAGCCTCCCTAGTAGCTGGGATTACAGGCACCTGCCACCACGCCCAGCTAGTTTTTCTATTTTCAGTAGAGACGGAGTTTCACCGTGTTGATCAGGCTGGTCTCGAACTCCTGACCTAGTGATCTGCTCACCTCGGCCTCCCAAAGTGCAGACTTCTTCACCTTATAATTATAACCTTACCTTAGAGAACTATCATGAGGAGTAAAGGAGGAGCCATAAGTTAAGTTCTCACCTTGGTGCCTGGCACATGATGAACTCACCATATGGACATTATTGTGGACATTATAGTTCATTCTGGAATGTGGCTGCCTGGATTGGAAGCTCAGCTCTTCTACTTATGCAATGTGTGGCCTAGGGTAAGTCATTTAACCTCTCTGTGCCTAGTTTCCTTCTTAGGGTTTAATTATCTGTACTGCTAACAATCAATGAGGTAGCCTTTTTCATCTTTATTTCATTCAAAAAACCCTAAAATAGGATCGTTTTGAGAAATAAATGATATATATATATATATATCATATACACTTATATTATATTACAAGAAGTATATTTCTTAGACTGTTGGCTTGCCTATAGGAAGCACTATGTCTGTGTTGGTGGTTATTCACATTTCTTGAATAAATAATCTGGGTGAATTGTGAATTTAACACCTACTAAGTGCCAGGCAGTGAACAAAATAAACCATCCCTACACTCATGAAGCTTACCTTCGTATGGAGAAAGAGCTAGTAAACAAAATAGGATGCTAGATAAACAGAAAAGGGGTATGAGGTGTGCTGAAGGTGGAAATGGCGGGTTATCCTCCAACAGGAGACCTTTGGAGTGAAGACCTGAAAGACGTGGAGGTGCAAGCCATGCAGGTGTCTGGGGAAGCACATCCCAGGGCAGTGATAAAAGATCAGAAATGCTATAACTGCCATCATCCTGCCATCACCCAGCCTGCTCAGGGTGGGTGCCCATCCAAGGTCACTGTGGAAAGGTTAGGTGCTCAACAAACAACCCTGGTCCCTAATAGCCTATGAATCCCATTAACGCATAATGTGTGGAGGGTTTCTTTTACTTTTTAACCCTACCTCAGTTTATGAGTGTGCATGTACACAAAGTGCAAAGGCTGTATGGTGAGAACATGCCTGGTGTGTTTGAGAAATACAGAGCCAAACACCATGGTTGGGTCAGAGTGAGCCCGGGGAAGCAGCAGGGGCACAGTCGGGGGAAATAGCCAGGAGGGGTGTGTGTGCACATATTAGGGTTGTCAAAGCCCTCATAATGACTCCATTTTTAAATGATTATATAGAGGCAGGTGTGGTGGCTCATGTCTGTAATGCCAGCACTTTGGGAGGCCGAGGAGGGAGGATTGATTGAGCCAGGAGTTTGAGACTACAGTGAGCTATGATCATGCCACTGTGCTCCAGCCTGGGTGACAGAGTGAGACCCTGTCTCCATAAATAAATAATCATATGGAGCAGGTAGTACAGAAGGGTCAGTATCCACACTACCAAAAACTAAGGACCAAAGAAATGTACTGACCTGCCCTGGGAAATTCATGGCAGGAGATGCCTTAGAACCAGAAGGTGGCCCCTGAATCGGCAGTCTTTATACTGCACTGTGCCGTCTCCCACCCTGCTGAGGTCATGAGAGACCTTTTCCTCACTCGATGCTCACAGCAACACTACTAGACTGGTGTTAATATCTTCACTTTACAATAGAGGACACTGAGTCTTAGAAACATTAAGTGTTTTGTTCGAAGTCACATAGGATTGGAACCAGATCTGTCGGACTTCAGAGGTCTTGTTCTTTCCGTTAAAGCACGTGATATGAAATCTGAAAGATAGGCATTTGTGCTCTGAATCATCTATGCGGTGTCCATCTAGATGTTGGTGCCCTTTTTGGCCTCTCTACCCAGCAGCCTCTCTACTTACTTGTGGCTGTGCTTGTTCAGCTTTGTCACCATGACAACCATTCCTCTGTCAGAAACACCCTGTCCTCAGTCTTGACTGACTCTCCCTGACTGAAAAGATCCTTCCATTCATACGTAAAATACAGAATTTATTCAGAAAAACCAGTCAGTACAAGGTGTACTACAGGATATCACACCTGGCTCACATCACAGACATGGACTATACGACTTCACAATAAATTAGAGGGGAGGCAGCCCTATACTCCCTGCAGGCCCTTTCAGCAGATAGAGTTCAGTATCAATACCACAGTAGACTTTTTGACTATTTTCAAGTGGAATCAGACAGCCTGAGGCCAGCCAGTGGGACTGTCAGTTGCAAAGGGCCTTCCCCATCTCCTTCCCCTTCAAGGTGGGCCGTCTCCCACAGTAAACCGCACAGGGGATGTTCGTCACTGGCTCACTATACAGGTTCCTTGTCATCAGGCTGAGGACGTTACTTCATGATTCTTAGCAATCCAGGCTAGAAAGATGTCGAGCTCTCCCAGGGATTTGACGGCAGCAGAGCGGACCTCCAGCTGAAATCAGAGATCATTGTAAGAACCCACCTTTCTAGACTGTGTAATGGTTTTCAAGTCACTTTCTTCACATGCTGGTCCCCACAAGGTTTTGTTTTTTGTCGTGAAATATATTTGTATAACATACAGACTCAGTATTCTTTTCCTCGCAGGCAACCAATTTTTTTCCCCACAAACAAGCAATTAAATCATTTCAGCTCCTTATAAACAAAACTTTAAAATTCTTCATTCTTTTCCCTCAGGTTTCTTTTTTTTCCTCTGTTTTTCACAGGAAAAAAATCTGCCTTACTGGCCAGTTCTGCTGATTTTCTTCTCCACATCAGCTTGCTTTAGTGCTTCTGTTATCCCAGAACATCTTCGTCCCTGTGGTGCTGGACAGCGGGTAGGGAGAGCATGTTGTCCCCATTTGACATATTAGAGCACTAAAGTCCCTAAGAGCAAGTGTCCTACCCAATGTCACCCAGCCAGTTAGTAACAGAGTTGGAACTGAAGCCCAAGTCTCCTGCCTTATTCCACCTCCTTCCCCAGCAGACTGAGTTCATGCTTTTAGCATGTCCTGCAGAGCCAGCCAGCATGGGATTGAATCCTACCTCTGCCATGCAATTGCAGTGTGAACTTAGTTTAGTTACTGCACCTGCTCGAGCCTCAGTTTCTTAATGTATCCAATGCAAATAATGACTCATAGCATTGTTCCGAACAACAAATGTGTAATACTTGTTGTGTGCCTAGAACAATACCCAGCTTATAGTAAGAACCATGTAATCCTTAGCTATTTCTATAACATTATCTTACAGAGCCTCTCCACAAAGAAGCAGAGCCCATAATAGGCTCCCTAACTCCTTGCTATTCAAAGCATTGGCATCATTTGTCAGTATGATCTAAATGCAGAAACTCAGGCTCACCCCAGCCCTCCTGAGCCAGAATCTGCATTTTAACAAGATCTGCTAATGCTCATGAAAAGCACTGCTTCTCCCTCTACATCCCGTGAGATGTGCATTTTACACCAACATTAACATGAGAAGTACTGTGTCTTCATCACTACACATAATATGGGCGGGGGGGCAGGTAACGATCACAGTGACAGCATGCAGGTAACACGTTTTACGCATAATAGCTCACATATCATGGGGGATCTTTGCTCCCTCTGTGTCATCCCATCTTAAGCAGTGGGTGCTTTCCCCAAATCATACAGGTCAGGCTTGATATACGAGGGTATGAGAAAATGGTGGAGGAATGATGGAGATGGGGAGCCCAGGAGGTTAGCAAATGAGGTAAGATCAAAACTCTCTTTACAGACACAGAATTGAGGCCTGTCCACAATGACTGCTTATAGAGTGAATGCATGAATTTAAGTGGAGAGGAGGCTGAAGGGCTGGCACCCTCCTGATCTCTCATCTTCCATCTTCCCCATCCTCTTCCCAGATCTTACCTGATCATAGTTGTCGTGGATGACTCTGGTGACATTGGTAGCTTCCTGCCTGCAGTGACACTGCCTCTGTTCCTGCTGTGATAAAGTGGAGGAAGCTCCTATCAGAGGACATTTCCACTTGGGCCCTCTCTTATTCCTACCTGCCCGCATAAGAAGTGACATTTCTCCTCCCTCCCACAGTGAGAGTCGGATGAGTAAACTCAGGTGGGAACAGCCATGGAAGAATAGAGCTTGTTTGTAGAATCACCTGCATCTGCCCACGCCTTTTGTTTTTTCTGCATTTAGAGCCTATCGGGCTGTTAGCACTAGGAAAGCAGGTGCCATATCTGTCTTATCACTACTCTGAGTGCTGCCTCCCACAGGGTAGGCACTCAATGAACATTTGTTAAATATTAATTAGATAATAAATATTAATTAGATGATTAATTAAATAACTGGTTAGGTGAATTCGTTTGAGTCCATTATCATATTAATGCAAGTAGGACAGGGACCGTCACCCCTTCTAACAATTTCAGAATCTGAGGCACAGAGAGGTGAAGTCACTTGACACAAAGTCTCACAGGAAATCATTAGCAGGAATGGGACTAGAGCCCAGATTCTCTACTGGTCTAAGTTTTTGTTGCTTTGTGTTGGTTTTGTTTCTGATGTTGGATTTGAATAGATTGCAATGAATTTCTAGGTGACCTTTAGGGATAGGCCATACCAAGGACCTACCCAGAAGTTTATTGATGTAAAGACACCAAAGGGCCAGAAATAAAGAAACCAGGGGTATGCTTATAGTAGAACTGGTGTCCCTGCCATGCCTCTTACTAAGGAATATGTTGACATAAGTCGGTCACCCCAGGAGGGTTATCTAGGAGGAGACCGTCTGAGGAGTTGCCACCAGGCAGGGAGCCCTGGGGAAGCAATGGCCACTGGGAGAGGTTCTCAACAGTTCTCCACGTAGACGTAGGCAGAGAATTTCCTTTGACTCCAAGCACCATATCAGGAGGCCGATGGGGGCCAGCATATCCTGGCCTCTCCTGGGGCAGAAGGGGAGCAGATGCTGGAATCCTGACCCAGTGACTCACACATTGCCGCAGAGTTTTCTGCATGTAGAGGAAAGAGTTGGCAATGCTGCTGATTTTTCTCAAGATTTTGGGGTTTGGCTCCTGATGATCCTTGAACACCCTGTCCACGTAGAATGCCAGGAGGTTCTTGGTCACGCAGCACACATCTAAGGGCTACAAACACAAATTAGAGAAACACTGGAGGCCTATTCTCTCATTATGTTAGAGACCAGGGCAGTCCATTTGAGTGGGGTCAGCAACACATGACAGAACTAAAAGTCATTTTGGAAAAATTCGTAATGGTCTCAGAGTGTTCATCCTCTCTTATTCCCAGCAAAGCTACTTATGACAAAAATGGTGAGAAGAGATTCCAGTTCTCCCCATTTTTTGTATGGCCAAGAAATACATTTACCAAGGATGGGGCCCAGAATCCATCATAGACTAATTCTCTCTACAGTATCCCTAGCGTGTCATCACTAACTTCCACTTAAATCTTTCCAGGAACCAGTTGCCTCCTTTTTAAAAGGACTGATGGCTGAGCAGCTTTTTGGAAAAGGACTTCCTTACATTACAGGGGCTGAAGTCAACCTCTCTGTTATATCTTCTGTCTGGCAACACACAAGGGCTGTTGCATGCCAGTCATCCTGCTAGGTGTGCATTCCTCCAACTGTAATCACAATGCATTCATTCTGGCCACCTTACTCTGGGCCACACTGCTTAGCTCTCCTCTAGTCTGTCCTTTTACAACCAGAAGGAGCACTGGAATGAGGCTGAGATTTGCAAGAAGGGAGACTGACAGCTGCAGAAATGGGCATATTTGGGTAGGTCTGCAGCCTGCAGAGTGCAGATGTCCCAAAAAGATAGTCTCTAAATTCCCAGGCACAGCCCAGAGAAGTTGGCTAGACAGTTTCCTTCTAGAAGTTTGCCTGCCATCTGCCCTGAGAGTCAGTTACTCTGCAGAAGATAAACTGTTCAGTCTAAGCAGGGAGTGGTTAACGGTGGGGCAGCACATCTGTCTTCATTCAAGAAGCAAAGCCTCCTTGGCCCCAGTGGCAGCTTTTCCTAGATGGCAACACAAAAACCCTTCTCCTCCTTCACTTTTGCTGATTTCCTTAACCAGAAGGGCAAAATGTTACACTCCTCTGCACTATCAAAGACTGTGGTACTAGAAAAAGGAGCACTGCAGAAAAAAGGAAGGTGGGGCTGAGAAAGGAAGGGAAGGAGAGAGGAAGGGAGGGAGAGAGGACAGGAGGCAAAGAGGAACAGAAGGAAAGGGAAGGGAAGGGAAGGGAAGGGAAGGGAAGGATAAAGACCTGAATCCTTATTGACTCCTTTTCTTATTCCACATGAGTTACTTCCCAACCTTGAGAGGAGAAAGAATCTGAAGATGGGGACATACACTTGGGGGTCTATTCCTAGCTCTGCCACTAACTCATCATGCTCCCTCCCAAGGTCTCACTGTCCTCATTTGAAAATGATGGTTTTGGAATAGATGATCTTTTGGGTTCCTTCCAGCTGTCATATCTTATGTGTCTATAATACAGTTGGCTAGAATTTTATTTAGTAAGTGGCTACGTCTCTTCACCACAAATAAATCACTGCTTAGAAGAATTATGAAGGGGTGTGTGTGTGTCTCTCTCACGTATGCAGAGAAACCTGAGAAAAAAGTAACTCAATACAAAATATACCTCACACTCTGTCATATAAAATCCCCCTAAAACTGGATCTGTCTAGAATACTTCCCAGGACTAGAGAAGCTCACTTTTAAAGGCATCTCTCATGGGCCTTTTTGTAAAATGAATGATCACCTGATAAGCCAGCTATTTTGTAACATACTCTCGTCACCTCCTGTCTAGATGGTTGGACTGATCTTCTCACTGGCTTTCCTGCCTCACGTTGTCCATTGTAAGAACAGCACCAGACTGTCTTCCTAAAACAATTTATGATCATATAACTTTGGGCTCAAAAATTTCAGTGACTCTCTATTGCTGCTATTATTTTCTTTTATTCTTTTATATTTCCATGGGGCCTTCCAAAATTACCCCTAAGCTACAGAAATCCTAATCGCCTCTGAGCACTGGGCACCCCCAATCACTCTCTAGGAAGTGGCACTTCTTTAGGTCCTCCCAGGGGTTCCAAGTCCTTGGGACACTAGTGTGCCCTAACACACATTCTTTTATTCTTTTTGGGCATCTCAATCTGGTGCCCAGGCTGGAGTGCAGTGACACAGTCATGGCTCACTGCAGCCTTCACCTCCCAGGCTCAAGCAATTCTCCCATCTCAGCCCCCCAAGTAGCTGGGACTCCAGTTGCATGCCACTATGACCTGCTAATTGTTTTGTTTTGTTTTGGAAACGAGGTCTTGCTATGTTGCCCAGGCTGGTCTCAAGCTCCTGACCTCAAGCAATCCTACCCGCCTCAGCCTCCCAAAATGCTGAAATTATAGGCATAAACCACTGCACCCAGCCTATTGCCTGTATTATAAGCCTGAGGCTCAGCCTGGCTCCAGGGACCTTTATAAAATGACTCCAAGGTATTTTTTTGCATCATCTCCCACCAGTCACTTACATGTCCTTCGGATCACAAACCTGGTCACCTCTCTGTCCAACCTTCACTGATCTTACAGCCATTATCTTATCTTGCCCAAATACCTTCCTCCTTCTTATCCACTGATCTATAACCTCCTCAGGTTTTAAGTCACTGTTTTCTTAGCTACCTCCATGGGACCTTCCAAAATTAGCCCTAAGCCACAGAAATCCTGTCCCCTCTGAGGACAGTGATTGGTCACCTCCAATCACTCTCTAGGAAGTGGCACTTCTTTCATTCCTCCCAGGGGTTGCATGTCCCTGGGACACCAGCATGCCCTAACACATCATCTGACAAAGAAGAAGCCTGGTGCATTTAGAGTACATTGGAGATTAGGAAAGAGAAGATGATAATGTAGGGATTTCTTTCTCAACCCAGAGCCATTTAGACATGAAGATAAAAATATTAGAAAAAGCAGACATAGGCCAATACCTTAATGATCTGCAGAGTCTCCAATGTGGACAGGATAGTGACATTTGGGAAGGTGTCCTTAGCTTGCTGTGGAGGGAAACATAAGAACAGACATAAGCAATCAGTATCCTATGTTATTCTGAGATGCAAAAGGCAATGAGAAGGAACTCATTTTCAAGCTAAGATGTAAGGGGAGGTATACCCCATCACCCACACCTTTACACCAACCCATACTCACGATGGCTCTTTTGATTTCTTGGAAACTCTCTTCTATATGGTGCATGTCTGTGGAAATCAGACATCTCCTGAGACCATGGTTGTCTACTGAGCACAACATCAGTATTGTACCCAGGAGCCCAAGGGAAACACAAGGTAACTTCATGCCTGCACAAAGGAGAGGAAGTCAGCTGTCCAGCCAAGAGTGGAGGGCAATGAAAGAGAAGAGCCCTGATTGACGTCCCCTTCCAGCCCCAAAAGCAGGCCAGGTGGAATACAAGAAAACAAGACTAAATACTTCAGCCTTGAGGAGTTTCAGGGGTATGTGTCTCCTCTGGTTTTCTTGAGTCAACTGGATATGAGTTCTTCCCCACCCTCACCCCATGCCCCCACCTCCACCCCAGAAAGCATGATACACCACTCTCTTAAGTCCCAGGAAGCATACTTGCGTGCATATCACTCTCCCATGACTCAACACAGCCTACTTTGTCAACAGGGGTGAAAAGCATTGTTTTTAATAAATTAAGTAGGAAAAGCAGGGTTGGTAAGATGCCCTAGGAATTGGGCAACAGATGTGAAAAACCATAAAAACACACTTGGTTTTTGATGTTTACCCCCAAAATAAGTAACACCCTTTTATTATAAACCTCAAGAGTGTATCTGCTTAAAATCATTTGTTTGAAGCCAGCTGTGGAGATTTCATCTTCTGGAGAGGATGGGAAAGGGAGACTTCTTCAAGTCTTCAAGGCATCTTCAAGGACTAATCAGCCACAACGAGGAGCTAGGGGAAGATGCCAATGGTAGAGGGCAGCTTGGCAACTTCCCGTCTGTCACCCGCTGAGCCAAAGGGTGTGAGCGGCATGTTTGCAGCTGGCTGCTTCATAGCCAGGGCCAGACCCTGAGAGGTTTGCCTCTTCTCATTCTCTTACCCTTCTTCCCTCTGTCTTTCTTGCTGCCTCTTCATTTAACCACTTTATATTGTGCCATATAATGCACACAGAGAAAAGTGCATAAAATATAATGATGCAGCTTATGGGGTTATCTCTGCTTTCACCCACATTTCCCAAGCTTATAAATAGAGCTTAGCCTTAACACACGTCTTATGACAACACATGTGATGAGAGCAGCCCTCTGCTATGCACTTTGCATGATGCCCACTGAGATCTCCCATTTACAGCTGTGTGTGCCAAGGTAAGTGTATCATGTGTGGCCGTGGAGGAGAGGAGGGCATCAGACACAGGGAGCCAGCTGCGGGGACTGCAGAGCTATAGTTAGAGCTGCTGTAACTCATACATGTGAGTGTGAACCCCAGCTGCCCCCACTCCCTATGCCTTCCTCAGGATTCCCAGCTCCTTCTCTGGAAAGTCAGGAAACAGGAAATCCTGTTTAGAAACCATTTTTGCCTTGTCTCTCCGTAACTGGGCATCATTCCCAGGGAATAGACAGGTGTATGCTGAGACCTTACCACGTGGCAGGCATTAGGCCAAAGAGCTCCCTTCCTCTTTTATCAACCTTTCTTTCTGGCTAAACAAAGATGGGCCCCATTGCCAGGGAAGTTTGTAGAGAGTCCCCCAGAGTTCTGTCCCCTCGGAAGGCTACTGGGGTGCTTCTAGAAAGCCAAGAAAGAGTGCGGTTTTTCTTCTGACAAGATAACTCTCAGAAGCAGTGGGATATTGCCTGCTCATCCCATGCCAGGAGACTTGCGCATTTTGTGGAGGAGAAAGATGCCTCCCTTAGCTTGGTGAGGCAATGCCAGACATCTTGGCTATTTCAGATATTAGTAGTAGGTAACATTTATCCTACGTGTCATGTGCATTGGGCACTGTCCCAAGAATTTTACGTAATTTTCTCATTTAATGCTCACAACTACCCTGTGAGGTAGGCTCTGTTTCTGTTCCCATTTTACCAAGAAAATGAAGTAACTTGCCCAGGCCAGGGTTTGAGGGAAGGCGGGCCAGTCCCTGAGCTGGCTCTCTTTACTGCTACTCCACCCCACTAACAACACTGTTTCTCTCTGGCATCACAGCCTGGAATCCCAGTAGCTCCCCTGACACCAGACAGACAGGAATCCATTTACGAACCGGTGGTGCTCCTTACATTTAAAAAGACATTTAACATTGCAAAGGATTAAACAATGATAACACATTACAAAGTGCCCAACACAGTTCTTGGAACAAAAAAGCAATAGTAAAGACGTTAGATTCCTTACCTTTCCTTCCTTCCCTCCTTCTTTCCCACCCTCTATCTCTTCTCATTGAAACTAAAGTACTAGAAAATCACCCCTTCTATAGAGTATCTCTTCCCGTTCTATCAAATGCCCAGCATCTGGAACATCACAGCCACACACAATGGTAATAGGTCACCTCCCTGCGGCCATGAAGGAAGAGGTCTAGGATGGCAGTGCATATGAGCCCCTGACGATGGACAGCATGAGCCTCACCTGTCACTTGGTGCTTGCGGGCTGCTCCTTGTGTCTCCTCTCAGTGCTCTCTGCCATTTGGAAAGGGCTGGTCATTTTTATTCAGGTGGATAAGAGGAAATGCTGTCAAGGTTTGCTGGGTGGATCCACCTTGGGGAGATTGTTTTTTCCCTTGTTTTCTTAGTATCGTATTTCCTTAATTGTTTTCTTTCTTCTTTAAGACATAGTTGATTAATCATTACTATAAAATGCCTCTTTCTTCTGGGTCTTGACATGCAGCTTCTAGGAAAAATAAATTCCCCATTTCCATGCAAATGAGAATTTTTTGCAATTCTGTGTCCATGCAGAAAAATCCAAGTTAGGTCACTTTCCTGAGAGCTGTGGCACATTACCAACTGTACCCTGCAGGCCAACTCATGAAAGCACTCTCAGTCAGCCACACCCTGCAGCAGCCAACCCGTGAGGCTCTGCAGGTGCCTCTGGCTCCAGCATGATCCAGCTCTCCAATGCCTCACGCAGCTATGAGTGTCTGCCATGTGCCAGGTGCTAGCTAACTGCTTTACCTGCATTATTTTGTTGAACTTCAGGAGGAACAGTTTTTCCCCTCATAAAGCAAGAATTTCTTTGCACATCATCTCTTTCACCTTCATCTTGTCCCCTGGAGAGTTCTCTCATTCTTGATTAATGCAGAGAGAGAGAAAATGAGACTGGAAAGAAGAGAGGTTTAACAGAAGCTAGTGGCAGAGCCAGGACCTGAAATCCTTATTCTTGGGCTAGAAGACTCTCTATCTAAATTACCTTTTTACATAAACTCTTTACCACGAAGTTCTCTAGGGATCAGGGTTTGGGGCAATGAAAAGATAGGATGTAAACAGTTTCTTCCCATTAAATAAAATTTTCAGGAGGTGATTGGTTTGGACCGAGTTACTGCACTAGGCCAATAGGCCAAACCGAAATGGAGTCACTCATGCTGAATGAAGTTCCACACCACCAAGCTGAAACTAAATTGTTTATCTAACCTTCTGAGAAATCAGGAGAGAGAAAGATAATAGCCAAATCCTCAAGTGAGCCAGTTTTAGCTAGCATATAAGGAAGTCTCCTCTGCTCTAACCTTTACAAGGAAAGTAGCTTGAAATGACCAATCTGCTTTTTGTTCTCTGTTTCTGCTTCCTCCAGCCCTTGTCTGCCTATAAAACCACTCTCCTCTGTCAGCTCATGGGGCCACTCATTCTATGTCTATAAAATGGAATGTTGCCTGATTCTAGGATTGCAAATAAAAGCCAATTAAGATCTTTTAATTAAATGTGTTGTGATTTTGTCTTTTGACATCCCCAAACACAGACTCCCAGAATAAATGGAGCTTTATTCAAATGAAGTGAATAAGTCAAATGAAGTGACCTCGGGATGAGATGCAATTCTGAGACCCCATTGGGCTGGTACAAACCCTGCCCCTGCAGCCAGATTCAGGAGACAGAGAGGGCGACAGGGCACCGGCAAAGAAGGAAAAGGGACAGGAAGGATTGGGGTCTTTTATGGGACAGGTGCAAGGGAAAGAAACCCCAGGGACTTGATGTCTTGTGGTCCAGCATCTTGGACATAATAAAATGATAAGTGTTGAGGGAAGTGGTAGACGGTAGCGGTTCACAATGTCGTTCTGGGTTTAAACCCTGGCTCTCTCTCTTCTCTTCTCCCTTGTCTCCCTTCTCTTCTTGGTAGCATGCCACAGCTCTCAAGAAAGTGACTTAACTTGGATTTTTCTGTATGAACAAAGAATTGCAAAAAATTCTCATTTGCATGGAGATGGGGAGTTTATCATTTTTCCTAGAAGCTACATGTCAAGACCCAGAAGAAAGAGGCATTTCATAATAATGATTAATCAGCTATATCTTAAAGAAGAAAGGAAATGATTAAGGAAATAAGATGAGGGTATGGCCAGGTAGGTACCCTCTCTGCCTGGCTCAGAGAGGGTACCATGCCTATTGCCTTCTGTGGGAATGAGGCTTCACGGAGTTGAGCAATATGTGGTCCTATTGCAGAGTCTGGATGAAATGCATTAGGTCTGTAGACACTGGACAAGCTACTTAAAGCCTTTCTGAAGCTCCATAAAGTAGGTAAAATAAACTGTGAGGATTTCAATGAGCTAATGGACCTGTGTCACAGTAAGTACTCCTTAATAAATGTTATGTTTTTCTAAGCTGTGCGCCAGGCACCTGGAAAAGGAGAAGACATCTTTGTTAGGAGCTAATGGACATCTTTCTTCTCCTTTGGAGAGGGGGCAAAGAGCCACTCTTGACATCGGAAATCTCCCCTATCCCCACCCTTGTTTCCCCCAGAGGGGTCGGATGGAGGGAGGTGGGTGCTGTTTTCCCAGCAGGGCCTGAGCTGCCTGGCTCAGAGCCCCTCTGCACATGTGGAAAGAGCAGTTCAGAGCCCAGCCACACACATGAGAGGATTTGCAGCACTGTCCTTGCTGAGTCTCACCCCACATTCGCCCCTTGTGCTCAGACTATATGTTCTGACCCAGCTTTCATTTCAGGGCAAATATGTCATACCAGGAAGCTTGCAGGGGAAGGGAATAAGTGATGTGTTTATAACTCCACTTCCAGCATGCAGTGTACCATAATCACCGGTACTGGAAGCTGGGTTGACTGGCTCTACTTTCTATGGCTGTCAGACTGAAGGCAAGCCACTTAATCTCAGTGCCTGTTTACTCATCTGTCAAATGGTACACACCATGTCTACTGCACATTTACCATGTAGGCACAGCATGAAGATAAAGTGATTACACGTAAGTCCTCAGCACAGTGCCTGGCACATAATAAGCAACTTGAAAATGATGACATTTATTATCAATTTTACAATTCCCTTTAGAGCTCCTAAATCAGGAAGAAGGAATGATAAGAAATAAGATCTCTTCATATTAAGCCTTGCTACCTGACCCCTAATATCAAAAATAAAATATAGATTGAGATAGAATGGCATCTTTCCCAGGATTGCAATTAAATTATGAATCTGGTCTCCAGACATATGGTTGCATCTCGCCTTAGAATTGGGACTTCTGGGACCAATGGACCCACCATTGAGATATCAGAGCTCAATTTTCCACTTGTTAAGTAGGGAAGCAGAAAGAATGTGAAGCAAGATTGGCGAGCCAGAATGGAGAATGCTCTGAGTTTGATATGTTCTGGACACAACTCTCTCATGTCTTCCAATTCCTTATCCCCACCTAACATGCACTCCAACCTCATGAATTTTTCATAGTGATGCCAAGGCAATTTCCTTCCCTTAAAAGAGTTGATTCTGGCCATTCCTAAGTACTTAGTCCTGGAGCGCATATAAAAATTGCATAATTCCAGAGGGTACCATGCCTATTGCCTTCTATGGGAATGAGGCTCCATGGAGTTGAGCAATGTGTGGCCCTATTGCAGGATTTGGATGAAATGCATTAGATCTATATGAGTAATTTTGGTTAGATTTGAGAAAGAACCTGTCGTTATGAGGACTATAAAACACTAAGAAGTATGACTGAGAACGAATTTGTAAAAGAAAGAAATACAGGCTGGGCGCGATGACTCACGCCTGTAATCCCAGCACTTTGGGAGGCCGAGGGGGGCAGATCACGAGGTCAGGAGATCAAGACCATCCTAGCCAACATGGTAAAACCCCGTCTCTACTAAAAATACAAAAAATTAGCTGGGCGTGGTGGCAGGAGCCTGTAATCCCAGCAACTTGGGAAGCTGAGGTGGGAGAATGGTGTGAACCCAGGAAGCGGAGCTTGCAGTGAGCCAGGACCGCACCACTGCACTTCAGCCTGGGTGACAGAGCAAGACTCCGTCTCAAAAAATATATATATGTACACACTATATATGCATATATAAATATATGTATACATAATATATATGCATGTATAATCTGTATATATGTATATAAATATATGTATATATAATATACGTATATATTATATATGTTACTGATAATGATGGATGAGTGTTTTATTTGGGAAACTAATAGGGATTTTAAAACAGAATATATAAATGTTTAGATATCTTGGTAAATATATCTAGATCATAATGATATGTGTGAACTTGAGTAGAGCTTTGAAAATAAAACAAAAAAAAAAGATGAGAAAAAGAACTGGGAAATTTAAACCTAAAAAAGTTTCTCCTTTGTTTTGTTTTTGTTTTTGTCTTTTGTCTCTCTTTTATTCTTCATTTTCAGTGGGGTTGGCTCTCCTTTGTTGTGATATCTGGAAAATGAGAGTCAGAAAACATAACAGAGAGAACTCAGTTCAATGTTCGCATTAGAGGGATGAAGAAATAGAGAAGTGAACTAGTCCTCCATGGCACAGCAAGGAAGTGGCACGACTGCTCTCAAACTTCTCTCTCCTCACCTCTGGCTCAGCGCGCTTTCTAACCCCATGCTGCCCTTTCACTCTGGGATTAGGTGGAGTGGAAAGGAACCTAGACTTGTGAGGGACCTCAAGCCCGTTCAGCAGGGGAGGTGACGTAACTCTCCCAAGCCACGCTGTTCTGACTTGTCATTACCCAGGAAGCTGATGACCTAAGGAAATCCAAACTGGCCACACCTGTGCTCCTGGGGAGGGAAGCACAAATGCACATGGGGCACCTATGCCACTTCAGCCTGGACTTCCTCCTCCTCCTCCTTTTTTGCCCACAGGGCTCTCAGTCAAAGCCTGTTCAAAGCCTCAGGCCCCGGGTGACATATCTTATGTCAATGGGCTCTGTAGCTCAAATGTTGTGAAAGAGCCCCAGTGGAGATGGGATGGAGGGATAGGTAATGGAAAGAGCCCAGCTGATGCCTCCCCATTCCTCTCCTGAACAATCCACTCTTCCCTAGGCAGGTGGACTTTCTAAAATGCAAACCCAGACTTTCTAAAACTCTCCAGTCTGAAACTCCCAGCGTAACGACCTGGGGCCTCCCAGTAGCAGAAAATCTGCTCCCCACAACATCCAGACCCATTGCAGCCTGGATCTTGCCTACATTTTCCACCTCATCTCTCTTGCAGGTCTCCCACACCTCACGGGCTCATCTCTCCTAGAAAGCCCTCCCTGGCTCTTCTACCTTGCAAACACCAACCTAACGTCAAGACCTAGCTCCGGTGTGACTTTGTTTGTGAAACTTCTCCCCTCTTCCTTTCCTCTCCCCACTCCCCTCCTCCTCCCCACTTCAACCCTGGTTGAGTTGACCACTACTTTCCTTTTTTATATTCCCACTGTATACAAGATGCACATTTAACTTTGAATTTCAGACGAAAACATCTCAGTGTTTATCTACCTGAAATTCCAAGTTAACTGGGGGTCTTGCATTTGTATTTGCTAAATCTGGCAACTGCTACAGCTCATACAATTGAGTGGGGAGGATCCTTTTAAGAAATTGAATTCAGGCTGGGCACAGTGGCTCACACCTGTAACCTCTGCACTTTGGGAAGCCCAGGTGGGAGGATCCCTTGAGACCAAGAGTTTGAGACCAGTATGGGCAACAAAGCGAGACCACATCTCTTAAAAAAAAAAAAAAAACAAAAAGCTGTGTGTGTTGGCACATGCCTGCCTGTAGTCCTCGTGCACACCTGTAGTCAGGAAGTCGAAGCAGGACAATTGCTTGAGGTCAGGAGTTGAAGACTACAGTCTGCTATAATTGCACCATTGCACTCCAGCCTGGGCAACAGAGTGAGATCCCATCTGGGGAAAAAAATTGAACTCAAAAATAGAAGTACAAAATTAGAGACAAAAGTAAATGTTTATTTAGAAAGAAAAATTACAACAAATTACAAATTCATAAAAGTTAACAAATACCACAAACACCATAAAATCTAGAAAAAAACATTTTTATTCATTAACTCCTGACAACTTTTTACTTCCTTCTTCTATGTGAATACTTTTTTTATTGTTATTTTCTATAGAGAGAATAAAAAGATATTCAGTCTGTCCTTTGCTGTGGTTGTTTCCATCAGCTTACCCCAATGAAAGGTTAAGATTTAATTCTTTCATAACACTCCGTACAAACCTGTTATTTCTTTCCCCCATCCCACCAACATAAACGTATCACAACGGCACCTCTTTCTAGGCAACGTGTCACCCACATTGGCCCAGGGAGGTATCAGCTTTGGGAGAAGGCAGAGTCCTACTCTCTTGTAGCTTTGTGTCTCTGGGAGAACCAGAGAATGGTATTGGGTCCACATGTTTATGTACCTTTCACTCCAATTTCTAACATTTCTCATGGTCACATACTCAAGATGTTGCCAGAAAAGAGGATCCCAATCTAGACCCCAAGAGTAGGTTCTTAGATCTCACACAGGAAAGAATTGGAGCACAGAGAAAGAAGCAAATTTATTGGAAACTACTCCATTAGAGAGTAGGGCATGCCCAGAAAGCAGGAGGAGGAACCCCTGTCCTTTAGGAACATCTCTGCTTATAAGAAACTGTAAGGAGCTATGATTAAACTTGGAATGTACAGATGTGCTCACTAAAGGTATGGGCTGTTGGTGCTCTAGTGACCATTAATCCTTCAACCTAAGTCTGCTCATTGATGTTATCTCTGAGTAAAGTGGGCTGTACTTGGGACATCTGGACATTCTGTAGGCTTGGTGGGGGATGTCCTGTATGGCCATCAGTCTTCTGTAATTATAAGTAGTGGTCAGATTAGAATGTGGCTATTTTCAGACCATAAAGCATTAACCCTCTAGGTGCCTTGTGAGTGCCTGGCACACTCACTTCAGGATGGAGTCACTCCAGTCATGTTTTATTAAACCAGAGGCCTGGTAAGCAGGAGTTCCTCCAACAAAATTCATAGACTGAAAGAGTAGACTCACACTAATAGCTAACAAGTACTGAGCACATTTGCTGCCCCAGGGTCTGTGTGAAGCATCCATATGCATGGTCTCTTTTCATATTCACACCTATTCCATGAGGTCAATACTATTTTTGTGTCCATCGTTTTAGATGAGGAAGATGAGACTTGGAGCTACTAAGTACCTCACCCAAAGACACCCAGGTGGGGTGTGGTAGAGCTGGGTGCAGTCATAGGCAGCCCACTCCAGCGCTTCATTGCACCAGACACGAAAGAGATCTGGTCCAGCCTTCTCATTTACAGATGAGGAAACAGCTGAGGCCCAGAGAGAAGCATTTTGAATTTGAAAATTGAATTAAAAAATAGAGGGACAAAGTTAGAGACAAAAGTAAATATTTATTTAGAAAGAGAAATTAAAACAAATTACAAATTTGTAAAAGCTAACAAATACCACAAACACCATAAAATCCAGAAAAAAAACAACATTTCTATTCATTAACTCCTGACAACTTTTTGTTTCCTTTTTCTATGTCAACACCTTTTTTACTGTTAATTTCTATAGAGAGAATAAAAAAATATTCAGTCTGTCCTTTTCTATGGTTGTTCCATCAGCTTACCCCAACGGAAGGTTAAGATTTAATTCTTTCATAACACTCCGTACAAACCAGTTATTTCTTTCCCCCATCCCACCAACATAAACATATCACAACGGCACTTCTTTCTAGGCAACGTGTCACCCACATTGGCCCAGGGAGGCATCACAGATTTTTGTTTCTTTCTTCAGACAACTGAGTAGTGGTGGAGCTGGGACTGGAGGCCACATCCCTGAACTCTCAGTCCAGTGCTCTTTCCATTCACAGAATCTTTATCCCCTCTTCTCTCTTCAAACTTCCTCCCTATAGAAACAGGCATGTCTTCCCTCCAAGCGAAGGAACAGCAGAACGGCAAATGGCATACAGGATGGCTTGACAGTGTCCTTCGCAGCTGGCAAGTCCCAGGCGTGTCAGGAGGAACTCTAATTCTGTGGAAATTGGTTGTGGTTCTTGTCCCTTATTGTTAAAATAAATCATGTCAGTTGAAAAGAGCTTCTCCCATCGGTACTGGGAGCCAGGGAGCTCCTGGGGAGGGCTTCACCCCAGAGCCCTGGGAGGAGGAGAGGGTGGACTGGGGGCTGCTGGCCTGCTGCAGAGTTACAGAAAGCAGGTGGCAGAGTGAGAGCTGACTCATCTGAAATACTAAAGCGGTAAGGGCAGGCCAGGGACAAGGACTGCATCTTGCATCCACATTGTTTCCTGGAAGAAACCCCACCCAGCTGCCCTCTCCCCTACTACCTTCCCAGCTCCTCAGATCCTGTCCATTCAGAAAGCTAGTGGTGTAGTTCAGACTGCGTTTCCTAGAGGATTTTCTGCCCTGGGCTGTCTAAATCTCCACCATGTCCCGGGGCCAAAGTCATTCAATGTGGCAGGTCAAATAGAAGCCAGCTGTCAGCGTCTACTTAGAAGTTAGTTAGGATTTGCAGCTTAGGGCTAAAATTCAAAGCAAGGTGCAATTCCTCTAGGAATCCCTCTCTCACTGCCCTCACTGCATTATCTTCTCCTTGGTCTCCCCTCAGGACTTGAGGACTTATTTTGAGCTCTGTTCACTTCCACTTTAGATTGTTCGGGCCGCTCTGAAATCTCTCTCCTATCAGACTTGAAGGTGGAGGAAGGCTGAGACTGTCTCCCAAGCGCAGGGTGCATAACAGTTAGTGGCCAGATGGCCCCTTTGTTAAGTTGGTCTCTCAGTTTGAAGGTCAAGCTCTGGTTTGAATATAGACTCCACAAGGGCAGGGGTCTTGTCTGTGTTGTTCATCACTTTATCCTCAAAATGTAGCACATACTGGGTGCTTCAAATTTGTTGACTGAATGAAGGAATGACAGGGAATCAGACCTTCCAAAGGCAGGGACAGTCATGCAGTTCTTTGGTGTTTCCTCACACCCACCTGCACGGGGTTTTGGTGAGTTCCATGTGAACAGCATGCCTGTTAAGCTGGGTTCCTGGTGGGAAGGAGCCCCTGAATCCATGCTGTAGAAACATTAGTCTTCTGTGCCCCTTCAGTGAAGCTCTTCCAGAGAAAAATCAGAAAGGTCAGGCCCAAAGAGTCTACCTGCTTCTCTCCCAGTATCCAACATAACTAGATTCAGAAGGGGGTGGAGACAGGCAATCCTGGCTGTTAAAGAGTTGAATTATAGTCTTTTTTCTTCCGGGGTATGCACCTAGGTTGAAGATTAAACAAAATGTGGTATCAGAAGAAAAAGTGTTGATCTTGACATCTTACAGATACTGAAGAGTTATTAAGCCGGGAGAAAGAAAAATTCAAGTTGGCCAGCTGCGTCAAAGGCAAATCAATCATTTTGACTAACAACCTTGAAGCGCAGTAACAATTAAGTACATTTTAAGTGCCCAAGTAACTTGCCGTCACTAAAGCTTTTCTTGTAGTATATCAATGTTTAAATACAGAAAGAGCGACTTAGGGACCAACTACAGGTCCAAGATTTTGGATTCATTTATTTGAGAAGTTGATTCAATATTTGGAATCCCTCTCCCCCCAAAAATGTACACATATGCAAACCTTCTTTCTGATGTCTTTCTGAGAACCCCTCAGGAGCCCATGAATCCTAAATTAGTAACATTGAAAGACTTGGATTCAGGGGCCCTGGCACAGTGGCTCATGCCTATAATCCCAGCACTTTGGGAGGCCGAGGTGAACAGAACGCCTGAGGTCAGGAGTTCGAGAACGGCCTGGCCAACATGGTGAAACCTTGTCTCTACTAAAAATACAGAAAACTAGTGGGGTGTGGTGACAGGCACCTGTAATCCCAGGAAGCTGAGGCAGGATAATCAGTTGAACCCAGGAGGCAGAGATTGCAGTGGGCTGAGATCGTGCCACTGCACTCCAGCCTGGGCAACAAGTACAAAACTCCATCTCAAAAAAAAAAAAAAAAAAAAAGATTTGAGGACTCTGGTCTAACTTTGACACTTGCTGGCTCTATAACTTCAGACAAATCAATTAATCTCTCTGTGCCTCAGTTTCCTCATCCAGAGAAATGGGGGTGATAATTCCTCCCCTACTCTTACTAGCTCTGTGATCTTGGGAAAACCAGGTCAGTGTATCTTTCATCAGCCCCAGTTTTCTCATATATAACATGTGGCAAATGAGGACCAGACAGTATAACACACAGGAAGCTCCTAGAAGAAGGAGGAAATGCCATACATGTTTTTGACTCGGCAGATGCAAGAAACATAAACTTAACTCACTGAAAAGAGTCCATGTTTTCCTCTATTCCACCAAATACTTTTCTCATTCACAAATAGCACCTGTCCATCACTTTATGTTCTCCAGGGCATTTTCACATATAGTACTACTTCACACTCAGAATTCCATGTCAACAGGGAAGATGTTCCATATCACTAGGGAAGATGTCCTCCTTTCTTCAGATGGGAAGGCTAAGGCTCAGTGATTGAAGGATCATGCAGCCAGCTAGAGCTAGAACTCAGCCTACCTGGGCATCTTAACTCGGTCCGGGCCTCCTCTCTGCCTTCCCCCTGGGGCAGCAGCTAGGGTTGCCCTCCATCCGGGGGCCCCAGACCTCTAGAGAGAAATAATCCACTGATATCAAGTAACAGTGCTGGGGTGAGCAGCAGGAGCAGCAGTTTTGCCCCTCAAATGATACACTCAGTACCTGTTAAAACTGAAACTTGCCCCAGTCACATCCTTCTTAAGATGGAGGGAAACAGGGCCTCCACCCCCATGGCTTTGAGCATTGAGAATTCCCTCGGCAGGAACAGCTTGTGAAACCTCCAACAGGCCTTGGAAGGCTGAGAAGCCTTCCCATCACATACTATTTATTCCCTGCATTTCTTACCCATTCTTATCTTTCGGTAATGGCTCCTCCCTTCCTGACAATGGAGAGTGTTATGTTTGTTTAATAACATTTTTTTTTCTCAGCCATTAGAAAAGTAATCCTTGCTTTGGTATGGAAAAATTATACAGAATACAAAAATAAAATAGATAATGGAATAAAAACTAGAAGGAAAGAAAAATGGTCATCTGCACTTATTCTACCCGGGAATAATCTTGGTGTCTTTTTTTTTCTTCTTGCTCTGTCATCCAGGCTGGAGTGCAGTGGCGCAATCTCAGCTCACTGCAACCTCTGCCTCCCGGGTTCAAGCAATTCTCCTGCCTCAGCCTCCTGAGTAGCTGGGACTACAGGCGCATGCCACCATGCCCAGCTAAATTTTTTTTGTATTTTTAGTAGAGACGGGGTTTCACCATGTTGGCCAGGATGGTCTCAATCTGTGAGCCACCACGCCCAGCCACCTTGGTGTCTTTTCTAACCTGGATCACCTAGAAAAAGAAAATATTTAGGCCAGATGCGGTGGCACACGCCTCCCGGCACTTTGGGAGGCCAAGGCTAGTGGATTACTTGAGGTCAGGGGTTTGAGACCAGCCTGGCCAACATGGAGAAACCCTGTCTCTACTAAAAATACAAAAATTAGCCAGGTGTGGTGGCATGTGACTGTTGTGCCAGCTACTCAGGTAGCTGAGACAGGAAAATCACTGGAACCTGGGAGGCGGAGGTTGCAGTGAGCTAAGATTGTGCCACTGTACTCCAGCCCAGGTGACACAGTGAGACTTCATTTCAAAAAAAAAAAACGAAAAAGAAAGGATCCATGCAGTGAAATATAACCCTAGAGCCTAACCCCCACAAGGGCTGCAACCACCTGAGCCCACCCTGGTCACTTACACATTCATTCAACTGGACCCCTACAAGCCAGGCCCTGCACTAGGTTTGGGGGACACCAAAGTGGACAGCACAGTCCCGGCCCCACAGATCTCACAGTAGCAGGAGAGACTGGCCACTAAACGGTTGTCACGATCGCTCTCATCAGTCAAGACCTGGGCTCTGTGCTAAGTATTTTCAATATATTAATTTATTTAATCCTTACAACCTTGTGAGAAGGTACTATCTTTAGCCACGTCACACAGATTGATAAAACTGAAATTAAAAGAGTTTTAACACTTGGACAAGGTTGTCGAGCCTATAAGTGAGGAGCTGAGATCCGGACCCACGGAGACCTACTCCAGAATAGAATGAGGGTTATGAGGATCAGGAAAGGTCTCTCTAAGGGAGTGAGGTTTAACCTGAGACATGGCGGAGGAGCACAAGTAGAACATTTCAACCCCATTCTTTCCCCTATATCACCCACCAGCCTCCAACATTCTCCTCCGGGATTCTGGCACCAACTTCCCCCATAGCTGTGGCTCTTCATGGGCCCTGCAGCTGCCATTCCCACTTGTCTTGCTTCTCAGCCCTTCTATGCAGGGGCGTTTCCCCCATCGTCCTTCTCCATTTCCCCCTTTATGCAAGCCTCTTACCCAGGACCCAGACCTGCTCATTCTCTCGAGGGCATTTTGGAAATTCCCCTTTCCCCCTTGCCCAGAATAATTTCAGGCTTAGCCCAGAACCCCCAGTTTTCCCAGCACCAAATATTAATCACAGTTCAGGCTAAAACTGCTGTGCTCAAGTTCCTCCAAATTCCAGGCAGGGTGGTGCACAGACATGATGAGAGAACTCTGGGACTTTTCAGCTTCCGGCTACCCCAGAAAGGCAGGGCAAGAACAAGGCCTGTGGGAACTTGAAGAACCTGAACACCTCCTCCAAATTAAGGTGCAGACCAAACCCTCTCCCAAAGTGTAAGGAGCTTTCATTTCAGTGGGCGGCTTTCCTTCCAGCCTTCCCACACAAGACATCCTGGGGGACAGTAACTGTTGATCCCAGGGTGGCGGCATACCAGAGCACTCTGTCCCTGAACTCACTTCTCCCTTTCCTTAACCCTGCTTTGCCTGGGGAAGCTTAGAACCACCTGGCAGGTGGTGATGCCTGCATCCACCTGTTGCAGTGGAAGCCAATAGGAGTAAAGCTGATGGCACTAGAGCAGGGACCGAGCCTTTGCCAAGAGAAAAACACATGCAGATTCTGTCAGTCTTGAACACACTTTCTCTTCCAGAGGATTCCTCCCAGGGAACTCGCAGAGGAGAAGGAAGTGCCAAGGTCATCCAAGGTCCCTGTTAAAGAAAAACCCTAATGGGAGAGCAAAAAGAACCTTTGGCAAAGCTCTATACCTGAAAGCCGCAGGCATCATAACAATGATAATAGCAACAACGAATTCTTATATGGCGCTCACTGTGTGTGAGACACTGCTCCAAATGCTTTATGGATTTGAACTCATTTAATCTTACATCCAGTAGAACCTGCTTCACTGCAGCTCTTTACAGGTGCCAGGTCCTGTTGCTAATCTGTTATTTTGATAGCATCATTTTAACTTCCAGAACCAGTCATCATCACATCACTCATTGATTCAACAGATTGAGCACCTACTATATCTTACACGCTATGCTATGGTCTGGGAATGCAAAATGACAACAATTTCGTACCCTGAAGAGCTGCTAATCTCATGGGAAAAACAGGCAAACAAAGAGGATAATCCATTACAGTGGGATAAGTGCTTTGAAAAGGGGAAATAAAGTGTGCTATGGAACACAGTAGAGAGACAGTAATGCGAACCAAGTTGTGTGGGGGCAGGGGATATCAGGGAAGGCTTCTAGGTAGAGGTGACACCTTGGCTGAGTCTTTGAGAATACATGGAAAAGGACAAGCACACTGGATGGAGCCCTAGAGATGGTCAATGATGGTATATTGTGGGAAACACATGTTGGTCAATACGGGCAGAGTTTGAAAGCAGGGTGGGGAGGGGGCAGCATGAAGCCATGAGAAAAGCTGACAAGACTCTCAGAGTTGTGCTAGAGGAGCCTCACTGTGCCAGTCCCCAGCTGTTCTTTAAGCCCAGCCGATGCCACAGTAAAATAGACGCCCACTGTTCTCACCCAGCCATGCCCTCATTTCAAATTCATCAGTGAATAAATGATTGCTATTGTTTGAAGCCACTGTTGTGGGATGGTTTGTTTTTCAGCAACAAATAATCAAACAACCACTTTAGAGGTGAGGGCAGTAAGAAGGAGGGCTAAGTGAAAATGACATGCATCAACACTGGTGCCAGTATCTTGATCCTTCTGGCCCTTATGTTTGGTTAGAAGCAAACATTGTCTAACATCTGAAAGTCAGTTACAACCAGTATATGATTCTCGATGGTGCTAGTAGGTCTTTAGGCTCCAAATACAAAACATATCCTCCAGAATCTGGAGATAAGAACAGAAATGGGTTGGTATGCTGGTATCTTGAAAGTTACAGACTGGTAAACTGATATCAACCTCAAGTGGGAGGGTTTCTAATAGCCGACCACAGGCCTTCATCCTTTCCCTTGTCTTAGCAATGATTTTTATCGATCACTCAGATGAAGTTTAAAGGGGCCATATTTATCAAAGTCACTAAATACATGAATCTTGGAAGGCGAGAGAGCATATGGAATGACAGGATGAGGATCCTAAAATATTTTGACAATCTGGAGCAATAAACTTAATCCAACAAGATAAAATTTAGGAGGGATAAATGTAAGACTCCGTGGTTGAATGTGAAAAGAATCCTCCACAAGTATAGAAGGAAAGGGGTGTGGCCTCATCACAGGAGATATGAGATGCACCTAAGAATTCAGGCTTTGGGGTTAGATAGACATAGGTGTATATGTTAGGTACACCAGTTAGTAACTGTGACCCTTGGAAAATTATTCAGGCTTCTCTTAGTCTTTCCTTGCAAGAATTAGAGATAATTCATATAAATGACCTGGCAGTTTCTGGCAAAAGTAAGTGCTCAACAAGTGACCCGTGAAAGATCTAAGTTGCTATAATAGTGCTGAGTCTCTACATAGCCCAGGAAAAAGCTATCCAAAAGAACTTTCTCTAATGGCAGAAATGTTCTATAATCTGAACTCTCCAATATGGTGGCCACTAGCCACAAAAGGCTATTGAGTTCTTGGAATGTGCCTATTGCAACTAAGGACTGAGTTTTACTTTTTTTTTTTTTTTTGAGATGGATTCTTGCTCTGTCACCCAGGGTAGAGTTAGTGTCGCATCTTGGTTCACTGCAATCTCTGCCTCCCAGGTTCAAGCGATTCTCATGTCTCAGCCTGCCGAGTAGCTGGGACTACAGGCACACACCACCACGACCAGCTAATTTCTGTACTTTTAGTAGAGATGGGATTTCACCATATTGGCCAGGCTGGTCTTGAACTCCTGACCTCATGATCTGCCCGCCTCAGCCTCCCAAAGTGCTGGGATTACAGGTGTGAGCTACTGCACCCAGCCCAGTTTTACATTTTAATTGTAATTAATTTAAATTTGGATGGCCACTTGTGGCTAGTAGGTTATTATATTGAACAGTGTGGGTTAAGATGATGTTAAGAAATGCTAAACTCTGAGACAGGAGGATTGCTTGAGCCCAGGAGCTTGAGGCCAGCCCAAGCAACACAGCAAGACTCATCTCTTAAAAGAAAAAAAGTCTGGGTGCGGTGGCTCATGCCTGTAATCCCAGAACTTTGGGAGGCCAAGGCAGGCAGATCACGAGGTCAGGAGTTTGAGACCAGCCTGGCCAACATAGTGAAACCCCGTCTCTACTAAAAACACAAAAATTAACTGGACGCAGTGGCAGGTACCTGTAATCCCAGCTACCTGGGAGGCTGAGGCAGGAGATTCGCTTGAACCTGGGAGGCGGAGGTTGCAGTGAGCCAAGATCATGCCACTGCATTCCAGCCTGGGCAACAGAAGTATACTCCATCTCAAAAAAAAGAAAAGAAAAGAAAAGAAAAAAAGAAAAGAAAAGAAAAGAAAAAAGAAAAGAAAGAAGGAAGGAAGGAAGGAAAGAAGGAAGGAAGGAAGGAAGGAAAGAAGGAAGGAAGGAAGGAAGAAAAAGAAAGAAAGAGAAGAGAGAAGGAGGGAGGGAGGGAGAGAGGGAGGGAGGGAGGGAGGGAAATACCCAACTCTAAACCTAAGTAAGATCTGAAGCAGAGGGACAATTTTTACTTTTCTTTATAAACTTCTAAATGGGCTCTTTATTGTAATGAAAGGGTACAATTTGATAAGCTTTGGCATATCCAGACACCCATAAAACCATCACCTCAATTAAACTGTGAACATACTCAGTAGCCCCAGCAGTTTCTCCTGCTCCATTTTAATCCTTCTCTCCTGCCCTCTCACCCACATCCCCACTCCAACCCTGCTCAGGCAAGCACTAATCTGCTTTCTGAAGGTATAGACTAATTTGGGTTTTCTAGTGTATTATGTAAATAGAATCATACCGTATGTAATCTTTTTTGTCTGGTTTCAACTAAACATAATTATCTTGAGATTTGTCCATGGTGATGCATGTATGACCAGTTCATTTCTTTCTAATGCTTAGTAATAGCCATTGTGTGGCTATGCCACAATTTGTTTGCCCATTCTCCTTCTGATGGACTTTTGAGCTATTTCCAGTTTAGAGCTATTGCAAATAAAGCTGCTACAAACATTTCTGGAGAAGGTTTTTTTTAATAGACATATGCTTTCCTTTCTCTTGGGTAGATACTTTGGAGCGAAATTGATGGATCGTATAACAGATGTCTGTCTGACTTTTCTTTTCTTTTCTCTCTCTCTCTTTTTTTTTTTTTTTTTTTTGAAATGAAGTTTTTCTCTTGTTGCCCAAGCTAGAATGCAATGGCATGATCTCGGCTCACTGCAACCTCTGCCTCCCAGGTTCAAGTGATTCTTTTGCC
This sequence comes from Colobus angolensis palliatus, assembly GCF_000951035.1. Lineage (NCBI taxonomy): Eukaryota > Metazoa > Chordata > Mammalia > Primates > Cercopithecidae > Colobus > Colobus angolensis. Next base: position 3,803,466 of record NW_012110920.1, on the reverse strand, counting down.
TCAGCCTCGCGAGTAGCTGGGATTACAGGTATATGCCATCATGTCCAGCTAATGTTTTTGTATTTTTAGTAGAGACAGGATTTCACCATGTTGGTCAGGCTAGTCTTGCACTCCTGATCTCAGGTGATCCACCCACCTCAGCCTTCCAAAGTGCTGGGATTACAGGCGTGAGTCACTGCACCCAGCCTGTCTGATTTATTGTTACTATTTTTTAAATCCTCAATTAGGATATGGTATTCAGCAATGACCGGGTTCCTCACTATAGGGTGCTGGGCCAAGGAAGTCATGGTCAGGAGTGCAGAGTACCCCTCCACACTGACCCCTCCTTAGTGCTACTTGCATGGCCACTCATGTTTGAGTCCCTTGTAAGAAAGGCAGTCGCTGAAAGGCACGAAGCTGCCGGCACCATAGAAACTCTCCGGTGATGCTTGTCTCTTCACGGTGACATACTAACCTCTTTGAAACACTTCAACAATGCCTTTAGGGGTGAAATTTTGCATCAATATCTAGCTTGGTGGCTTCCCTAGTGAGATATCCATAAGTTCTTTTTCCTTCATGGTATGACTGACACCATGTGGGAGTCCTGGTGTCTGCTGTCTGATTTTTTTAAGAAACTGCCAAACTCTTTTCCAACATGGTTGTAACATTTTACTTTCCCATTGACAATGTTGTAAAAGCCCCTGTTCCTCTTATCCTCACCAACAATGTGATCAATATTCTTAAATTTTAGACATTCTAATACATTTCAATGTCGGTGTATCTTGTAGCTTTAATTTGCATTTTTCCCTAATGACTCAGATCATTGAATAACTTTTCATGTGTTTATTTGCCATCTGTATAACTTTTCTGATGAGATGTCCAATCAAATGTCTTGCCCATTTTTAAGACTGAGTTGTTTATTTTCTTATTATGCAATTTAGAGAATATATTTTCTGGATACAAGTCTTTTATCAGATATACGCTTTGCAAATATTTTCTCCTAATCTGTGGCTTGTATTTTGTTTTATTTTATTTTTTGTTATGCTTTATGTTCTAGGGTACATGTGCACAACGTGCAGATTTGTTACATACGTATACGTGTGCCATGTTGGTGTGCTGCACCCATTAACTCGTCATTTCCATTAGGTACATTTCCTAATGCTATCCCTCCCCTCTTCCCCCACCCCACAACAGGCCCCGATGTGTGATGTTCCCCTTCCTGTGTCCAAGTGATTTCATTGTTCAGTTCCCAGCTGTGAGTGAGAACATGTGGTGTTTGGTTTTCTGTTCTTGCGATAGTTTGCTGAGAATGATGGTTTCCAGCTGCATCCATGTCCCTACTAAGGATACGAACTCATCCTTTTTTATGGCTGCATAGTAATCCATAGTGTATATGTGCCACATTTTCTTAATCCAGTCTGTCATTGATGGACATTTGGGTTGGTTCCAAGTCTTTGCAGTTGTGAATAGTGTGTGGCTTGTATTTTAATTCTCTCAACAGTGACTTTTGAAAAGCAAAAGTTTTAAATTTTGGCCAAGTCCTATTTATCAATTGGTTCTTTTATGGATTTTACTGTTGATGTTATATTTAAGGACTTTTTGTCTAAGCCAAAGTCGCAAAGATTTTCTTCCATATTTTCTTCCAAAAGCTTTATAATTTTAGATTGTACATTTAAGTCTATGATTCAATTTTAGCTAATTTTTGTATATGGTGCAAGGTAAAGATCCAAGTTTTCTTTTTAATATAATATCCAATTGTTACAGCCCCATTTGCAGAAAAAGCTGCCCTTTCTCCATTGATTGCCTTCACACCTTTGTTGAAAATCAGTTGTCCATATGTGTATGGGCCTATTTCTGGCCTCTATTCTGTTTCGTTGATCCATTTATCTGTCTTTATTTGCCTTGATTACTGCACATTTGTAGTACATCTTGAAATCAGGAAGTGTTAGGCTCCAACTTTGTTATTCTTTTTAAAAATGGTTTTTAACTATTCTTAGTCCTTTGAATTTCTACGTATTTTAGAATGAGCTTGTCAAATTCTACCCACACACAGAAAACTTTGGGATTTGTTTTTTAATCTGTAGATTCAACAAATAACAGTCAAAATATCAGCAGACTTTTTCTTTTATTATTTTTGAGGCAGGATCTCACTCTGTTGCCCAGGCTGGGCACCATGGCTCATCCCTGTAATCCCAGCACTTTGGGAAGCTGAGATGGGAGGAACACTTGAACCCAGGAGTTTGAGACCAGCCTGGGCAACATAGTAAAACCCCATCTACACACACACACAAAAAAAAAAATTAGCCAGGCTTGGTAGGGTACTCCTATAGTCCCAGCTACTCAGGAAACTAATTTGGGAGGATCACTTGAACCCAGGATGTCTAGGCTGTAGTCACCACTGTACTCTGGACTGGGGAACAGAGTGAGACCCTGTCTCAAAGAAAAAAAATAAAATAAAAAGTCTACTGGGATTTTGACTCATATTTGTTGAATCTATAGATGAACAGAATTGCTGTGTTAACTATTTGAGTCTTCTGACTCATGAACAAGGTGTATCTCCCTATTTATTTAGACCTTCCTTAATTTCTCTCAGCAATGTTTTATAGTTTTCACAATACAGGCCTTTTACAGTTTTTGTAAAACTTGTTAGGTATTTCAAATTTTTATGCTATTGTAAATAGTGTTTTTAATTTCAGTTTCTGATTGTCCATTGCTAGTATACACAACTTGATTCTTTTTTTTTTCAGATGCAGTCTTGCTCTGTTGCCCAGGCTGGAGTACAGTGGTACAATCTTGGTTCACTGCAACCTCCACCTCCTGGGTTCAAGTGATCCTCGTGCCTTAGCCTCCCAAGTAGCTGGGACTAAAGGTGTCTGCCACCATGCCTGGCTAATTTTTGTATTTTTAGTAGACATGTTGTTTTACCATGTTGGCCAGGCTGGTCTTGAACTCCTGACCTCAAGTGATCCACTTGCCTCGGCCTGCCAAAGTGCTGGGATTATAGGCATGAGCCACTGTCCCCGGCCTCAAACTTGATTTTTGTATATTTTAAAACAATCATTTTTTATATATTAGTTTTGCATTCTGCAACCTCTCTTGACTCACTTAGCAATTTCAGAATTTTTTTAAGATTCCATAGGATTTTCTAAATAGACTGAATAAAGATAGCTTTACTTCTTTCTTTCCAATCTGGATGCCTTTTTTGTTTCCTTGCCTAATTGCTGTGGTTAAAATCTCAAGTACAATGTTAAATAGAAGTGGTGAGAGTGAACATCCTTGTATTGTTTGTGATATTAGGAAGAAAGAGAAAGTTCTCAGTCTTTCTCCATTAAGTATTATGCTAGTTATAGACTTTTCATAAATGCCCTTTATCAGATTGAGAATTTTTTTCTAATATAGGCATTTGATGTTATAAATATTCTCCTAAGTATTGCTTTAGCAGCATTCCACAAATTCTACATATGATATTTTCATTATCATTTGGTTCAAATTACTTTTTTTTTTTTTTTTTTGAGATGGAGTTTTGCTCTTGTTGACCAGGCTGGAGTGCAATGGCATGATCTTGGCTCACCGCAACCTCTGCCTTCTAGGTTCAAGCAATTCTCCTGCCTCAGCCTCCCAAGTAGCTGGGATTACAAGCATGTGCCACCACACCCGGCTAATTTTGTATTTTTAGTAGAGATGGGGTTTCTCCATGTTGGTCAGACTTGTCTTGAACTCCCAACCTCAGGTGATCCACCCGCCTCAGCCTCCAAAAGTACTGGGATTACAGGCTTGAGCCACCATGCCTGCTGTTTCAAAATACTTTCTAATTTATCTTTTGATTTCTTCTTTGATCCAAGGGTTATTTAGAAGTATGTTATTTAGTTTCCAAATATTTTGGAATTTTCCAAATATCATTCTGCTATTGATTTCTAATTTAATTCCATTATATTCAGAGAGCCTACTTTGTATGACTTGAATCCTTTTAAATTTACTGAGATTTGTTTTATGGCCCAGAATATGGTCTATCTTGGTAAAGATTCTGTTTGCACTCAAAAAAGATGAACATTCTAATATTGTTAGGTAGAGTGTTCTATATATGTTAATTAGGTCAACTTGGTTGACAGTGTTATTTAGGTCTACTACATCCTTGCTAATTCTGCCTACTTATTCTAAGGATTATTGAGAAAAGGGTATTGAAATCTTCTACCATAATTGGCCGAGTGTGGTGACTCACACCTGCAATCCCAGCACTTTTGGAGGCTGAGGCAGGCAGCAGATCACTTGAGGTCAGGAGTTTGAGACCAACCTGACCAACATGGTGAAACCCCATCTCTACTAAAAATACTAATATTAGTTGGTAGTGGTGGCACACACCTGTAATCCCAGCTACTCAGGAGGCTGAGGCAGAAGAATTGCTTGAACCCAGAAGGCAGAGGTTGCAGTGAGCCAAGATTGCACCACTGTACTCCAGCCTGGGCAACAGAGAAAGACTTTGTCTCAAATTAAAAAAAAAAAAAAAAGAAATCTTCTACCATAATTGTAAAATTTTCTATATCTCCTTGTAGTTCTATGAAGTTTTATCTACTTTAAAGCTCTGTTATTAGGTGCATAAACACTTAAGACTGTTATGTCCTCTTGATAAATTTACCTGTTTATCATTATGAAATGACCTTCTTTATCCCTGGTAATATGCCTCTCTGAAATATGTGTGATATAGATATAGGTAAGATTTATACCTCTAGATAAATAGGTAGACATATATGATAGCCATCTTTCTTTTGACCATTATTAGTGTTACTGCACAAAAGTGGCTTGCTGCTGGATGTGCTAGAAGCCAATATTATGACATTGAGTTTTTGAGAAAAGAAAAGCTTTATATTGTGAGTTGACTCACAAGAAAAGAGTGTCAAGCTCAAATCTGTCTCGTTGTGCTGGCTTCAAGGCAATATTTTTATTAGGAAAAGTTCAGGGGGTGGATTCTGAGATTAGTAGGTGATTGGTGGAAGAAAAGGGGAGGTCCGGAAAGTCCTTAGGCAGGCGCAGTTATCTCTTCATGTTAACTCACAGGTCATATGTGCAAATTCGGAGGAGTTAGTATGAAACATAGGGTGGAAATTTAGGCTGTGATGTCAGCAAGCTCGTTCTGTGCAAACTCCAGTAGACCATTTCGGTTCCAACTGATTCAGTCAGTTTTTTTCTTGATATCACAAGCCGAGGGAGTTTCAGCGTTTCAGCAAGTTGCTTCTTATCTGATATCCTGCCAACTCAAGAATTTCTGTTACTGGTTTCTTACTCTTTGGTGCACAGTTTCAGTTTCAGCTTTTCAGCAAGTTGTTTCTTTTCTTACCTGCTATCCTATAAACCCAAGAATTTAGTCATTGGTTTCTCTAACTCATTGAGGGACAGTTTCATTAGCATAGTATATCTTTCTCCATTTTCTGCATTCTTTTACTGTTAACCTATTTGTGTTTTTAAAGTATGTTTCTCATATAGTTTGTACCCATGTATTTTTTTAAAAAATTCAATCTGATTATGTCTGCTTTTTAATGGTCATATTTAGGCCGTTTGTATTTAATGTGATTATTGATATGGCGAGGTTTGGGGCTATCCTCTGGCTATTTGCTTTCTATTTGTACCATCTATTTTTTTAATACATTTGCCCCCTTTTTCTGCCTTCTTTTGATTTCATTAAGTATTTTCATTATTCCATTTTATCACTTTTGTTGACTTATTATATATAACTTTGTTTTATTACGTTAGTGGCTGCTTTAGGGTTTCGTATATACCTTATACTTTTAACTCACCACAGTCTGCCTTCAAATCATACTATATATTTCATGTAAGGTATAAAAGCCTTATGATAGTGTACTTCCATTTCTTCACTCCCAGCTTTTATGCTATTATTTTCATACATTTACCTATACCTATTTTATAAATTCCAAAATACATTATTTTTTAAAGTAATTATATTTTAAAGATTTTTTAAAAATCTTATACACTTACCCATGTAGTACGATATCCAGTGCCCTTTATTTATTTGTATATATTCAAAATTCCATCTGATATCATTTTCTTTCTGCCTAAAGGACATTAACATTTCTTGTAGGGCAGGTCTGCTTGCAATGCACTTTTTCAACTTTTATATGCCTGAAAAGTCTTTATTTCCTCTTTATTTTTCAGAGATAATTTCACTGGGTATAGAATTTTAGGCCGGCAGGTTTTTTTCTTTCAGTACAGTAATTCCTCACTTAACTTCATTGGTAGGTTCTTGGAAACTGCAACTTGAAACAAAACGACCTACAATAAAAGCATTTTTTTCTCATCAATGTTATAATGAAGCAATGTCAAAGGAAACAACGTTATTCAAGGGCCTGCTGTACATCGTTTTGCTAAAAGTTGCCATTTTCAAGAACCTATCTACAATGTTAAGTGGGGACTTACTGTACTTTAAAGATATTACTTCACTGTCTTCTTATTTGCATTGCTTCCAATGAGAAATTTGCTATCATTTTTATCTTTCTTACTTTCCCCATGGATGTCTCTCTTATATAGCTGCTTTTAAGATATGTCTGGTTATAACTTGCTTGGTGTTATTTTCTTACCAAGACTATGTTTCATATAGGATTATGCTACTCCTTTTTTGCTGATGTTAATCTCCAAAACCAAGGTGGATAACCATGGTGGATAACTAAAGCCACCCAATCCAAAGATAACTACATACACTTTATTTAGCAGTTAATTTGGCCAGTTAGGAATTCTCAAGAGTAAAATTTTGGCTACCTGTTCTAATATTTCCTCTGTGGCCATTTTAAAACATGGTCCCAAAATTCTTTGACATTCTTCCCAGTGAGACATGACGTCTATATCTCCTGCCCTCGAATCTGGGTTCTGTGACCACTTAACTGATAGAATGTAGCAGAACCAAGTTTTTTTTGGTCCAGACATTAAGACTCTGTCAGTTTCTCATTTTCTCTCTCAGGCTGTTTGTTCTTAGAACCCAGCCATAAATGATCACAAACATCCTGGAGATAGACTCACATGGGAAAGAAGTTCATAGCCCACTGCTCTGGCAGAGCTCCCAGAGAGCCAGCCTCAGTCATATGAATGAGATATCTTGAAAGTGGATCTGGCAGTCCTCATTGAGCTGTTTCAGCTAACATTATATGGAACAGAAATGATCTATCTGTATTGAGCCCTGCCCAGATTGTATATTTGTGAGCAAAATAAATGATTGTTGTTGTTTTAGGTCTCTAAGGTCTCAGATGATTAGTGACACAGAACTGTCTCCAGTAAGTAACTTCTGCTGTGATCCAGGGTAGTTTCCTCTCTTCTAACTTCTAATCTTCTATTTGACCCAAGGTGTTCCATTCTCTTTTTCTTCTGCATTGACATAGTCCTGTCCTAGTAGTACTCATACTGCTATTCATAGAAAGTAGTTGTGCTTCCACTCTGCATATGTTCAAAGTGAATTGTGTGTGTGTGTGTGTGTGTGTGTGTGTGTGTGTGTGTGACAGAGTCTCACTCTGTTGCCCAGGTTGGAGTGCAGTGGCATAGTCTTGGCTCACTACAACCTCCACCTCCCAGGTCCAAGTGATTCTCATGCCTCAGCCCCTCAAGTAGCTGGGATTACAGGTGCCTGTCACTATGCCTGGTTAATTTTTTGTGTGTTTTTAGTAGATATGGGGTTTTGCCATATTGGCTAGGCTGATCTCGAATGCCTGGCCTCATGTGATCTGCCCACCTTAGCCTCCCAAAGTGCTGGGATTACAGGTGTGAACCACCGCGCCAGGCCCAAAGTGCTCTGATTCCCTCCATTATCCTCTGCAGAATGCTGCTTACCTGTTCTATGGGTTAACCATTGTCTCTTGCTGCTCTTCTAACCTACATACTTGGGTTTGCCATATTCTCTGCCTAAGCAATGTTCTATTAATATTTACTGGCTGCAATCTCTGCTCATAATTGCTGTTCAAACTTATACTTAGTATAGGAGTCTTTATTGAAAACTTCCAATTGTGCATTGCTTGACTCACTTAGAGTTCAGTCAGGAGATGGAAACCACAACAGTTATTTAAATATATGTAAATAGGTACAAATATACTAACTAGATAACTGTATCAGTCAGGGATCTCCAGAAAAACAGAACCAGCATTTCTTACTATATACAAACAGATTTATTTCAAGAAATTAACTGATACAACCATGGGGGCTAGTAAGCCTGAAATCTGTAGGGTAGGTTGGCAGGCTGGAAACTCTCAGGGAAGAGCTAATTTGCAGTCTTGAGAATTTCTTCTTCCTCCAGGAAACCTCAGTTTTTGCTCTTCAGGTCTTTCAACTGATTGAATGAGGCCCACCCACGCTATTGAGGGCCATCTCCTTTACTTGAAGTCAATTTAGTGTAGCTCTGCAAGATACCTTCACAACAATACCTGATTAGTGCTTAATTAAATAACTAGGTACTACAGCCAAGCCAAACTGATATATAAAACTAACAACCACAGTAACTAAAAAAAGTTAAAAGAGAACTCTAAAATATCATAAAGGTTGCAACTGCTGAGAGCCAAGAGGCAAAGAGAAAAGGTTGAAATTACTAAAAATTAGAAACTTAGTAGAGAAGCCCCAAGGAACTGAAACTCAGATCTGTAAGAGGCATTGCTTGGCCGGTGCTTGTTGTCTGAGTTCACAGGGAGGGATCCAGGGGATTAGGACCCAAATCTCTGCAGAAGGGACACTGACTGGCTATTGCTGGTGTCCCCAAGGATCACATGATGAAGCTGATTCTGCAAGGTAGAAAAACTGAAAACTACATTTAGCTGCTGTTATAAGGGAAAAAAAATGTTATGATGAAAAAGCTTCTCTGGGGTAACACTCACAGGAACCACAAGTGACAGGAAACCCTCAGGAAGCATATAGAAAGGAGAAAACCCCTTGTTCTGCCTCCAGCTTTGAAGTCTCCATCTAGTGCCCCTATTGGCAGAGCCAACTGGCAATGCAGAAATGTGGTTTTTAGGGTCTGGGCTCTAGGATCACAAAGCAGGCTATAGAAGGGTGGGTTTAGAACTGAGAGGCAATAACTGATACAGTTCACCCCTTTGGCTATTTAGCATCCATTACACTGCTCCACAAAAATTTGAACTTTGATACAACCACAAAACAATTCATTTCCTCCCAACAAAATGCAACTATTCAGCATATAAAACAGGCGAGTATCACCTTCTCCCCAAATTCAGGATTATAAAGTCTCAAATCATTGTATCCATCTCTGAGAAATGTTAATTCTCAAATTCAGTCACGGTCCCATCTGAATACGTTTTCTAAAAACCAAATTGCAAAGTTAATTTCCAACAAGACCTGTATGAAATGATATGAATAAGAAGAAAAAATAAAACAATTAACATATACAAATACACACACACAGTAAACAAGTAACTAGTCATGAGGCCATAATTGATATTTACAACTTCCTTCTTCCACTGCCTATTTTATGTTTCCTTTGCCTTCATCCAGCACCTCACATGGTTGGGGTTTTTTATGTGGTGGGGTAATCCATCTGGCCTGAAGGGTCTGAATCATCAGTGGTTATGCCTTTAAAAGCCAGGGGCTGAGGAAGTTGTCATCTTCCATTAACTTTTACTATTGGACATGAAAATCCTAAAAGGCACCCCAGAAAATCCCCCTGGTTTCCAGATATAGTCCTCTCTGGGCCCATGGAGTGGCAGCAATCCAATTTCACTTTGGTAATCAATCACCCTAGTCATAGAGTAACCTTCTTCTTAGCCTGTTGATTTGGCACCATGAGGAGCCCCAAATGGCCAAATGGTAGTCTCACCTTCCAAACCAATGGGACATTGATGTATTTCCTGGTAGAGACATTTGTTCCTTAGGAATCAAGACTCCAAACCAACAGAGTTCAAAGGCACAGGGATGAAAAGCAAAAATTCCGTGAGTAGGCTATGAGATGCAAAAGTGTGAAGAGCTAGTCCCCCTTCCACCCCTGATTCCCAGATCTGTGTAGTCTGGCTATGGGAAATATGGAACCATATAGTTGTATATGATTCCAAGTATAATCTACATCCTTTGATGTAGAACCCCATCCTTTCAGACTGTAATCTCCCAACTGGTACCATAACTGAATCTTCAGTAGACCATCAAATCTTTCTATTATGCCATCTGCTTCTGGGGATTAGGATATGTGGTTGTACCAGTTAATTCCATGAGCATAAACCCATTGCTGCAGTTCTTTTGAAATTACTTTCTTGATCAGAAGAAATGTTGTATGCAGTACACCATATTTTGTAGTCACAACTACCAGAAGATTTTTGGACAGGATAACAAATCTGTACTGAGAATTCATATGTCCTGCAGTAAAGAAACATTTTTGCTTCCCTCCATGATGGAAGGGTTGCACTGTAATCAACCTGCCCCTGGGGGCTGGCTGGGCCTTTTAGGGAGTTGTACCATAACAGAGGCTTAGTTTAGTTGGCAAGCTAGGCATTCAGCAGTGTTGGTATTCAGAAAAGCCTTGACTAAGGTAAATCCATGTTGTTGAATCCATGCATAGTCCCCATCCCTGACATTATGGCCACTTGATGCTCAGGGCCATTGAACAAGCACGAGAATAGCTGGAGAAAGATACTAACCGAAATCCACAGGATGCATCATTTGTCCACCTTCAGTCAAGAGATTCTAAGTCTGGGACTGGCCTAGGTCTGGAAATAGAATGAAAGGCAGCTTGAGTTCTTGGTTGCCAGTTTTTGGTTTTGTCGCCCAGGCTGGAGTGCAGTGGCGTGATCTCGGCTCACTGCAAGCTCTGCCTCCCAAGTTCTCGCTATTCTCCTGCCTCAGCCTCCTGAGTAGCTGGGGCTACAGGTGTCCACCACCATGCCCAGGTAATTTTTTTGTATTTTTAGTAGAGGTGGGGTCACCAAACTTTTTATATAGCTCAGATGACATTTTAGTAAACTGGCCATCTTTTTCATTCCTAGATGCACCATGATCAATTCGCCTCACTAAAAATCTCTAGGTTTCAAAACAGTTTGATTATCATTATGCCCTTTCTGTTTTTTATGGTATTTGTCTTAGTCTATTTTGCATTGCTATACAGGAACACCTGAGGCTGGATACTTTATAAAGAAAAGAGGTTTATTTTGGCTTGCAGTTCTGCACACTGTGCAAGAAGCATTGTACTGGCATCTGCTTCTGCTGAGGGCTCCAGGAAGCATCCAATCTGGTGGAAAGCAAAGGGGGCATGTTACATGGTGAGATAGGAAACAAGAGAGATGCCATGCTCTTTTAGACAACTAGCTTTTGTGTGAACAAATAGAGTGAGAACTCACTCATTACTCTGAGGAGAGCACCAAGCCATTCATGAAGGATCTGTCCCCATGAGTCAAACACTTCCCACTAGGCCCCACCTCCATCTCCAGCATTGGGGATCACATTTCAGCATGAGATTTGGAGGGGACAGACATCCAAACTATGTCAGTATTTGCAGTCCCCTTATCTCTAATGGTTAAATTATAGCATTTGGCCTCTGCTGTATGGGAATCTCATCATTTCTATTAAAATCAGATCCAACTCAATGGAGGTGTCTCACCATCATTCCTGGCTTACAGAAGACAGCCACCACAGAGTTTTTCAGAGATGCAAGTGCTACCTTTGTCAATATGTTTCTCAATGTCTTTATGAAGGGATTGTCCTCTAGGCATTCTGGGGGATGGATTTGAGTGCGGTAAATGTAGAGATTTCACGTGATAAAGTCACTCCATCATTCCTTCCTCCTTGAATCTTGGATGCCTTCCTCTACATTGTGTCAGGGAAGTTCTGGCATTCCAGGCTTATTGAACATATGCCACCATTGAGTCCAAGGTTTAGTCAGCCAACCAAGAAATTTTAGAGCCACTTTCAGTTGCAAGAGCTAGCACACTAAACCCAGAATGTCTCATAAATATACTCAATAAATTCAATCCAATCCAGTGCTATATTCTATCTTCCTTGGTCTAACACCCTTAGAATCTATTCTCACACATATTTCCCAAGATTCTGCCAGTATTTATTAGTAAAATCTTGCACTTCTTTTAGTGTATAAACTATTCTGAGTCAGACTTTGTCCATGCCCTCCAACCCCCAAAGAAAGGTGAGATCTGACCCTAATGGTGAGACTAGTGGCAATAAAGAGAGGTTGGGATGGGTCTTGAGAGGAAGGAGAATTTATTCCCTTAAAGGAAATTGCCCCAAGCGAAGTTGTCATAAGGTTTTTCGCAAACGTGGATGAGATGGTTGATTCTACACCTGGTGTGATTGCTCAGCTGCAACATGCAATCCACTGATGAATCTGGGGAAGTTCCTGTCAAACTCATTATAAATGAAGGACAGTATCTTGCAAGTCATCTAATGGAAATTTGTCCTTATCATTATCCTGGGCCCAACTCCACCTGCCAGCTACTATATTTCTTGTTTGAAGCAGGTCTCATCTAATGCACTGAGGCTGCTATGGTGCCATCTAGTGCCAATTGAACAACCCGCCTTATAGTTTACATGCTACTTACAGTCGATCAAGAGGACAAATTCACCTTTTCTGGTGATTTTCCTAAAACTGGATAGATGCCCAGAGATTGGTATGGTACTTTTACAGTCTACAGTGGTGCAGTATAAAATCATCTTTTAAAGTCCCTACCAGAGCTGTGGGCTGGGCAGAGAAATATTCTACCCAGTTGGCCAACAGAGTCTTCCTTTGAGGCTGAGCTAAAGTGAAGACCTGCAGGAAAAGCCAGTGTAGGTCAGGCCCACAGAGAGCATCTTCTGAAGCTCATGTCCACCCACCCCACACCAAGTACAACTAACAGTACAGACTACAAAGCCTATCACATATGGAGATCTCACATAGGGATGTGGAAATCATGCATTATTATCCCTTCCTTTCAGATGAGAGCAGTCTTAAGATAATGAACCAGCTTGGATTTACACAGATAGTAAATAGCAGAGACAAGTATTCCAGCCCAGGTCTGCTGCCTAGGAATGCTTTATCTACCACTCTTCACTGCTCCTAGGTGCTCCTGTCTGCAGGTAGCAATGCCCATAGGGGCTGCTTTGAGGGACATCATGATCAACATACACAAAGACTGTTTGCCAAGAATAGAGAGCAGCTTTGTTCTGTTCCCCTAAACAAGACCTGCTTCTGAGTTCATGGGGAGTAGTACAAGTTTGTTTCCAGAACCTCTGCCTTCCTTCTCTGTCATACAGAATCCTCAGGCACCCTCTTCACTCATGATGCCCCACCCAGGCTGTCCTTTCCTGGCCAGCATCTCTAGCTCCTGCAGCCTCTTCACTACATCTGTCTCTCATCTTCTTTGTAGCACCACAAGGGGTCCTTATTGTCCACAGACCAAATGGGCTGGGAGCCTTTTCTCAGGACTCCTGCTAAGACTTGTGTCAACTGTAGGCACACATACATAGCAACAAGCCCCTCCAAGGTAGATGCTTTGTCCTCATGGCAACACTTTCTACATTACTCTCTGTGAATTTAACCTACTGCGAGTTCTCTTGTACCTGGAAGTCTTAGGTGCTCCTCACCCTCCCACCTCACTCCATTTACTCTGTCTCAGTGACAGATCTCTGCTTACCTAATCTTTTCCTACCTCACCCCACCATGTGTGCACATGTACGCGTGTGCACACACACACACACACACACAAAATTCCCTTCATACCTCTCCCTAATTTTCTGAATCCTATCCTTCCTTCAAGGCCGCAGTCACTCTACATGCACAGTTAATTTTACTCTCAGAGCTTCACATCACGTCACAGTATCTTTTGTTTGGTATAGTTTTTTTTTTGCTGTTGTTTGTTTGTTTTTGTTTAGATGGAGTTTCACTCTGTTTCTCAGGCTGGAATGCAATAGTGCAATCTTGGCTTACCACAACCTCTGCCTTCAGGGTTCAAGTGATTTTCGTGCCTCAGCCACCAGAGTAGCTGGGATTACAGGCATGTGTCACCACACTCGGCTAATTTTTGTATTTTTAGTAGAGACAGGGTTTCGCCATGTTGGCCAGGCTGGTCTCGAACTCCTGGCCTCAAGTGATCTGCTTGCCTCAGCCTCCCAAAGTGCTGGGATTACAGGCATGAGCCACCACACCTGGCCTATATCAATTTTTAAGGCACCAGATTAGGAACCAAAAGCACTATATACTGAATGTGTTTATTTACTCTTTTAAATATGTTTTCTGCTCCATTTTTTAACACCATAGTTCATCTCTGTAATAGAAAAAAATGTTTACCATCACCTTAGAAATTATAGTTAAATCGATTCCCATAACGTATTTCTATATATTTGTTTCTATATATAGTTACCCCATTTCGATGTTTCTTCTTGCCTTACTCCTACAAATATAAATTGCACACCATTTCTGTGTCATGCACTGTGCTAAGACCGGGGAATTCAGTGGCAAATAAATTAAACATGGCCCCTGCTTTTGTGGGGTTCATACTCTAAGAGAAGACAAATGTAACACAAGTAAACACATAAATATATAGCTACATTTTGTGACTAGTGGTCTGAGATAAAGATGCCAAAAAAAATTAAAGGAAGCTTATTTGCAGATTGTGACACCAGAAAACATCTGAAGAGGTGATATAAGTAAGCTGAGATGTAATGAGAAAGAAGGAGCCAGGAAAAGAAAGGGTTGGGGGAAGAGAGTTCCAGGTCTAGGGAACAGCATGAGTGAAGGCCCTGAGAGAAGAAGGAGCTTAGCATGTGCACAGCAAGAACTGATCAGTGGCTATGTGACTATAGCATGGTGAGTGAAGGATAGTGTGGCTGGGCTGGGAATAACTGCAGAGGTAGAATCAGGCAAGGTCTTGAAGGTCATAGCAAGGAGCTTGAATTGACTCTACATGCCATAGGATATGGTTTGGCTGTATCTCCACCCAAACTTAATCTTGAATTGTAGTTCCCATAATCCCCATATGTCATGGGAGGTACCTGGTGGGAGGTAATTGAATCATGGGAGCCATTACCCCCATGCTGCTGTTCTAGTAATAGTGGGTGAGTTCTCATGAGATCTGCTGGTTTTATAAAGGGCTTTTCCCTCTTTGCTCAGCACTTCTTCCTGCTGCCATATGAAGAAGGACGTGTTTGCTTCCACTTCTGCCGTGATTGTAAGTTTCCTGAGGCCTCCCCAGCCCTGCAGGACAGTGAGTCAATTAAACCTCTTTCCTTTATAAATTACCCAGTCTTGGGTATGTTTTTATAACAGTGGGAGAACAAACTAATACCCATAAGAAACTGTAAATTTATTTTAAGCAAGAAAGTGATATGATCTGGTTTACTAGACCATTGGTGACATGTAGAGAATGACTTAGAAGGGCTAAGAGTGGAAAAGACAGGCAAGTTAATAGGCTGTGGCAATAGTCCAGGTAAAATATGATATTGACTTGGACTAACAGCATACCAGGCTGATAGTGGAAAGGGGACCAATTTGTACTGTATTTCAGAGGTAGAATGATAGGACTGGGTGATAATTTGTACCAACTCTAATTTATCCTTATTGTGATACATTTTTTACTAGTTTGCTCAGGGAGAGTCCTGGGAATTGTATTTTCCGAGTGCATATGTTGTGCACATGTTATGAGTGACACTTTACATGGGCACACCCCATTTTCCTCTGGCGATCTCTCCCTTATTTGCAGTCCATATGACAAAGCTGACCCATCCTCTCATCCCAGGAGTGGGTATGTGCTGCCATTGAGATTAAGGCAACAACCCTTCTCAATTGCATAGATTGATTCAAGGGTGAGTACATGACCCAAGCCAAGCCAATCAAAATCAATGAGGATTAACCCAAGGTTAATGGCACATGTATTAGGACTCTCTTTTCCACTGGGATTGGTAAACTGGGAGAATGTAAGTCTGGAGATACTGAATGTCACCCTACAGGAACAACCCTCCGAAGAATGACGGCAACCCAGAGAAAAGCAAGAGCAGCAGGGATGGATTCCTAGTGAACCCTTGGACTTCGTTAAGTGAATCAGCAAAATTCCTTTTTTGTTTAAGCCAGTTTGAACTGACCCTGACACAACCCAGACTACTGATGAATACAGTAAGCACATTCAGTTTTTAAAATAAGATTTTACTTAAAGCCATTATATTTTCTACATATGGCTTCTGCTCCAAAAGAGTCTGTTCATTATTTTTAGGAACTCCTGTTATGTGTAGGTTAGCTCTTTGATATCTGTATTTCATGTTTACTCTATTCTTTCATTTTCATTTCTTTATCTTTTACTTTTGTGTTCTAGGAAATTTATCTTCAGTTTGCCTTTTACTCATCATTTCAGTTTTCTGCAGTGTCCATTTGTAAGCTATGGCTTGCATTTTGGAGTTTAATTCATAACTGTATTTTCCAGCCTGACAAAATATTTCTTCCATTTGGATTGTTTCCTTTTTATAATGGCTTGCTCTAGTCACACACATGTAAATTGTTTTAGCATCTAGCACATGGCATTCTTTGATAAACAGAAAAAAGTAAATGAGGTTATTATTCATTTTTCAGGTCAATGATTTTCCTGATTCTATCACTTAACTCCCGTTAGCCTGCTTGGTCTTTATAGCCTCTACCACCTGGTATATATTTGTATCAAGACCTAGAGCAGTGGCTGCACAAGTTGGCACTAAAATCTAGTGGTACAGATGTGTTTTCACTCTTAATTTGCTCAAAGTCCCATTGAGAAGGTAAAACTAGCACAAAAAAGTAAATAACCATCCCAGGCAGCTCAGAACTATCAGAAATACATACATGGTTAATAGCCAAATAAATTGTGCCGATACAGGTGTGTGCTCTAGAATCAGAGCGAGGGATGCAGACAGCAGGAGATCATTTCGTGCTTGAATGATCAGAACAGTGTCCACAGAGGATCCAAGGACTGACGGGAACTTCGAAGAAGGGAAAGGAAGGAGTCTGGTGGATTCTTCTAAAGAGCATTTCTCTGGGATTCAGATAATTTCACCCATGCAGTTAGCACTCATTCTATCCCTGAAAGATACAGCTACTCTTCCTATAAGGTAAGAGAATTTCAGGCTCGAACAGAGAATTTTAGATTGAAAAATCCAAGCCCATTTTCTATTCCTCCAACCGCAAATAAAGGTGTGGAAAGCAGTTGAGGAAACAGATTGAGGTGAATTTCATTGAAGCCTTGCTCTCTTGCATCTCTGTTTGATCCCTGGGTCATTCTCTCAGGCATCTCTGGTTGGAAACACTTTCAAACCCCAAATCTCATCCTTATTGGGTTTGCATTGTGCTTAGAAAGATGTTGACACCAATAAAAGCTTGTTGCTTAAAGACACAGCCTATGACTCACACAATGCACACTTTATACACCCTAACTGCTTCCATCTCTAGTAACTTTCAGCTTCTCATTACCTAAATTATTTAATTGCACTCAACCTGGGGGTTATCATCATATAGGGAATCAAAGGAGGTGCCAGAAACAGATAAAAATCAAGAAAACAACCATTTGAAAAGGTTATCATCGGCATCAGGGAATGTCCGTGTTGGAAAGGATCTCCAGGTTCATTAGCCCCCGCTCCCAGCACAGGAACCCTCTTTGTTATGACTCGGACAGATGTTATCCAATTTTGCTTCACAACTTTCAAGGCCTGGGTGCCACATTCTGCAGCTGTCATATGCAGACTTGACAGGCAGGTGAATGTGGCAAGCAACCCATATTTAAATATAGTTGAAGCCCTCCTGGAATTTACACAGCTACATCTTTCCCTGTACTGCCCTGCAAGAAACATGAGAGAGGAAGCGCTTCTGAGCCTCATGCCATGTTATACAGAGCAAGAAAGAGAAGGAAAGAGACAGGGCGAAGAGAGAAAGGATGACTTAATATTGTAGTGTTCAAGCTGGAATAATTTTCCCTCCCACCTTACTGGAGTGCTTTCCAAGTGCTATTTCCTGGAGCAATGCCAGATTAGTTATTCCAGAATTCCCGGGGACTTTGCACAGAGTCCCAGACCCCATCCCTGAGAGATGAATTTGGTACATCTGGGATGAGGCCTGGGCATCTCTATTTGTTAAAGCTTCCGATTATTTTGAAGCGCAGTCAGGTTGAAAGTCACTTTATATTAGAGGGCTCTGGACTAGGTCACCCCATTCCTGGTGGTTGAAAAACCTCATGCAAGCAGATCACTCCTATGTCCTCTGGCAGTTTTCTGTAAGCATGTTTTTGTGTTGCTGAAGGCAGCCCCATCAGCCCCTGGGGAAATAATCCTTTCCTGTTCTCTCCAGCCATGCCCTACAGGATCACCTGAGGCCTGTGTCTGGGCCTCTTTACTGCAGCACAGCATCCAGCTTGTACTCTTTGTTGTGGGCTGGCCAAGATGCTGACAGGAACAAAAATGACTTGTTTTTGAGAGTAAAGATACAAGCTTTGACTGAGATGACGCACACATGTTCATGGAGGGAGACTCTCACATCCGACCTACCTTCTTCCGTCCACAGAGAGTCACGTTGCTACTCTAACCACATCACTAATTCCGAAAGATGGGGACTCCTACACAGGGCCTGAGGTCAATGCCTCTGATTAGGGCAAGGAACTGGAAGGTGTCCAACCCCAACTTCCTGGCACTCCAAGTTCTCTCAGCAGCAATAGAGAAAGCCCATGGATGTAATTGCATTACCGAAGGCAAGGCCCTCAATGTGTGGACTCTCTGGGGTGCTGGTTTTAAAAAGGCAAGCTCTCAAGCCCCATAAAAAGACGTTTTGAAGATCAGAGTGAGGACAGGAAATCCACCTTTTGAGCAAGCAGGACTAGGGAATTCTGAGTAAGGCTAGTATTTGAACTTTACCCATTTGGGACTGAACCTCAAAGGAAAAAAGGGATCTGGAAAAGGAAATGACGTCCCCTCTGCCCTTCCAGGGCCATTGGTGCATCTGTTCTTGAGATATTGGCCAGGCCCCTTATTTTTCTGACATTCCCCTTGCTTTCCTGTCACCTCATCTTCCTTAACAGGCCTTCTTATCTGCCAGAAGATTGGTCTTTCTTTAAGGCTAGCAGTTAGCCTTGCTTGGGGATCCAATTCTATACATGTGGGCATAGAGGACAGAGCAAGAAGACAGGGCAAGTGGGCAGAACTGTACAGGGAAGGGAGGGACAGTGTTGGAAGTGAAGCCCAGGCTTGGAACTTGCCTATGGCAAAAAAAAAAAAAGGAAAATTTATAGCTCCAATATGTCACCAGGGATTGAAATTAAGTTATGACTCACGACTTACCCATGAAGCTCTTTCCCAATTCGTCTGGGTTGTGTCATCAAACGACCTGAATTTAAGTCATGGCTCCATCGCTTATTGGCTGTGTGATCTTGGGAAAATTATTGAACTCTCTGACATTTAGTTTCCTTATCTGTAAAATAAGGGTAATCGTTTGATAAAGGTGCTGTTCGTTTTGATGAGGTGATACACAAAAATGCTTAGTCCAGGTTTTGGCACATGGAAGGCAGAAAAAAAAAAACCACCCTAGATATTATGAATAATATAATTCTGT
The DNA here is from genome assembly GCF_000951035.1 of Colobus angolensis palliatus. Taxonomy (NCBI): domain Eukaryota; kingdom Metazoa; phylum Chordata; class Mammalia; order Primates; family Cercopithecidae; genus Colobus; species Colobus angolensis. Next base: position 3,783,968 of record NW_012110920.1, on the reverse strand, counting down.
CATGTACACCTTTCCACACTTAACCTCCTCTCACAACCTACTCACTTACTCTAGGCACCAGGCAACCTGAATTACTAAGTGTTCTCTAGGGCCCCAATAAGCCATGGGTTTTAGAGTCTAATGGAATGGTCTAATCCCATCTCCATCACCAACTCATGAGCTGTGTGACCTTCCTGGGCCTCTGTTCCCTTCTCTATGGATCAATGCCAATACATCAAGTTTCTGCAAAGGCCTGGTACATTCACTGATGCGCACAAGTAGCCCAGGACAGTGCTCAGAGCACCCTGTGCTGCAGCCTCCCCTTCCCCTCCTTCCTTGCAGGCTCCCATGTTTGTCCGTGCCTTTCCATGGCAGTGCCTTTGTTCAAACTGTTTCTTCCACCAGGAATGTCCCTTCCCTTTTTCTGCTCATTGGAGTTCCTCCCAAAGCTGCCTTCATCCTACCTCAACCCCAACAGTCAAGATACCCAGATAATCACCCTTCGTTGACAAATAGAGTATGTACTGAGAGTCTGTGATGTGTCAGGCACTGTTGCTCATGACCAGGGATACAGAGATGATTAAGATCTAGTCCCCAAGAAATTCAGTCTACTTAACATAAGAACATAAGAAGAATATGAACATAAGAACAAATAACTGCCCTCCAAGGAAGTGGGGGTAATAATAGAAGTGAATCAAAAGTGCAGGGACAGCACAGAAGAGGGAGCTCTTGGGTCTGACTCAGGCGGGATGGAGAAGCCTTTATAGAGACACAGACTTTTGACTGGAAGGGTGAGTGATGTTGGACAGGCAGAGAAGGGGGAGTAGTAGTTTGTCTAAGACTGACCCAGAGCAATAGAGGTCTGAGATAGACAGGTGGGCCAACAGTGCTGGAGGCTGACCAGGAATTGGGAGGGCACAGAGACAGAGCTGTAAAGAGAAGAGGACCAGGTGCCAATGACCTTGAGCCTGGTCAGGGAAAGGTCCAGGAAGTTGCCTCCATTCCACCCCTGCCTAGGCACATGGGGACAGTGGAGAGCAGATCTGTCATCTGTGAGGAACATTCCAGAGCAGGAGCAGTCCATGGAAATCCTTCATCTCTAGTCCCCCTCATATGATTGGCTAGAAGGCCATGGGCTACAGACTTGTAATTCAAAAGACACACGGGTGTGGAGGCAGACTTCTGTTGCTTTTTTTTTTTTTTTTCTACAAATGGACAACTTTCTTTGATTTCTTAAATTCAATTGCAAAATTTAGAAAATCCCACTCCACTAAGGAGAGAGTGAAAGTTAGAATATCCAGTGCTTTCTGAGGAAGGTTGCAATATGAGAGTGACAAATTTCACCAGAATCTCACCATCCAGCCATCTTCCTCCATGAGCCAGAGGTCAATGACCTCAGGCAGGAGTAATGTCTCATCCTAAGGCCTTTTGGAATATGTTTCTGGCCAGAGGTAGCTGGTCTCCAGGCTGTGCCTGGTCCTCATGCCCAGCCAACGTCATTGCCTTCCAGACCCCAGGGCAACAGACAGTGTCTACTTACCCACTGCCTTCTGGACTTAGCACACAAGGCCAGGAAGGGCCGGGGCCAATTTCCCCATTCTTTTCCCCATATTTTTTGTGTGCCAGATATACTAAATGTCTCACCTTCCTCCAGACACGGCAGCTGTTTCACAATGCCTAAAATCTTTTTCCAGATAAATGACTTGATCTGGAAGGGCTTGATCACCATCATTCCTATCTCCTTTCCCCATCCCGGTTCCCTAAACACACACACACTCACATACTCAACTCCCACTCTCCCTGGCAAACTCTTATTCACCCTTCAAGTCCAGTCACGTGTCACTGTTCTCAGCAAAATCTCCCTTGACCACACCCTCCTCCTCTGGGTGGTAAATTACTCTCTCTTTGGGGTCTTACAGCATTTCTTCCCCAATCCTTAACTAATAATACTGTCATGTTCTTCACCAATATACTGGAAGCTCAATGGGATATGGACTTTGTCTTGTTCAGCGTTGTGTCCTCGGCAGTCTGGTATGTAGAAGGCACTCAATAAAAATTGGTTGAATTAATTGCATTTAATCAAGCCAGGACAATTTTCAGTGAAATGAAACACTTGCCCAAGTTGCTTAAATTCCTGAAAATTGATTTATCTGAAGAGTATCAATGACTTTGGATAATTATTGAATATATCCTTTTTGTACAAGCTGCGAAGTATATGAAGATAAACAAACTTGCTTATAGATAGGTGGGAGAAGGGATGAGATGTTTATAAAAATAATAGTAACACAAAATAGAAAGAAATACATGCCAAGAAGAGAAAGTGCTGTGGGGATTCAGGAGAGAGGGCACTTCCTCCATAGGATTGATCAGGAGTCTTCACAGAGGACAAGCCATTTAACTTGGGACACCATTGACGATGTTTTCCACCCTGAACTTGGTCCACTGGCAGCCATGTGACCCTGGTCTCCTGGCTATAGCTGATTAGAAAGTGGACAACTGACCTAAGCTGAGCTGTTGGTCTCTGTCTCCCAGTGATTTGGTCTTGGGACTTCAGAGCACTAGTCAGTCTTGGCTGGTCCCTTGAATTAAAGACTAGTAGCCTCTAGAGCTGTGTAGTTGCAATCCTCTGCAAACTGCTAAGAGATGCAGAGAAAGCTTCCAAGGAAAGCAGAAAGGTGTGACCATGTGGACTCAAAGAGCGAGAAGCTGAGTCCTGGCTTTCTGATGACTTCTACTCCTGGTTCCAGTCCCTCAGTGTCCTGCAGCAGCTTCCATCCCACAGATATTCCAAGACACCCCAGGGTCTTTACAGTAAATTCCCCCTTTTTACTACAGCTAGCTGGACTGTGCCATTGCAGTTAGCAACTTTGGTGAAGACTTGTTTGTGTGAAGAAATGGGCCATGACCAGTATGGGAGCTGATAGGGAAGGGGTATGCAGATACGGTTTATTTGTCTTCCTTTTCACCCTATACTCCCTCACTCACCCTCAGCATCTCCAGTCTGATGACCCCTCTATCTCCCCTAAATCTGGCCAGCAGTCTGTCAAAAAGGAACCTTATGACAGACAAAGGTGTCATAGGTGTCTGGAAGTCCAGTCTTCCAGACTCTTAAAATAAATTGGATATCTCTAGTCCCAGAGAATGGCTCCACATCCACGGTCCCTATAGCAGAAGTTACTCACCCCATGGAACAGAGCCCCAAAGCACTGGCACACACACGGATATATGTGTACACACATGTGAGAGGTAAGGAACATGCAGATCTGTGTGGAAACGCTCCCTTAGTGCACATTCTTGGACTCCTGTCAGTGTGTACAAGCACTGCTCGATGGAGAAAATCATAGAGAGTCATCATTACAAAAAGGTGCACTCAGCTCCCTCCTTCTGGTGGCTTTGAGGTCGGCAAAAGTGCACACACGGCAACCTCTTTACAAAAATTCAACCCAGCTACTCTGAACCGAATCACACCCTCAATCAAGGCTTGTACTGTGTGGGAGAGCTCCAGGAGGACAGTGGTGTTTCTCAGGGCGTTGTGGGACTCTGACATTTGGTAAATCGGATCGGGGAAGAGGGTGGCCAGATTTTATGAGGCCCAGAGGCATACATAATGGGAGGGAGAACTGTCTTTTAAGAAAAAAAAAATGTATATATAATTACTTTGGCTGTGGAAAGGACCAATGCAAGTAAGAGACCCTGAAGCTTTTATTAGTGTCACAGGAAATCGACTTGGGGGTGGGAAAGTGGGAGCTTAAAATTAAACCCCGATTTCCTTTGCTCTGTGCTTGTCATTTCTATACAAATGGAAGCCCGCAAGGACTGCAGTTCCACAACAGCACCACTTCCCTTGCAGAGGGGATGCCTAGGCTGGAGTGTGGGCTTGCACACGCCCCCTGTAGGCTAGCGAGGTCAAGATCGGATGGAACAGTGAGCCAGGTGAAGAATGTGAACTAGGCAGCTTGGAGAGAGAGAAATGAACCACTCCTCTGACACGGCAATTCCAAAACTTGATCTTGATTCTTTTATTTCTACATCTCACAGATCATCCCCGCTCTCTGGATCCCCAAGTCACAAAATCCCTTCCTTTGGTGGGGGTCGGGAGGTGGGGCAGGTGGAGGCAGGAGGAAGATGTACTATTATTCTGTAGTACCGCCTCTAGGTCTGGGAGGCAATGAAGCCAAGAATGGGAGCTTGGAACCAGGCTTCCTGGGTGTGGAGCCCAGCTCTGCCACTTAGCTGGATGACCTTGGGCAAGTTATTTCAGCGTTCTCTCTGACTTTCAGTTTCCCCTCTGTAAAACTAAAATAAGGTTAGGCCCTATCTCATAGGGTTATGTGAAAATAATTCGGGGAAAATGTCTAACACAGTAGGGCTCACGAGGTTGACTCTTATGGGTCATAACTCACCAGCAAGCAGCTGTTGGATTTTAATGCTCTGGCCTCCCAACCTCGTGAGGATCGTGCCTTCCTGTTGGACAAGTCTCTTTCCTCAACCCTCTCTCTGAGGAACTCAAATAATTTCTAAGATATACTGCCTTGGAGCAGAAGACAAGGAATTTGGGGCAATTCTCCCCATTTACAGCCAGGCAAAATAAGGCCGAGAGCTGTTAGGGGCAGGGCCAGAGGCTCAGAGAAAAGTAAAGGCATGTCTACAAGTGAAGCTGAGGCCTCATGGCTCCTCGGTAGTATTTTCTGGACAGGGAAGGTGGTGGAGTTGTCCCGTGGAACACCACCACTCTGCCTGGTACTCTGTTAATGAGGAGGGGTCGTTGGCAACAGTGGCTCACCCTGTAGTCCCAGTGACTCAGGAGGCTGAGTGGGGAGGACTGCTTGAGCCCAGGAGTCCGAGGCTGCAGTGCACTATCATTGCACCTATGAATGAAGAGCCATTGCACTCCATCCCAGGCAATATAGTGAGACCCCATCTCAAAGATAATTCAAAGGGGAAGTAGACAGCAAGAGGTCTGGGGAAAGTCATCTGACCCCATGACCTACAGCAGGTGTGCCCTGCTTCCTCCTTCAACTCCACCTCAGCACAACCAAACACAGAAGATGCTGAGCTCTCTGAGAAAGGACTGCCTGTTAGGAGGTTTGTGGCCTGTGAGTCACAGCTCTGCCACTAGCTAGCTCTGAAATCCACTTCTTCTGCCTGTAAAATCAGGGATTAGGCTGGATGACATCTAAGGTTTTTATCTTAAACCTCTTCAGAAATTGCTTCATCTCATAGCCACATGAAGAAAGAGCCAGAAGTCAATATCCCTGAATGTGGCACTTCCTGACAACCACGACACCTTCTCCGGACTCCCATCATGTCCCAGGGAGTCCTGATCCATGTGGGGACATAGCCTGAAACGGCCAACTGCTGTCCTCCTTGGGCCATGGAACCTCTAGGGTTTGTGAGTGGTAAGATTAGGTCTAAAGGAGGCAGCAGGAAACGTCCTTGAGAAAAAAAAATTAGGAGAATGATTTTTCCATTTAAAGGGCAATGTTTCAAATAACTTTTTTTTTTTTTTTTTTTTTGAGACGGAGTCTCGCTCTGTCGCCCAGGCTGGAGTGCAGTGGCCGGATCTCAGCTCACTGTAAGCTCCGCCTCCCGGGTTCACGCCATTCTCCTGCCTCAGCCTCCGGAGTAGCTGGGACTACAGGCGCCTGCCACCTCGCCCGGCTAGTTTTTTGTATTTTTTGGTAGAGACGGGGTTTCACCATGTTAGCCAGGATGGTCTCGATCTGCTGACCTCGTGATCCGCCCATCTCGGCCTCCCAAAGTGCTGGGATTACAGGCTTGAGCCACCGCGCCCGGCCTCAAATAACTTTTTAAGACAGATGAACACAGACAACTGCCCATTCCCAATATACAAATTTCCAAACATTTTTCTTGTTTTCCAGGAAAAACAGGAAAGGGCTCAGGATAAGCTATAGTAGCAAAAATGGAGACATTTGCAAGAATACCTGAACTCTCGGAGGTGAGGAATGTGTAAATGGGTGACTGCAGGTCAATGTGGAAACCCTCTGGTGCCTCTGACGTCCATGTGTCTGCTTAGGAGGATGTATGACATGACCTCCACCTCACCCCACCCTCCGCCATGAATTCCCTTCCTGCCTGAGAATTCTAGAATTCTACACCAGTTGAGCAAGAAAGTACAAAGGAGGACTGACTTGGCAAAATCCCATGGGGCCCTGGTGAAACCAACAGGTTTGGCAATGATTGTGTCACTGTGACCCCGGACAAGTGACTTAACTTGACCATGCAAAAGTCAAGGATGTTCACATCCTGTCCCGCAGCAAAGTCTCTACACTGCAGGGAGTGAGCCCTGACCCTTAGAGACTGAACCCAGCGAAGGAGTCAGGGAATGTTCTTCTTCCTCCAAGTCTTACCCCAGCCTCAGCATGAGGAGGCTTTGTGATCTGGTTATCGGGCAATACTTCCCATTTACTGGGCTACGAACATCCCTGAGTCTGTAGCCCTGGGCTGGACAAAGGGTGAAAATCCAGATAAAGATTGCAAGACAGTCATTACTGTTGGGGCCTCCTAGAATGATGGAGGAAGCTGCCAGACTAATGAAGGTGACATAGAACACATTAAAATTCAGTCATGTGTCACTCAACAGTGGGGGTATGTTCTGAGAGATGCCTTATTAGGTGATTTTGTCATTGTGCAAACATCATAGAGTGTATTTACACAAAACCAAGATAGGTCATACAGTATAGCCTATTACTCCTAGGCTTCAAACCTGTACAGCATCATGCTGTACTGAATACTGCAGGCAAATGTAACATGATGGTAGTTTATTTGTGTATCTAAACATATCTAAACATAGAAAAGGTATAGTAAAATACAGCATCATAATCTTATGGGACCATCACCATATATGTGATCCATTATTGACTGAAACATCATTACATGGTGTATGCCTGTAATCCTACAGGAACTCGTGGGGGAAAAACAATGGCAAGTGAAAATTAACACAGCACAAGCCACTGGCCTAGAAAAGAATGGAGGATTGTGATGGCTAATTTATGGTCAACCTGACTGAATCACAGGATGTCCAGATGTCTGGTTAAGCATGATTTCTGGGTGTGCCTGTGAGAATGTTTCTGGAAGAGATTAGCATTTGAAGTTGTGACCGAGTGAAACAGATTGCCCTTCCCAATGTGAGTGGGCATGGTCTGATCTACGAAGGGTTCCAGTAGAACAAAAAAAAAGTGGGGGAAAGGAGAATTCCCCCTCTCTGTCTGACTGCTTGGACTTGCACTGAAGCATCCATCTTCTCCTGCCTGGGAACTTCTAGTTCTTAGGCCTTCAGAACTGAACTAGAATCTAGCCCATGGGACTCTCCAACTGGCCTTTGAACTATACCATCAGCTTTCCTGGGTCTCCAACTGCAGATAGGTGATCATGGGGCTTCTCAGCCTCCATAATCACATGATCCATACCTTATGCCTTATAATAAATCACACACACACACATACATTTCTATTGGTTCTGTTTCTCTGGAAAATCCTCACACAAAAATGAACTGAATTAATCAAAGAAGGCTTTTTCTTGGAGAAGGTGAGTTTCAAGGCTGCTAATAGAAGGAATAAAGAGAAGGGAGCCTTTGATTCAGACACAACTGATGGAACAAGAGTGGGCTATGGGGGATAACTTGAGGGCAGGCCCTGATCCAGGAGCAGGAATGTACACAGCTATCCATGTGTAGAATGTAGAGGTTGTTAGAAGCTCATAGGCTTCACTCTCAAGGCTCGGGTCTGTCTGCCCATCCATAGAATGAGGAAGAAGGTAGACTAGCTAGTCTCTACAGCTCCTTCCAAATCCAGCATTCTACAGTTCACAATCCTAAAAGTGTGGGAAGGAGTCAAACGGTGAGTTGGCTTGGGTTGACTAGAAAACAGGTGGTTAGTAGAAGGGGAGTAAGCCAGGTTCTTGAGGCATCCAATCTGAGAGTAATTTAAACATATCTGCTTGGGCTGAGCAAACTCAAACCTCATCCCTGACCAAACATCATCCAGGACTAGTTCTTATAAAGCAGCCTCAGAGCCGAAGGCAACTTGTGTATATGACAGAATATACCCAGCTGGATGCAAAAAGACTAAAATGTTCAAGAAGGTGGGCTAGGTCTAGACAAGTGCTGCAGCTTCAAGGTGACATGTCCGTCCCCTTTCACAACAGACCACTGTTTGCAGACTGTTGTCAGGCTGAACTGTACCAGCCTTGATGGTCAGCCATTACTCTACTTCCCAATTCTCCAGCTGGCCCTTGTGTCTGGATCTAGACTGGCCTCTATGACTAAGCTTTCTGTGGAGAATGAAAGGCCCTGAGAGACACCTGGGCCAGAGCATAACAGCCAAGGTTGCTTTAGCTGGCGTGGGGAGATGGAGGAAGGGTTTTGGTGATCTGCCAGGCACGAAGCAGTTTTGGGACTCCACATCCTGCCCTGAAGGATGTACTCACTGACTCTTTTCCCTGAGATTCCAATATTTTCCATCCCACAGCACTTTTGCCAATTCACATGAGTGCCATGGGCAGAAATAGGTATGGAAAGTGGGGAGCATAGGAGGATTCCAGCTTAACAAAGCACCAGGCTTGGTACAGGTCATGAAACATGGTCCAGGGAAATCCCCAAACAGAAGTGCCCCAGATGGTTTCCCCATTACTTTGGGTAACTTTCCATTGCCACACACCCACCCCTACCCACCTCCCAGGTCTCTTCTAAAGAACCTATTGCTCACCTTGTGACTTGGCAGGCATGAGAATCAAAAGAAGCAATGAGCCCAGTTCCTGAACTTGAGAAGCTAAAATCTATGTGAGAACATGAAACTTACACCCATTCTACAAGTAGGGAGGACCCAACAGGAGGAGCCGGGGCCACCCATAGTATAAGAGCTCAGAGAGGGGGTGTCAATGTGAGCTGGAACAGTGGGAAGAGGCTTCACAAAGGAGGGACACGGGGTCATGGGAATCAGTGAATGTGTGGGAGGCAGGGCAGGAGTCATGAAACAGGTGACAGACATTGGAGTACAAGATGTGACGGACCATACACAGAAATAGAGTGAAATAAACCACCACCTACTGAGTGCCTACTGTATGCCATGCCAGGCACTTTCCATCTGTTATTTCATTTTATCCTCCCAATAACAGCGGCAGTATCTTTATTTCCAAGTTACAGGTGGGGAAACTGAAAGGTTCATAAGAATTTAGAGTTGTTCTGGTGGCCTATGAGAAGTCTCTCCCAGTAACCAAACTGGGGAATAACTTGATGGTGATGGTGATGGTGATGGAATGAGATTGGCCTGGCCATGGTGTCCAAAGTACTGGAGAACATTGCCCATCCACCATCTGAAGAGCCATGAACCAGGAGCCCCTAGATGTCCTTGGAACATTAAGTGGTGGTCTCTGACTTAGGGATCTTCCCTCTTGACTCAGGTACACTAGCGCTAGCCTTAGCCCAGGCTTCCACCCACACTTCCCTGTCCCACTCTCCTTCCCCTGCTTCTCAGCCCCTGTTTCTTGTCAACAGGCACACTCCTCCCTAGCCCTTTGACCAGATGATGTCATTAATCACTACCAACTGCTAAGGAAGCCGCTGAGGTGTTATCATAACAAGCACCCGAACTGTGACTATGACTAATCGAGTGGTGTTAGAGATGCAGAAAGCATTAATAATTATTATAATTATTTTTTCCGCGTTGTGTTTTTTCTGCTGTTTGAGGTTCCAGGCATGAGATGGAGGGTGAAAGGAAGGCCCAACCTTTCTGGAGTTGAGAGGATGTGCCATTTTGTTCAGCTCCCAACCAGCCTTGCAGTGGGCAAGGGGATTGCCTGCTGCAGCCTCTTTGACTCTCCAAGCAGCACCTTGACAGAGGTCTGAGCGATGCAGGGTGAGTCAGGCCAGCTGGGGGAATCGGAGGCATTCGACCAGAGCGCAACTGCCAGGCCACACAGTCGGGGAATCCCTCAAGGGAACCAGGGACCCATGCTGACCAAATCCGGCCTGTAGGAAAGCCCTGTCTTGCTACATGACCCCTGATTCATGGCTTTCCCCTCCTGGGGCCCAGCTCACATGCTGCCCCTAAAGCAGCCATCACCAGCTACCTTACGTTATTTTTAAAACTGTTACCCCCAAAATCCTCAGAGAACTGACTCCCTGAGATGAAGAGACTGAAATGTCAGAAGCTATAAAAGTCATCGGCAGAAGGCCCCATTGGGATTTAGCTCCAGGTATAAACCTCTGAGGATGGGGCTGACCAACCCAGATGATTGTCAGCGGCTTGTGTGGGTGTCCCACAAGCGCATTCATGCACTCAGATGCAAATCCTTCTAACTCTAATGGATTCTGAAAGCCCTTCATTCCACTGTCATTAAAATGCAAACCATTCCTGGGGCAAGGGAACTAACATTTATTGTGGTACCTTTGTGCCAGGTACCACGAAGTACTTCATTTCAGCTAATAATATGCCAATTAGTTCCCCATAGCTTTGTTAAGGGACAACAGAGTGTGGCCTCTGCAGCCACACTGCCCAGGGTTCAAATCCTGGTTTTGACACTTACCAGCTGTGTGGGCTTGGATTGGTCACATCACCTCTCTGAACTCAGTTTCCTCACCTGTAAGATGGGCTTAAGAGAGATACATACATCTAGCCAGGCATACTGGCTCACACCTGTAATCCCAGCACTTTAGGAGGCCAAGGTGGGCAGATCACGAGGTCAGGAAATCGAGACCATCCTGGCCAACATGGTGAAACCCGTCTCTACTAAAAATACAAAAATTAGCTGGGCATGGTGGCATGCACCTCTAATCCCAGCTACTCTGGAGGCTAAGCCATGAGAATCACTTGAACCCAGGAAGCAGAGTTTGCAGTGAGCCGAGATCACCCCATTCCACTCCAGCATGCGCAACAGAGCAAGACTCCATCTCAAACAAAAAAAAAAAGGGGGCTGGGGGGAATTGTGAAATTGTGAATGTGCTAAACCACAAAGGGTCAATCAGAGCATCATGTTTTTGTCATTACCCAATTTTTTCTAGGGTGGCCCTGTGAGGGAGCATCCATCACTGCTCATAAATATAGCCTTTAATGGAGAGGTGGAGGGGTAGAGGGGTACAAGGCCATGCCAGGTTGGGAAAGGGAAGAAAAAGATGGTTAAGGAATTTAGGTCTGCCCCTGGCTCAGGAACACTCAGCAATGTTCACTCAGGAAGTGGGTAGGCAGTTGGTTTGCTTGTATACTATTTCCAGGGTAGACTTTTATGCTGTTCCCCAGGCTTTCTCAGAATCTTGGAACCAAGAGAAGGCATCTCAGACTCAGCCCTCAGAAGCCACAAATATTACCAGGTTGGGGCAATTCCAGAGAAGTGGGCATCTGCCCGTGAGTGGCACTGCTCATCTTAAATGTTGGGAAAGGCAGATGAGCTGATAAATCCAACCAACCTGGGAAGACCCAGGGCCTCCGCACCCCCACTCAAATGCACACACACGCACACACGCACAGGGCCAAGGATGTGCCAATTTAGACACCCTGTCTGGGATATTACCAGTGAAAACTACAAATCTTTTTCTGGGAGGGTGAAAGGTGCAGTTACAACCTATTTTTTTAAATGTTCAGTTGGCCAGTTACCTTTAAGAAAATGGGGTTTTTACAGGGGGAGGAGAAAGGAGCCTCTGGTGAGGGTGAAGTTCTTGGTGAAGGAAACCACACTGAGGCTTTGAAAGCCAAAGCACTAGTGAGAGGGCACTGGGGCTGGGCATGGGGCACAGGAAGCTTTAGGACTGAGCACAGTGTGCAGACAGCCAAAGTCAAAACCTAGGGACCAGTCACGGTGGTTCACACCTGTAATCCCAGCACTTTGGGAGGCCAAGGTGGGCAGATCACTTGAGGTCAGGAGTTCGAGACCAGCCAACATGGTAAAATCCTGTCTCTACTCAAAATACAGAAATTAGCTGGGCATGGTGGCGGGCGCCTGTGATCCTAGCTGCTCGGGAGGCTGAGGCAGAAGAATCGCTTGAACCCAGGAGGTGGAGGTTGCGGTGAGCCGAGATCATGCCATTGTACTTCAGTCTGGGCAACAAGACTGAAATTCCATCTAAAAAAAAAAAAAAAACCTAAGGACCTCCTGGTCACACCCAGCAGCAGAGCTGCAGGGAATTTGCCCAGCTCCATCCTGATAATGAACCAATCACTTTCCAATTAGTCCTCTCTGTCTAACTCTACAGTTGTCCCTTGAAACAATCTCTTTCTTACCAAAAAGGAAAAGGAAAAGGTCACTCTGGCATTCTGATTGGTATCTGTTTATCAGTGGATACGACATACACGGTCCATCTTCGTATCTTGATCAGCAAATGAGGTGGTAAAACTGACCAGACCTGGGAAAGCCCCTCTACCTAGAAATGCCGTACACACACAGGCACTGCACAACAGAGAATAACTTAGTAAAAAGGAATGAGGAAAGATATCAAAGGTCATCTACCATGTCATCCTCAACTTTCTGGAATCTGGGCTAAGAGAAACCCCTATGGAATCAAGGCTCTTGCTTCTGTCCTGCCTACACTGCCTTAGGTTGAGGCATGTGCTAAGCAGATTCTGGAGATGGTGAAAACCCTAACAACTTTCCAGCACCTCTAACTGCTTCTGCCTCAGCTAATCTGGTCCTGGGGCAGTTGGGGGCAATGAGGGAAGGGAATGAGGTGTCAGAGGCCCGGACAAGTTCGTAAACCCCCAGACACCTGTCAGAGCCTTAAACTTGCGTCAGAGTCTGTCTCCACCAAAAGGAAAGAAACCAAGAGTGCCACAACCAAATCACAGTAGCCGGAGTGGAAAATGTAGCTCTGACACAGGCCGTTGGCTCTGGGGAAAATTCTGCCGATGAACCATATTGAGACTCAATGTTGTTTATCTTCTATAGTTGCCGAGCTTGGGTTTTTACATTTTACATTTTTTCCCTCTTTTTCTACCTGGGAGGTGCTGGGTATTTTCCTTCCCCTGCAGTAGAGGGGGAAGCAGGCCACAATCAGAGACAGAAACAGAACATGCCATGGGGCTCAGTTTTTTTTTTCTGGGATAGTGAAAGGATGGCACAATGAGAGGACCACGCCCTGATGACATTTTTTAGCCTTTTAAAAACTACTGGAAGAACCACAATGAGATACCACCTTACCCCAGCCAGAATGGCCATTATTAAAAAGTCAAGAAACAATAGATGCCGGTGTGGATGTGGTGAAAAGGGAACACTTATACTCTACTGGTGAAATGTATATTAGTACAACCTTTATGGAAAACAGTATGGAGATTTCTCAAAAAACTTAAAGTGCATTTACCACTCAATCCTGCAATCCCACTACTGGGTATCTATTTAAAGGAAAAGAAGTCACTATATATATATATCAAAAAGACAACTAACTGCAAATATATGTTTACTGCAGCACAATTCACAATTGCAAAGATATGGAACTAACCTAAGTGCCCACCAACCAATTAGTGAAAAAAGAATGAGATCATATCCTTTGCAGGGACATGGAAGGAGCTGGAGGCCATTATCCTTAGCAAACTGACACAGGAACAGAAAACCAAATACCACAGGTTCTCACTTGTAAGTCAGAGCTAAATGATGAGAACGCATGGACACATAGAGGAGAGCAACACACACCGGGCCTGTCGGAGGGTGGGAGGAGGGAAAGGATCAGGAAAGATAACCCTAATGGGTACTAGGCTTTATACCCATTAGTTACTAGTAATACAGCAAATCCCCATGACACAAGGTTACCTATGTAACAAACCTGCACATGTACCCTGAGCTTAAAAGTCGAAAAAAACTACTAAAACATAAAAAAAGAAAATATGGTATATATACACCATGGAATACCACTCAACCATAAAAAAGTATAAAATAATGTCTTTTGCAGCAACTTGGATGGAACTGGAGGCCATTATTCTAGGTGATATAACTCAGGAATCAAAAACCAAATATCCATGTGCTCACTTACAAGTGGGAGCTAAGCTATGGGTTTGCAAAGGCATACAGGGTGGTATAATGGTCATCGGATCCTCAGAAGGGCAGGGGATAAGGGTTTTAAAATTACCTGCTGGATACAATGTTTAGCAATTTCCAAAAAGGGAACTTCAATGAGAAGGTTTCATAGTGTCTAATGACCCTAATGGTCAGAGCATCTTCTTCAGTTCGACAAAGATCTCTCGTACTGCACTATAAGCCCAGAGCAACCTTCTTGGAACGCCAGGACTTCAGATCATCAGATCACTTTCCAGTCAGTCCTCTCTATCTAACCCTACAGCTGTCCCTTGAAACAATCTCTTTCTTTCCAAGGAGGAAAAAGAAAAGGTCACTCTGGCATTCTGATTGGTATCTGATTATTCGTGGATACGATGTACACAGTCCATCTTTTACATCTTGATCAGCAGATGAGATGGTAAAACTGACCAGACCCAGGAAAGCTCCTCTGCCTGGAAATGCCCTACACACACAGGCACAGCACAACAGAGAATAACTTAGCAAAAAGGAATGAAGAAAGATATCAAAGGTCATCTATCGTGTCATCCTCAACTTTCTGGAATCTGGGCTAAGAGAAACCCCTATGGAATCAAGGCTCTTGCCTCCGTCCTGCCTGCACTGCCTTAGGTTGAGGCATGTGCTAAGCAGATTCTGGAGATGGTGAAAACCCTAACAACTTTCCAGCACCTCTAACTGCTTCTGCCTCAGCTAATCTGGTCCTGGGGCAGTGGGGGGCAATGAGGGAAGGGGATGAGGTGTCAGAGGCCTGGACAAGGTGCACTAAAATCGTAGACTTCACCACTGTACAGTTCATCCATGTAACCAAAAATCCCTTGTACCTCTAAAGCTGTTGAGACCAAAAAAAAAAAAAAAAAAAAAAAAATTTAATTATTGGAGTCACATTATTTGTCTCTGCATGGAGAAATGGGTAAAAGAAGGAACTGATTATCAGGAGACCTGAGCCTTATTTTATGCTACTGTAAAATAGAATTAATGATTGGATCAAATCTTTAGATTGTTGTAAAACTTAAAATGAAACAATATGAAGTGTCTTATACATAGTAAGACATCAAAGAGCGATAGGGGAGACCAACTAAGACAGGTAGTAGTTTGCCATTGGCCTCGCCTGGGGTCTAGGGCTTGGGTCAGCACATGTCTCAGTCTATAGCATATGGTGGGCACACAGTATACAGTATCAGATAACTGGCATCAGTTAGTCATAGGACAGCTACAAAGAGTCACACACGCACACACACATGTGAGCACACTCACATAACAGATAAGATTGCTCAAGCCACCTCCGGGATCGTGAAGATGAATAAGAGGTCTGCAGACCAGTGTGTTTCCCCAACCATGTCACAAGGAAGGAAGGTCCACAGGGTCCCCAGGAACCCTGGGCAGAGGGGGATTTTAGAAGGAAGCTTGCTGAAAAACACGGATTCCCATGGCTATGAATGTGGCTGGTGGAAAGGAAAGCGAGACCTGACGGGCTGCACCACATGGTGCGGTGGAAAGGATAACACAGCCCAGGAAAAGATTGTGTGGCTTGGTGGTTTGTGGCATGGCTGGGGAGGAGAAACTCCTGGATCCTAGTCCTACCGCTGGTTCTGAGAAAAGCCACCAGAGCCTCCCTTCTTGAGTCAAGGACAAGACCACAGAGGGACTCTTTCATGCATTTGGCTATTTTGTGGCTTTGAAGTATTTCAACCTATTGACACATCTCTTTGATCCTCTGTAAAGCAGGAGAAAGAACTGAGGAGTCTCTCCATTTCACAGAGACAGAAATCGAGACTCATTGAAAGTGGAAGACAGCTTCACAGTCACACAGAAGAAAGACAAAAACCCAGGCCTCCTTTTCCCAGACCTAGGTCTTTACCATTTGAGAATAGTAAACCTGTGCCTTAGCCAAAATGAGAAAAATATACACACCAAGCTAGACTGTGTCTCCTCTCTATCTCTGGCATATATAAAACATGGGTCCAGGCCACAGGGATGAAATACACACATATGCATATGTGCACACATGCATCCATGCAGGCAAAGACATTTCACAACTCTAAGGCAGGGTACACAAAATACTGGCAAGGATGGTCATAAGCACTGGAGGATTTTTTTTTTAATGAAATCTCAGTGGAGTCAGGTTGTTAAAGGAAGGCGCATGGAAGAAGTAGTGCTGAATTGAAAGAAATCTGTTGGAAAAAAGGAGGGTGGTTATTGCAGACCAGTGAAGCCATGCATGGAAGTAAGGAGGCGGGAGAGTACAGGGTATATTCTGACAATAGTGAGAGCCCCCTTGTTTTGGTTAGAGATCTTGTGCAGAGAACCTGTGGGAAGGAAAGTTGTGAAGGCATTTGGGAGTGCAAATGTCAAGCTAGGTTGGGCTGTGTTCTGAAAGCCCTGGGCTGCCACTGATGGTTTGTGAGAGTGGAGTTTTGCTGATAAAATGAGTGCTTTGAAAAGTGAACCTGTCTTGGTGGTTTGAAAAAACTAAGACTTTAAGAATGCTTTCTGTTCTCCCATGGCTTGGGGGCTGGAGAACAGAATTTAACATGTTAACTTGGTTGTTCTCAGAAGGTTGATGGCAGTAACTACAGCTGAATGAACCTCCATGTGGCCTTTAGCTTAGCTAGGGTGGGAAGTACTGGGGAGAAGGGTGAGGTCAATGTGAAGAGCTCAGAATCCCTCGCACCATTTCCACAGGACCACACCCTGGTTACAGTGGCCCTAGCAGCTTCAACCCCAATTTTCCTACCACTGCAGCCTATAGAGAAGCAAGTTCTGGTTCAATGTGGCCTGCTGCAACTCAGTCTCTCCTCCTCCCCTCCCATTTACTCTAAAGCCCTCTGATTTTACCTGAAATGAAACAGAAGCCCCAGCTATGGTCACAGTGACCAGAAGCTCCTGTGTCCCACTCCACCAAGGACCTTGCCTTTTAGTCCCCAGCCGACCTTCACTCACACAGAAAGCACTGTGGGGACATTAACTCTCCCTCCACTTGCACCAGTCTTTGGATGTTCAAAGTCATTTCAGGAAGCCCAGAAGAGAAAGAGAAATTGTGGTGGTATCAACAGTCATAGCTGTCCTGATAGTACTGGCCATAGTAGCTATAGTAGTCTCAGTATAGTTACAGTCATTGTAGAGCAAGCAATGGTTTGTCAGGTAAAAGTCACTGAGTCATTGCTATGTGCTGTGCACTATGACAAGCATTTATCCCATTTTTTTCTCATAGCCAGGAGGTAAGTATCATTATGTTTTCCATCTTACAGATATGATAGGGTATCCTTGGTGAAGACGTATATGGGATTCTGGATTCCAATGGCAGAGCTTTGGTGAGGCCAGCTGGCTCATGACACCCTCTAAGGATGTCCTATATCCCTCCCCTTTCCCTTCCCTACCCCAAGTCCCCGTCACCACCTCTCCCGAGCACACAGTTTATATCGTGCAACCCCTTTGACCAGATATATGTTTATACACTTTGGTGCAGGTAGCTTTCCAATCTTGCACAGATGTCTGTAAGTCACTTTTTTGGAACTTGGAGCAACATCTTTGTAGAAACTCTACTTATAAATGTTGATTCATTCCCAGTCTACAAAGCAATTGGGTTACACTATAAATAGCATCAAACTTAGTTCAGGTTCTTGGGAGCTAGGGGTCTATGAGATTTACAAAGGACAGCTTCTTTCTGCTACTGGACATATGAATAGCCTCAGGCAACATCTGAACTAGTCAAGGTCATCTTGGGTCAACTTCTGTCACACTCTACTCCCTCTCCCTAGCTGCCCTCTCTGGAGGTCCCTCTGAACTTTCCCCTCTGAGGGGCTGTAGGCCCTCTATTGAAATGCTAACCTTCTGCCCTGCTTAACTACGTGCTCCCAGATGACCTACTCTCCTCCCGACCTGCCCCCACTCACCAAATCAACCCCACAGGATCTCCGCCTCCGGGATTAGAACCACCCAGGGATTTCAGCATCATTTTCATGGCTTCCTTCCCACCACTGTATTTGACCTCCTGGCTCTCTAGCAGTTGCTGGTGATTTCATAAAGGATTTCTCACAAGCAGGGTTAAGGAAGAGCCAATGGTTGCCACTCAAGTCCATAGAAAACAGGCACTTCTAAATTGGGGGTGGTGTATTTATTCTTTTGCATTATCTGTATGTTTGTGTTCCATGGGTCTTCAGTCTACCTGAAATCCATCTGCATGGACCCTCCTTCAAGGATCCAAGAATCTGCTGATCCAGAGCCTGCATGGCCTGAGTGTTCATCCACAGTGGTTTTCACAGGGGTCAGATATCCTGTTTCCAGCACTGGCCATTCCTCCCTACCTGCTTGGCTTTTCCCATTGGATGCAATGGAGGCATTGGGGGAACTTTAAGACTTCAAAGCCCAGAGCAGCTGGCAACTCCTGGGACTGAACCAGCACCCAGACTGGCCTCACATCCCATGGTCACCTCTCTCAAGGGAATTTATTATCTGAATCCCATGTCGGGAGTCAACTACGCCATAAACACTTCCCCCTCAGCATAGGCCTGTGTCGCGCAGGCATCAAAGCAACACAGACATTTTACTGCGTGGTGCAGATAATTGCTTAAGAATGCAAAGTTCTTTCTGAAAGAGATGTGAAGCGCTTTCTAGGGCTTTCCAGTAATCTTCTTTTCTCCCTGAAACAGTCAATGTGAGAAATCCACTTCCGGAAGGTGACCACCTCCCCTCCACACCCCCGCCGCCCCCAGGGCCATGCTCTTGAGGAAAAGGCAGCATCACGTCCTCCCCTACCAAGTGGAGGCTCTTCTGATTTCCACTGCTCTCAGCAGGCCTGACTCACAACGAAACTGCAACCTCAAAGTGCTGGGGGCCAGGATTGCGAGAAGGAAATACAGGTGAACACACGCAAAAGCTGCCGGAGGAAAAGGTTTTGTTTCTCTTACAGAATGGCACTTCCAGAGCTAGGCAGAAGCTATGAGCTAGAAGAGGCTGACAGGGCCTGGTCTTGTGCTGACCTGGTGGGTTTGGAAAGGAAGGAAAATGTGTATCAGAACCACTCATGTTCGCTCACTCCTGCCAAGCGGAACAGAAGGGGCGGGCTGGGAGGAAAGATAGGGGAATCACAAAATTCAAGGGCAGTTAGCTTTGGAAATCTTCTTAGAAAAACAACTTTGGCAAGCCCTTGGCTTACTGATGCAGAAAGCAAGGCCAAGGGATGAAAAGGAACTTGTTTGGGATCTCACAGTAGAAGGTCCGAGGCTGGAAACTGGATCTCGTAAATGCCTGAGCCAGACAGTCTTTCTACTATGAGACTGACTTCTCTGTCTCCCTGTAACATCCTCAGAATATTGGAGTTGAAACCTGCTCTGTTCCAAGTCTTCAGATACATGAAGAGACATACTTCGCTTTTAGCAGCTGAGTATTCCCAAGGAAAATCATCAGCCACTACACCTCGGATGGACTGACTACTTGCCATATGTCAAGTATTCATCCAAGCATTGTGTACAGTCACTCATTCCGCCCTTGCAACACTATGACACTGCCAATTATCATCTCCAATTGTATATAGATAGTGTCCCACAGGGAAGCTCAGAAACTTGTCCAAGGTCACACAGATGGGAAAGGGCAGAGCTGGGTTGCAAATCCAGTCTGACTCCAGGGCCCGCACACTTAACCACCATGCTCTGCTGCAAAGACAAGCCCAAAGACAGAGCACATCTTGGGGTTTCCAGTAACAGAACACTTGGACCCAGGGTAGGGCTGGGGATTGAGCAAAGTGGGGAAGGCATTTCCAGCCTTTGCTGTCAGAGGTATATAAGGTCTGCCACATAAGAGAGGCTCAAGTGCACAACTCTTAGCCACTTTCATGAAACCAACTGACTACCTGATACCAATTTATATCCAACCCACTGCTTGAGGCACCTGAATTCAAGCTTCTTGCTGGGAACAGTCTCAGATCACCCAAAAGCCAAACAGTACAAAAGGTACAAACAGATTATCCTTAATTACTTGAAAGAATAATACTGTTTAGAAAGTATTCCTTGTATTTTAAGTAAGTATTTCAAGTATTTTAATCTTAAAAGGAATACTTTTTAAAATCATCAAAAGAGTATCAGAACCTTGTTGGGTCTCCTTAAACTATTTTGAACTGTATCTGAAGGTTGAAACAACTTAGGGCCTCTGGAGTTCTTAGTCCAGCACCAAGGGAAAAAGATTTTTTTTCCCCTCCTTCTATAGATGGTCTCCCACAGTCAGGGGGGCAACCAGGGATTGAGCTTTAATCTGACCACACAATGACTGATCCAGTTCCTAAAAGGGTGCCCTCCTTATGAAATGATTTCTAAATTCGCCAGAGCACTTAGAGCCCACCTACTGTGTGTGCCAGGCAAATCTGCATGGGATGAGAAGAGAATGGCAAGCCAATGATATTGATTTAATTGGATAAATTCTGGCCAGTGGGGCTAGGAAATGTCTGTTTTTATTTTCAATGTTGTTCTAAAAACTGAGAAAACACAGGGTTACCAAAGACTCAGCAGGGTTTTTAATGCCCCTTGGAATTAAAGAGGAGGGAGAGAGGAGAACGAAAGGCAGAAGAAAAAAGCAGAGCCCAAAATAAGCCTGCAGCAGAGTCTGTCCAACAGCTCTGTGCCCCTTGACCACACCGAGCCCCTAGAACCTAGTCCTAGGCCTGGGGCCCCTTGGAGAAGGGGTTTACAGTAATGCTAGGTCACTGCTAAATCAACCCCAGAACTCCCATGGGTTTTGACTTGAAACCACAAACACTGCTTGTGAGGCACTGTAGCTTCCGTGACATGTGAGAGGCTCACAGGAGCTGCTAAACTGAAAGACCACCCTGGTTATTTGGAAACTCTGAATAAAGAAGACAGCAGTGGGCTTCTCCATTATCTACCCAGGCCAGGTGCCCTGTTGGTACATCCTCTGCACCTGCCTCTGAGGCCACATTTTGATCATTCTCCTCCCGCTCGTCCTCACCCAGAGACTTCTGTGAAACACTTACAGCATTCATTCTCTAAGGGTGGTCTGAGAAACCCTGAGAGGTCTTCCCTTTTCCACGGGAAAATTTTTATGCTCTGACTAAAACGGCGTATTACAACAGACCGGATGTAGGAGCAGTTGTGAGGATCCTGCTTCTATCAAGCCAGAGAATTAAAGAGGCTTGGGAAAAAATGCAAAACAATGCCACTCTTCTCACTAAATGTGTTTTGGTTTGGAAAATAGTTACATCTCATTTAAAAATGTCATGTTAACATGTAAGGGTTTATTATTGTTTATGACTTTAAAATGATGTCATAGGAAGTATTTTTAAAATTTCTCAGTTTTACTTTCTAATATGATAAATGTTTATATATGTGTGTGTGTGTGTGTATGTGTGTGTGTGTATATATATACATGTATGTATATATAACCCACATAAGTGAAAGTTCTTTGGGGGTCCTCAATTACTTTGAAGACTGTAAAGGGATCCACATAGTTCGCCAACAGCTGACTTAGGGAACCGAGGGCAAGGCTGGACACAGTTACTCGCACCTACTCCCTTTCCCTTCTTCCTTAGTCTATGAGCTAACCAGTAAATGACAGTCATGGTGGAAGTAGCATGAATCCAAGGTTGGAGGAAGAACGCATCTTCACGTGCAATGCAGCTGTGCATCCAAAATGCACAAAAGAAACAGAGTACGGGGAAGATTGAGAGGCAGTGGCACATTTTAGAGGTAAGGACAAGAATGGCCAAGATGATGGGAAGTGCTCAACTTTCTCCTTTTTTTTTTTTTTTTTTTAATGAGACAGAGTCTCGCTCTGTCACCCAGGCTGGAGCACAGTGGTGTGATCTCTGCTTACTGCAGCCTCAGCCTCCCGGGTTCAAGCGATTCTCTTGCCTCAGCCTCCCCAGTAGCTGGGATTACAGGCACCCGCCACCATGCCCAGCTAATTTTTGTATTTTTAGTAGAGACGGGGTTTCACCATGTTGGCCAAACTGGTCTTGAACTCCTGACCTAGTGATCAACCCACCTCAGCCTCCCAAAGTGCTGGGATTACAGGTGTGAGCCACTGCGCCCAGCCCCTCTCCTCTCTTTCATAAGGTTTCTGGAAGGTGTTGCTCCTGTAGGGGTACTGCAGTGGGAAGGCAGGCCAAACTACGCTTTTTAATACTGTGACACTCATGGATCAGAGACAAAATAGAAATGCTGTTCTGTCTGAAAATATTCCAAGGCTCAAAATCTTCCCCTAAGACAAAAATATCTAAGCCAACCTCACTATCATCCCCAATTCCCAAACCTAAGGTACCCAAGGAGTACAAAATAGATTCATAACTGTTTAATGGATGGAAACTTATTGTCACAGACTTCCAACTTCTTACCACCACAACCTCACACACTGTATACATTTTAGACAACTGCCCCTAATTGTTGCTGCAGGCCCAGAGAACTCAGAGTGATTTGATACTTATGTGAGTAAAGGAATTAGGTACTGATTTGAAAAAGAATTGCGTTCAGATTCTACCTTTGCCATTGACTACCTCTAGGACCTGGGAAAGTCTTCTCCAGGGCTCTGTTTGCCCATTTGTAAAATAAGACACGTGAATTTGATAATGTGTAAGACTCCCTCCTCTTCTGAAGTCCTATAGAATTTTTACATTCCAGCAGCCATGGGAGAGTTAACATATGCCTGGAAGAGCACTAATTAGTAATCAGATCAATTCTTTTAAAAACTGGAAAAGCTATAATGGGTATATGCATATAGTTTGTAAGGATAGTGGTTTCTTCAGATGAATCCATTCTCTACCTATATTTTATAAGAGATGGAAGAACAATAGACATACAGCCATGTAGCACTGCAAAAAGTTTAGGAAGCACATGCTCAGCCACTCAGTCAGCCAACAAATATTTAGTGAGAACCTTGGATGTGCCCAGAACCATGCTGAGTACTGAGCAAACAACACTCATCAAAAATAGATACAGGCCCTGCCCTCAAGGTGGCCACAGTCTAACAGGAGAGACAGAGGTCAATCAAATGATTGCACAGCCACATGTCTAATTCAAACTGACATAAATACTATGGAGGGGCAGGAGCAAGGTGTTCCGAGAAGATACACCCAGGGGGCCTGACCTAGACTGGGGAATGATGAACTCATTTGAGGAAGGAACATCTGAGCTGAGAGCTGAAGGATGAAGACAGGAGGAGAACAGGAAAGGAGAACTAAATGTGCAAAGGCCCTGTGATAGGAGAGAGAGGGGATAAATCACTGGGCATAGTGGCTAATGTATGTAAGCCCAGCCACTTGGAGGCTGAGGCAAGAGGATCACTTGAACCTAGGAGTTCAAAAACAGCCTGGGCAACATAGCAAGACCCTGTCTCTTTAAAAAAAAAAAGAGAGAGAGAGAGAGAGCATGTGGATCATTTGAAAAAGAAGAAGAAGAAAGTCAATGAGGCTGGAGTGCAGAGGGAAGTAGAAAGTGGAGAGTGCCGCAAGTTGAAGCAGAAGAGATAGGCAGGGTCAGATGATAAAGGAAGTTATAGAAAACATTAAGAATATGAGTCCTTATTTGACCAAGAGGGGGAAAGTGGGAAGCCATGGAAGGGTTCAAGTAGCAACAGAGTCATGATCAGATTGGTGCTTGGAAATAATGACTTGCTACAACATGGAGAACATCTAGAGAATGGATATTAGAACACCAACTTGGCATTTATTTTGGAGTCCAGGAGAGATAAGATAATGTTGGGGTGATGAGACCCAGCACCAGGCCATGGGGGCTACAAAGTCTGGTGGAGTCAAAGGAATGAGCAAAGACAAGTTAAGCGTGCATAAAGTGGGTCCAGGGGGCCAATGCTGGTACGGAGGCTGTGAAGGCCCCAAGTTTTGGGAGCCCACATTATTTGTTGCTGATCGAACAAAGAAGCAGGTGGTGAGGACTTGGGGGTAAACAGTTGAGGGCAAGAGGATGTGGGGGTAGAAAGGTAGTGGTGCATCAAGCATAGCTGTGACAGTTTAGCATTTTCTTTGACACATATAGAATATGCTGTGCTGCTCGAGATAATGGAGAGCATGTTTACGAGCCTGGGAGAGCAACCAAGTCTGTGCACATTCCAGAGGCTACGATGGATTTTATGCCCTAAGCCCTAGCCACGAGGGGTTTTATGTCCTGGGCTTAGATTTGTGGTGCAGCAAGGCAGCCTTCCACCCTTTGGCACAGAGCTTGGTGTTCCAAAGGCCACGAGCAGTTTGAGATCCTGGACCCCAGACATCTTCCAAGACTCTTTTATATTATGACAGACAAGCCAGTCCTGCCTCAACTCTTCTACCAACAGATAGTAGCCTGAACTAGACAGTCATTGTTGGTGATGATGGAAATGGAGACAAATCAGTAGATTAGAGAAATGTTTATGAAGAAAAATCTGGAGGTTCTGGTGACAGATTGAACATAGATGGGCAAGGAAAAGGGAGAGACCAACAAATCATTTCTAGGGTTAATTGATAGTTCCATTTACTGAGCTAGGGTGCACTGGAGGAAGGTGAAAGCAGAGAGAGATGATTTTACTCTCAGATCCAGAATCAACTACATAAATTGGCAGGGGAGGACAGTACAAAATAAAAATGTGGAACCTCCTGCTCAACAGTTATTGAGAATTTCAAGATGGTGATAGCAGAGCAAGGGGAGGACTCTTTTAGTCATGGGACCTTGTATGACTGCAGAAGTCACTTACCTACAGACCCAGCCCTGCTTGGATATGTTGGGTTGGAGGTGCCAGTCATCCAGTGGAGACTGGAGCAAACTAAAGCCCACCAGAGGGACAGTCCTGGAGCTAAAAGAATCCATTTTTGCCCACACTTAGGAGCCCACTGGTTATCCTAGGTAGTCATAAAGATAGAGCAGAAATGGCTATGGTCCTCTGGGTGGCCAAGGTTCCAACACCTGGTGTCCTGGTCCCTGATAAGCCAAATTTCTCATATGAGAAGTTACAGAGCACAGTGTCCATCCCCTAAGGAAAATCCAAATTGCCTGATGTGGTGCCACAGTTGCACAAAGGGGAATTCCACATTGGCTGCCCAAAGATCAGCCCTCCCGCTCATCTGTGGTTTGCAGTGTCTGCCAGCCATGATCCTCGGAAGGGCACTTAATCCGGTTTGCATAACCCTTGTTCCATTCCACCTAAGGGCCATCCCCAGCCCAGGCTCCTCCTAAACTTCTGGCCCACCAGGCCTTTATTCTGAAGTACCCCAGACACTATCAAAGCCAATGTCAGGACAGCCCAGAGGAATACAGTGCTCACAGACCCCTGTCCCCTTGCACCCCAAGCTGGCCACACTTTGGGTGTGTGATGGATATGGGGTCTGTTGCAGCACAGCTTCTGAGGAAGCCTCTGTCCAAGGAGCTGAGGAAGGTTATTCAAGGGAATACTAGAAATTTCAAGCTGGCGAAGCTATTTTACACACTAAATGTCCTGGATAAGAAGAAATGAAACTTCCGTTATCAGCTTTAAAAAATAACTACTAATGGCAAGTAGGAGTCAAGCCCCGAGGGGCTTCCTCATCAGGACAGTTGTATCCCCTCCCCAAGATGGCCACAATCTCACCTTCTCTGCCTGCATCATCAACCTGCCTGCTGTCTGCTGGCTGACCCTGTTGCCCAACAAGCTGTCTAAACTCAGAGTTCAGCAAGCCCAGATCCCTGAACCTTCCCTCTGCAGTTCCAGAGCCACCCTCACAGGGCTCCTAGCCCACTCCCCACTCTTGGGTTTGAGCTGTGGAATTGCAGTAAGGCATGGGGTAACTACACCAAGAAGGTTGCCATTTTGCTTAGCATGAGAGTAGCTGGGAGGCAGATTCCTTTTTTTTTTTTGAGATGGAGTCTCACTCTGTCACCCAGGCTAGAGTGCAGTGGCGCGATCTCGGCTCACTGCAACCTCCACCTCCTGGGTTCACGCCATTCTCCTGCCTCATCCTTCTGAGTAGCTGGGACTACAGGTGCCTGCCACTACACCTGGCTAACTTTTTTTTTTTTTTTTTTTTTAGTAGAGACGAGGTTTCATCATGTTAGCCAGGATGGTCTTGATCTCCTGACCTCGTGATCCACCCACCTCGGCCTCCCAAAGTGCTGGGATTACATGTGTGAGCCACCGCACCCAGCAAGGGAGGCAGATTCTTTTTTTTTTTTTTTTTCAGTTGCAAGATTTAATAGAGTGAAAACAGAGCTCCCATACAAAGGGAGAGGACCCAAAGAGGGTAGCCATTGTCCCTCCTGCTGTGCTCTCAGGCGATATATGATTGGCTATTTCTTTACCTCCTGTTTTTGCCTAATTAGCATTTCAGTGAGCTCTCTTTACTACCTGATTGGTTGGGTGTGAGCTAAGTTGCAAGCCCCGTGTTTAATGGTGGATGCGGTCACCTTCCCAGCTAGGCTTAGGGATTCTCAGTTGGTCTAGGAAATCCAGCTAGTCCTGTCTCTCAGTCCTGCCTCTCAACAGGAAAACCCAAGTGCTATTGGGGAGGTTGGGCAATGACTGCTCTAATAGGAGGCAGATTCTTTATAAGATCTTGTGAACTGTAGAAAGCACCCTTCAAAATCCATTTGCATAAGCACACACACACACACACACACACACACCAGCAGTTCTTGTCTGCCCAGATTCCTCTGCAGCTAAAGTGGTGAAACTTATGAGGTGGAGCTTCCTAAAAAGATTATCAAGGTCTCCTGGGTTGGTGTGCCTTTAAACCTTTGGACTTTACCACCTCCTATCTCTCCTATCTCCTCTCAACAAAGGTTAGGAGAACAAGAATACAGAAAAAACGGGCCCAGGATGACATCTGAGTGCTTGCTTTGGGCTTCTTTTTTTTTTTTTTTTTTTTT
>NW_012110920.1:3743958-3755756 GCF_000951035.1 Colobus angolensis palliatus | reverse complement strand
AGCAAGCCTCCGTCTCAAATAAAAAAAAAAAAAAAAAAAAGAAGTCAGATCCTAACCTCAACCCTATTTAATAGATTATAGATGAAAGAAAGGTACAAATGGCTTTTACACTCCCTTCTCCCTGACGTTGTGTGTGTGTGTGTATTTGCACACACATCTCAAATAATAAGAAAGTTGAAGGGAGGCTGCCTGCCTCCCTGAGTCACTCTCCTTCTCCTTCTGAGTGCTTACCTGTGCCCAGACCGCCTCCTTAGCCTCACACCCTCCAGGCTCACAGGGCACTCTTCTCTGCCCATCCCAAGTATAGCTGATCCTTCCACGGGCCAGACTCGGTGCTAGGTAGCAAGTATGCAAAGATTAATAAAACAATGCCCTGTTTCAGGGAGCTCAAAGCTGATTGGGCAAGGCATGATGTGTACACGAATGACAACCAAGGTAGGGTTGTAGGTTTCCTAGTAAGGTAAGCACAGGGCATGATGGGAAACAAAGGAAGGAGGGGTTCGCAGCCTCACCCAGAGTTCAGAACCCCTGGCCTGCCTGATGTCTATGCTGAGTCCACAACACCCAGCTCAGAGAGGGGGCTAGCCCTGCAGGCTAACGCAGACACAGCCCAGAAAACCCAGGAGCTGAGGGAGAAGGAGAAAGGTGCAAGCAGGGGAAACCCAGGTCCTGGTCCCCTTCTCTCTGCTTCCTGGCAGCAGAACTCAGACAGAACTCTTAAGCCAGTGTAAGGCTGGCAGGACCAGTAAGTTCTGAGTTAGCTCCATACTAGTTTCTAGAAGGCTCTTTCTCACTTCCTGATTCTTAGGTTTCTACACTGACACTCCCTGAAGAGTTGGGAAGAGACACCACAGTCCCCTGACCCTGATCCATAGGTCACCACAGCAGGGACATCCGTAGGCTGGGCCTGGGCCCTCTCATCCCTCCCTCCCACTCACTCTATGCTGGCTGGGCCCCAAGGTGTTTGCGCCCATTGCAGTGAGTGACCTTCTCCAGTGGAGCAGGCTCAGAACCTTCTGCCATTGGAGATGTCCCATTGCTGATGCAGGAAGGTGAAGAGCCAGCAGAACACTGGGAACGCCCTCCATCTGGGTCCATGGCTACCTAAGCTCAGTGCTGCCTGGCAGGCAGGAGGACAAGTGCTGTTGCCCTGTTGGGACAGACAAAAAACAGACACAGGGAGGATGAGTGACTTGCCCTGAGTATAGAGTGACAGGGCCAAGGCAGAGCCCAGGCCTCCTGCACCTAGGCCAGTGTTCCTCCCAGTTACAGTCTAAACTGGAACGGCAGGCGAAGTCCCTGTGGAAAGGGAAGGTGAAGTCTCAAAGGATCCCCGGAGACTTTGCAGATATCTGAAGAAGTCCTGATGTCACTGCCCTGGTCCTTCCCCAAGTAGAGCAATGCTCCACGCCGCAACCCAACTGACTCCCTTACCTTGTACACACACACACACACACACACAAATCCAAGACAACACTGCTAAGGCTTCTTTGGGAAGGGGAAGTAGGGATAGGTAAGAGGAAAGTAAGGGACCTCCTATCCAGCCTCCATGGAATCCTGACTTCTTTTCCCTGTTATTTCAACTTCTTCTTCCCCATCTTTTAAACTTTAGACTCCAGCCACAGAAGCTGACAACTAAAAGAAACTCTAAGGCCAATTTAATCCAAGGTTTCACTCTATATGCTGGAGATGGCATAGAGTAGGGTGAGGGAACCAAATTCTCAGCTGGCATTGGTGTACCCTTGTACAGGTGATGTAACCTCTCTGTGCCTCAGTTTGCTCACTATAAAATAGAGATGGTAGGCGTCATGGTGAGCACCACCTGACTAGCATATAACAAGCTTTCGGCCAGTGCAGACTACTCTTACCCACTTCCCCCAAGTACAGTTGGGGTGGGGGACACCTGGGACAGCTGAAGAGGAGGAAACATGCGCCGGAGAATCCAAATGAAATCAGGGTAAAGGAGCCTGGAGCACATCCTGTGACCCTGCCTGTCTTGTAGGAAGCCAGTCTCTGGAAAGTAAAATGGAAGAGCTGCTTGGGAGCTTTGAGGATATTTAGCCCACCCCCTCATTTTTACTTGGGGAAACCTAAGGTGACTGTCTAAGTTAGCAAGGAGAAGTCTCGGGTATTCACCCCGGGTTGGGGGGACCCAATTATTTCTCAATCCCATTGTATTCTGGAATGGGCAATTTGTCCACGTCACTGTGACCTAGGAACACGCGAATGGGAACCCACAACTGTGGGCCTCTGCGCACAAAACAGCTGTTCTCCCCAGGAAATCAACGTTTTTTAATTGAGAAGCTAAAAAATTATTCTAAGAGAGGTAGCCCATCCTAAAAATAGCTGTGCAGAAGTTCATGTTCAACCAATCGTTTTTGCTTACGATGCTAAATTTGAAAACTAAGTTTATTAGAGAGGTTAGAGAAGGAGGAGCTCTAAGCAGAAAAAATCCTGTGCCGGGAAACCTGTGATTGTGGCTTTTTATGAATGAAGAGGCCTCCCTGAGCTTACAATATAAAAGGGGGACAGAGAGGTGAAGGTCTACACATCAGGGGCTTGCTCTTGCAAAACCAAACCACAAGACAGACTTGCAAAAGAAGGCATGCACAGCTCAGCACTGCTCTGTTGCCTGGTCCTCCTGACTGGGGTGAGGGCCAGCCCAGGCCAGGGCACCCATTCTGAGAACAGCTGCACCCGCTTCCCAGGCAACGTGCCTCACATGCTTCGAGACCTCCGAGATGCCTTCAGCAGAGTGAAGACTTTCTTTGTGAGTATGATTCCCTCCTGTGCTTTCTCTCTTCCTGGGACTGCCTGAACTAGGCATTCTCCTGGAGCTATAAGAAGAACCCTCCGCCTGTGCCTCCACTTCCATCCCCAACACCTATTTTCCCAAACTTAAATTCTTAAGAGAATCCTAGATCAAGCCATAGGTTTAGTGAGTTAAGCTAAGCCAGATGATATAGTAAATGTGCAGGAAAAGCTGTCTTAAAAAGTAAATGCATTCTTTCTCATGCTGAGAAACTTCTTATAAGATCCTGCTAGAGCTCTATACTTTATTGGCTAGGAGAAGTAAAGAAAGGTCTGATTTGAGGTGAAGATGCTCCCCATGCCCTGTAACAAGGAAGCTTAAATTGCCTCTGCTTAGAGCCTTTCCAGACCTGAAAGACCAGTGATTTGGGGAAGCACTCTACATGAGGGAAACCTACATTAGAAGGAGCTTCTTCTTCCCTGGGATCTTTCCAAGCTGAACTGGATGTCTACAGTGGGGAGAAAGAAAAGCAGAGAACAGGACATGAGAGGGGGCTCAAGGCACCAAAGGGTTGACATAGGTGTTCCTTAAAGCCAAATGTAGCTCTGCAGAAAGAAGACCAGGACTGAGTCAAGTTTCTGCTTTCGCTTCAAAATCGGCCAGATTTTTTAAATAACTTGACTCTGAGGAGGAGGACCAGATTTAAGTGATGGTCCCATCACTGTTGAATCCTCTGTTTTTAAAACTCCCCTTTTGATATTCTGGGCCAGAGCCAATTTGATTTAAAAAAACAAAAACAAACAGAAAAAAACTCGAAACGCAAGGGCATCAAAAAGACCGCATTTCAGTTATTTCCCCAAACCTCAAGTTCATTCTCCTTTTGTTCTTCATGCAGCAAATGAAGGATCAGCTGGACAACATATTATTAAAGGAGTCCTTGCTGGAGGACTTTAAGGTGAGAGCAGGGGCGGGGTGCTGGGGGAGCGTGCAGCCTGATTAAGGGAAGGGAGGCTCTGCTTCCTGCTTGCAGGAAATTGGGTCTGTTTCCTTTGCTTTGAAAAGGAGAAGTGGGAAGATCTTAACTCAGCACATCCAGCAGCCAGAGGGTTTACAAAAGGCTCAGTCCTTGGGGGGAGGTTTCTGGTAAAGGAGGATCGCTGGAACCAAGCTGTCCTCTCAAGCTATTTGCAGCAGCCCCTCCTCCCAGTTACCTCCACCAATCTCTCACTCACCTTTGGCTCCTGCCTTTAGGGTTACCTGGGTTGCCAAGCCTTGTCTGAGATGATCCAGTTTTACCTGGAGGAGGTGATGCCCCAAGCTGAGAACCACGACCCAGACATCAAGGAGCACGTGAACTCCCTGGGGGAGAATCTGAAGACCCTCAGGCTGAGGCTGCGGCGCTGTGTAAGTAGCAGAACAGTTCTTTCCCTTGCAGCTGCCCCCAAAATACCATCTCCTACAGACCAGCATCCAGAGACACTCACATCTAGAGACACAGTAAAGACACAGACTGGCAGAGCTAGCTGTAAATGTGGGAAGACTCCTGGAGTCAGATCTCTTGCTCATTTCTCTGAGCAGGCGTGGGGGGTGGCTGCTAGGCATTTACATGTGAAATTTGCAAACAGCTTTCCTGTTATTTGTGAGTCATTTGTGGGTTATTAACTACTCCCCTCTCTCTCTTCATGAAAGGAGCCCAGAGCTTCAGTCAGGCCTCCACTGCCTCTTTGTAACTAGATGCTGGGCTGGGAGCTAAGGTTTCCAAGCAGAGGAAACATCACTCACCTCTTTTAATCTCAACATTTGGAAAGCAAAGCTCTAAGAAGGGCCCAATTGACTGACAGGACTTCCCCTGGCATTTTAGAAGGGACAAGGGTACTATTCATCCCCGGGCTAGTGTCTATGAGTAATTCCTCTAAGTAATTTATTTCTCCAACTGACATGATGCCCTCACTACTAATGGTTTCCCTTGTTCTCTCGCCAATATTGGAAAAACAGTTGGTGTCTATTTGTAGGACAGGGCTATATGAAGGGTTTGGTGCCAGTAGCTTCCCTCCTCAGATGCTTAGAAATGGTCCTCGGTGGCTGTGACTGACGGGGAGGGACAGGATAGAGAGGCAGAAAAGGACAGGCTGAAGAATGCCTCACTCAGCACTGCAGGAGATACTGTAGAGTTCCAGGGGAGGAAGGAATCCCAAGACCTGGGTTGTCATTCAAGCCTTGCGAACATCTCGGAGTGGGTCCTGGAGAAATACATTTTATCTCCCAGGGCCTTGGATAGTTAGTAAGGGTGAAGCAGGGCTCAGTTCTCTCTGGGAGCTGTGAGGCGAGGCATTTGGATAAATCTAGAACCCTCATGATGCCACCAGCTTCTCCCCCAAGTGCGATGGACATGGAGCTGGGAGCTGGGATCACCAACAGTTTCTCTTTTCTTCCACAGCATCGATTTCTTCCCTGTGAAAACAAGAGCAAGGCCGTGGAGCAGGTGAAGAATGCCTTTAGTAAGGTGAGCTTGGATGGTAGCAGAGAGGGTCTGCAGAGCACAGCCCATGCCGACTCCCCAACCCCAAAGCGTGGAAGGTGGTGGGGACTCAGTAGGCCCCATCCTTCATTGGAAGGAGTGTGGGAACCTGACAGATGGTATAACCTGCTCAGCCAGTGAGGAGCTGCCGCCTTGATTGTATTTGTTTTCTGTTAAGTGTCTTTGGGGGTTTCTAAATGACTGCTCGCTGCCTTTGCAGGCTTGTGGGTTAGGCTGGCCAGCCAGCCTGTGAACACAGTGAGCTGTGTGCTGGGGAGAGTGACAAAGGAAACAGAAAGTACAGAAAGTAGCTTGTTGGGAATCTAGGCCGAACCCACACGTGCAGGAAGCTGGCACACAAATGTGCACATACAAATACACCTGGGGGTTCAGCCCAGACTCCCCAGAACTCAGAATGAGCAGGAAGCCGGATTCTCACTTAACTGGAGTTGGTTCAAGCCCACTTTCCATCTGCCCCTTGCACCTGCCGAGGTGCCTGAGAATGTCAGCTCCCAAACCAAACAGGGTTTCACACTTCCAACTGTGCGTGAACTTTTTCAACCTGATTTCCCAGAAACCATGCGGCCTATGTCCTCCTCGTGGGCTGGGGACAGACACTGCACAGAGTGCCAACATTAGGGGGTGTGAATTTCTCATAGTAGATCAGGGCGGCAGGGCAGGGCCTGCTCAATGTGTTGCTGGGAGAACGCAGACATTTAAAAGGCTCCCTCCTCTCCTTCTCTCACCATCTTGGTTTCAAAGTGCTTCCTCTAATGTCTTTTCATCACACTCTGCATAATCATCATGTGAATACGTGACCTTTAAAATTGTTGAAAAGGCATCATTTTGAAGACAGCGCTTTGCAAAATGAATGCTCCCCTTGCTAGGCAGTAGCCGTACTTCAGGCCTGGAGGAGATGAAGGTCAATGCACTGCCTTTCCCAAGGCAGCTGGGCCTATCCTCTGGTTTACTTCCCAGCATGAGGGAGAACAAGCAGCCTGTGCACTCAAGGTCATGCCCATCCATGAGCATGGGAAAGGGGAGCCTATTTAGCCCCCAGAAGGGATTTAACTGAATGTTTCTATCTCTCTGCACAGCTCCAAGAGAAAGGCGTCTACAAAGCCATGAGTGAGTTTGACATCTTCATCAACTACATAGAAGCCTACATGACAATGAAAATGCAAAAGTGAGACATCAGGGTGGCGACTCTATAGACTCTAGGACATAAATTAGAGGTCTCCAAAATCAGATCCGGGGTTCTGGGATACCTGACCGAGCCCCTTGGGAAACCTTATTGTACCTCTCTCACAGAATATTTATTACCTCTGATACCTCAACCCCCATTTCTATTTATTTACTGAGCTTCTCTGTGAACGACTTAGAAAGAAGCCCAATATTATAACTTTTTTCAATATTTATTATTTTCATCTGTTTTTAAGCTGTTTCCATAGGGTGACACACTATGGTATTTGAGTGTTTTAAGATAAATTATAAGTTATATAAGGGAGAAAAAAAAAAAAACCTTCCTTGGGAAGCCAACAGAAGCTTCCATTCCAAGCCTGACCACGCTTTCTAGCTGTTGAGCTGTTTTCCCTGACCTCCCTCTAATTTCTCTTGTCTGTGGGCTTGGGGCTTCCTAACTGCTGCATATACTCTTAGGAAGAGAAACCAGGGAGCCCCTTTGATGATTAATTCACCTTCCAGTGGCTCAGAGGGATTCCCCTAACCTCATTCGCCAACCACTTCATTCTTGAAAGCTGTGGCCAGCTTGTTATTTATAACAACCTAAATTTGGTTCTAGGCTGGGCACGGTGGCGTCCGCCTGTAATCCCAGCACTTTGGGAGGCCAAGGCGGGTGGATCACTTAAGGTCAGGAGTTCCTAACCAGCCTGGCCAACATGGTGAAACCCCATCTCTACTAAAAATACAAAAATTAGCAGGGCGTGGTGGCGCACACCTGTAATCCCAGCTACTCGGGAGGCTGAGGCAGGAGAATTGCTTGAACCCAGGAGGCGGAGGTTGCAGTGAGCTGATACCATGCCACTGTACTCCAGCCTGGGTGACAGAGCAAGACTCTGCCTCAAAAAAAAAAAAATAAAAATAAATTTGGTTCTAATAGAACTCAGTTTTAACTAGAATTGATTCAATTCCTCTGGGAATGTTACATTGTTTGTCTGTCTTCTTGGCAGATTTTAATTTTGAATAAATAAATGTATCTTATTCACATTGTGTTCTGGTGTCCGTTGACTCTTGTCTGACTAAAATTGTTCTCTCGAAGCTCCCAAGACAAAAGAGAATGGGTGAATGAATTCTACATTTCAGAGAAAGGAAGCCAGCTACCCCCTTCCAGGAGAGAGGGAAGGCTCTAAACCCGATCAGAGAAAAAGCTATTCTCACTGCAAAAGCCAACAGCAAAGACACTATGGTCTTCCCACAACTCAATCCTTCAAAGATTTGCTCCTAAATCCTTAAAGATCATGCTGATTTTCAAGGCTAAGGAGTAGATTCTATAGGTACCAAAATTGGAAAGGAAAACAGGGGAAGTTTTTTGGGGTTTGTTTTTGTTTTTGTTTTTGCTTTTTGAGATGGAGTCTCTCCCTGTCTCCCAGGCTGGAATGCAATGGCATGATCTCGGCTCACTGCAACCTCTGCCTCCCAGGTTCAAGCGATTCTCCTACCTCAGCCTCCCTCAGCTGGATCTACAGGCTCATGCCACCATGCCCGGTTAATTTTTGTATTTTTAGTAAAAACGGGGTTTCACCATGTTGGCCAGGCTAGTTATGAACTCCTGACCTCAAGTGATCCACCCGCCTCAGCCTCCCAAAGTGTCGGGATTACAGGTGTGAGCCACCACCCCCGGCCAGGGGAAGTTTTTAGGGTGAATACGAATTGCCTGGGTTATCCTGAGGATTAAGATAATGAGCTCACAGGGCTTCTGTCACTAGCAGATGGTCGCAGTGCATACAGTTGGTTGTTATTGGTCATCACAACCAAAAACTCCCGCCAAATCCTCTTTGAGCTGAGATCAGAGGCAACAGGGCTGGACCCAACAGAGTTGAAAATAAGCAAATTAGCCCACTTGAGAGGATAGCCAAGGACATCAGCTGCTGCTCTTTCTGTCCCTTCTCTGAGCCACCAGACAAATGTGAGACTGGCTTCTGACTGCGGTCTGCTGGGAGGGGCATGGTGGCTGGGGAAGCCCTACTCAAAGCCCCGTGACTTAGAAGAGAGAGGAGGAAAAAAATGGGCTGAGTAAACACTAGTCCACCTCACGCTCTGCCTGGGCAGCCCTGGTCTGGAGAAGGCTGGGAGCGGACAGGCTGTGGTCAGTTTTTCAGTAAGACCTGACTCACTTTGGTTAAAGTAACCATAGGAAGGAAGTGGGAAACATCAAAGCGAAAATTCTGAGATGAAAGGGTAGGAGTAAGAATGGAGGTTAGCAGAAGATAAGGAGAGGGGCCAGAAGCTATCTACTCTGAGGCTGTCCATACTGAACTGAAGAAGACATCCTGAGTCTGTGAAAGGAAAATCTTGGGTCCTCAAAATCACCAGGCTAAAGGGAAAAGTCAAGCTGGGAACTACTGAGGGCAAACCTGCCTTCCATTCTATTCAAAGCCATCCCTCTGTTCACTGAGATAGATGCATATCTGCTAGCCTCCTTTGGAAAAGAATGCAACCATTTGTCTCTCACCTACCTGTGACCTGGAAGCCCCTTCCCTGTTTTGAGTTGTCCCCATCTTTCTGGATGGAACCAATGCACTTCTTACATATATTGATTGATGTCTTGGATGGAACCAATGCACTTCTTGCATATATTGATTGATGTCTCCTGTCTCCCTAAAATGTATAAAACCAAACTGTGCCCCAACCACCTTGGGCACATGTCATCAGAACTTCCTGAGGCTGTGTCACGGGCACGTGTCCTCAACCTTGGCAAAATAAACTTTCTAAATTAACTGAGACCTGTCTCAAATTTTCAGGGTTCACAAGTCCCCTGGTCTGGAAAGCTTAAGCAGTTAGCCTTCCAGGCAATGCATACTGACTTTAGTTTGAGGCTGGCATTTCATTTGAGGGAAGTGGGCATCTGAAACAAAAAGAAACTCACCTGAGAAAAAGCTGTACAGCTGATAAGATGTTAATGATAGCTACAATTTATTAGGCGACTACAGTTTATTAAGCTAGTCACTTATTTTAAGCCATCTGGTAGTATTATGTAGCAATTACATGGCATTATTGCTGTTTTCTCTAAGAGGAAGCAGATACTAAGTCATTTTTTTCTGTTACATTTGCTCTATTGGGATTTAATAATCTAACATTCTGTAGATCATATTTGACAGCCAAGGCTTCTGAACAACCATATTAACTCAGCTCTTTAAATCATGAGTTGACCACAGGTTAACCTGGGAGAAAACAGGCTCTGCACTTCCGATTTATCATCTGTTTGTGTGTATAATTGTTCCTGTATACTTGATATTTATGTTAATGGCAATATGAACATTTACTAAAGTCATTTGCTGGCTACGTTGCTAAGTATTTGATATATATTAGCTCATTAATTATCATGTAAGACTATGAGGCACTCTTAATATCTCCATATTTTCATGTAGTGAAAATGAGACCCACTTTGGTCATCCAGCTGTTAAATGACAGTCCATGGTCTTAATGATTATCCTACACTCCTAAAATCATTTTCACAGGTAAATTACTGCATTATTCTTCTTTTCTAATATAATTCTGTTTGTATCATGAAACATTGAGATGCAGGTTTTATAGTATGTTGTGTATCCCCTTTTGTTTGTCTCAAGACGTTTTTAAATTTCTTTTTTAATTTCTTCTTTGACTCACTAGCTGTTTGGGAGCATGAGAAATGTCAATCTGGCTTAGACACATGGGAAACATGGAGAATGGAGAACTGTATATAGAATAAAATACTTTTCTCTTTGTATTAATTATCTATTGCTGTCTTCAAAATTTAGCAGCTTAAAAAAACACTCATTTGTTATCTCAGCTTCTGTAGGTCAGGAGTCTGGGAGTGACAACTAGGAATTCCATCTCAGAATTCCAATGAGGCTTTGTCAGAAGGACAGCCAGGGCTGCAGTCACCTGGTGGCCTGACTGGGCTAGCGGATTGGTGAGTAACATGGCACACTCATAGGGCTGTTGGCAGGTGGCCTTCATAGGGCTTCTTGAGTGTCCTCACAACATGGCAGCTGTCCTACCCAGAGCCAATAATGCAAGAGAGAACAAGGAGAAAGTCACAATGTATTTTATGACCTAATTCCAGAAATCTCACACCATCACTTCTGCTATATTCTATTTGTTAGAAGTGCACCGGTAAGTCTAGCCCACATTCACAGCAAAAGGAATTAGATTCTGCCTTTTGAAGGGAGGAGTGTCCAAGAATTTGTGCACCTATTTTAAAACAATCTCAACCTTCTAAGAATCTAGAAGAAATAGTTTTGTGCTCTTGAGCTGGTAGGGAAAAGGGGAGGAATTGGGTGGGCCTCAGTGTTCCTGGATAGGCCATCATCACGTGCACTCCCACCCTCAGTCCTCTCTCATAGGCTCACTCTGATAGATTTATTTCTCTAAGGTTTAGTTTCTCATCTGGAAAACTAGCAAAATGTCTTTCCAGGTGCTATGGCCTGAACGTTTGTGTCTCACCAAAATTCATATTTTAAAGCCCTTTCCCCCAGTGTGATGGTACTTGAAGGGGGGAACTTTTGGAGGTGAGTAGGATTAGATGGGGTCATAAGGGTGGGACCCTCAGGATGAGATTAGTGCCCTAGAGAGCTTGCTGTCTTCCCCCCACTACCCCCAAGTGCGCTCAAAGAAGAGGTCATGTGAGCACACGGTGAGATGACGGCCACCTCCAAGCCAAGAGAAGAGGACTCAGAATGAAACTTGCCTTGCCAGCACCTTGATCTTGGACTCCTTAGCCTCCAGAACAGTGAGAAAACAAGTTTCTGTTGTTTAAGCCACCCAGTCTGTGGTATTTTGCTGTGGCAACCTGAGCTGACTAATATACCAGGTTTGCTATAACTGCCAAATGAAATCTCAGGTATGAAGGTATGTATGTGTTTTGAACAGGGAGCACAGAGATGAGGTTTTGATGGGATTTGTTTTTCAACAAGCCTTTATTCTCTAAGAAAAGCAACCATCTCCTCTCTTCCATGTCTACTCTGTGCCCTTACACCTGAGTCTGAAAAATAGTGGAGAATGAGAATCTCTGTTTGTGATCCTGGCTTTGGAGGTAAGGAAGGCGGAAGCAGTGAGAAGTTCCTGCAATCTGTGATGACAATGTGGTTACCTATGGAGCCACTGACAGAAATTAGAGAGAAGCAAATAGGTTCTTCCACCCTGGGAGTGAAGCACAAGGCAGAAGGAAGGGGAAGAGATCAGAGATGAAAAGAAAGAAAAGGCCAGGTGCCATGGCTCACACCTGTAATCCCAGCACTTTGGGAGGCCGAGGCAGGTGGATCACCTGAGTTCAGGAGTTCAAGACCAGTCTGGCCAACATGGTGAAAC
>NW_012110920.1:3728872-3743478 GCF_000951035.1 Colobus angolensis palliatus | reverse complement strand
AGAAAAGAAAAGAAAAAGGCAAGTTAGTACAGTGGCAAATATTGCCCATTCTGTGACATGTGTCCCTCTCAAAACACTTATATGAGTAGTTTTAACTGTGGAATGCGGGAACCAGCTTTAGTCCTGGGGCGATTTAGGGAAAACCAGACATAACACTCCAAGGAAATGGGAACTGAATTGTAAGAACATAAACCTAGAATTTTAAATGATGGGAAGATCTTTCAACTTTCATATGTGACAGAACTGGCTACAGTATGAACCAGTCAGTTGCATATCTCTGAGGGACTAGTGGGTCCCAGGTGACACATGGGTTCCATTATTCAATTCCCCTTCTAGGCACTAACTCACTTGGTGACTTCAAAGATTTTACTTAACTTGCCTGGGACTCAGTTTCCTCAATCATAAATAAGAAAATAAGTCTGAATCAATGGTTTCCCTTGGGGAAAACCATTCACCCTTGTGGCCACTACAGTGGAGCCAGTCACCCCTGAGCCAATCGCCCCTGGGGCCACAAGAGTGACAGCACTCAGAGCAGGGGATGGGTAGTCTGAGCAATTTCCAAAATTTGAAAAAGCCTCATGGAAATTGTGCATTCAGCAATACCTCCTCTCATAAGTCTGCACAAGCTCATTAAAAAGCACTTCTCCCTGTCTGGATGGAATCATCCATTTTGTGTGGAAAGACAGGTTGCCCCATGCCAGAGTTCTATTTGGCAGTTATCTATTACATCTTTTTTTTTTTTTTGTCAAAGGAGTCTCGCTCTGTCGCTCAGGCTGGAATGTGCAGTGGCACGATCTCGGCTCACTGCAACCACTGCCTCCCAGGTTCAAGTAATTCTCATGCCTCAGCCTCCCAAGTAGCTGAGATTACAGGTGCCCACCACTACACTTGGCTAATTTTTGTATTTTTAGTAGAGATGGGGTTTCACTATGTTGGCCAGGCTAGTCTTGAACTCTTGACCTCCAGAGATCCACCTGCCTCAGCCTACCAAAGTGCTAGGATTACAGGTATGAGCTACCATGCTCAGCCCATCTTATTATATCTTTGATTAAGGCAATCAAAGATATAATTCCAAAGAAAATGGAATTATTTCTTTAAAAGTTTTTAAGCAGTCAAAACATTTTAAAATAGAGAGTCTCTGGAGAAATTTAATAGCAGCAGTCCTTAAATTAAAAGCTTCAAAACCACTAAAGTAGATGACCTCTTAATTCTGTTCAAGCCTATAGTTCCTCATTCCAACCACCGACTCCTCCAGTCCACCAGGCCTATTCCCACTGGACCCTCCTCCAGGACTCATTCCTATGTCTACAGCATCTGCACTCCTAATTTTCCAGGCAGTTCTCACTTGTCTGTGTATCATCAACAGCTCCCTCCCCCAGCAGAACTGAGCTGCCATTGAGCCTTTAGCTTCCAGAGGCCTCCTTGGCATCCTGGCTGGAGAAGACAAGGGGGACATAAAAGACCTAAGGAAAGTGACACAGCATACCTCTGACTCTACAGCACAGGGTGCTATGCACAGCCTCTGGAGTCTAAGCCTAGGCTGCCACTTACTTCTCAGCTACATGACCTTGAGATATTCCATAGCTTGGTATTCTCCTCTGTAACATGGAGAGAATAATTACTCTTTCAAGGCGTCGTTGTTAGAAAAAATAAGGGCGTGAATACATAAAAATCTCCTGGCACAGAGTAAATACTTAATAACAGCAGCTCTATCGCAGATATTTGGGAAAATGCTTCCATCCAACCAGATGGAACAATAGGTACCAACACCATAGAAGATAGCCGGACATACCTTGCACTTGTATGAATCATAGACCTGGGCTTTTCCTTACAATGCCTTCTGCCTCCCTACCCACTATTTCTGGGCAGAAAGAGTAAAAGGTTCATCCCTGCACTTGGAAGGTAAAGAAAG
Source organism: Colobus angolensis palliatus (assembly GCF_000951035.1). Taxonomy (NCBI): domain Eukaryota; kingdom Metazoa; phylum Chordata; class Mammalia; order Primates; family Cercopithecidae; genus Colobus; species Colobus angolensis. The sequence goes on along the minus strand of NW_012110920.1, from coordinate 3,741,566 downwards.
GAAGCAACAGTTTTTGAGTGCCTACTTTCAATTTCTTGAAGGTGACCTCAGAAATTCTTGGCTTGGTGAAGTAAAAAAATACATGTTATGAATTATAGCCCCTAGAGTTCTATAAATCCAGTGAACAGCTTAACATACATGCCTAACTGCCATTTAGAACAATAATAGCTACACATATTATTAAGTATGGATTAGAATAAACATGTAGAAAGCGTATTTGATTACAGCACTGGACTTTGCTCAAATATGCTCATTCTCCATCATTGCTGCTGATCTGCTAGTAATGTGAAATATGATAATTCAGGCAACTATTCTGCTCCTCCCTTACTATTATTCAAGAAAAAAATATTTTCCAAGATCATGAAGCCATTACATAACAGCTCATTGTGTGTCCTGTACACAACCTGGAATCTACGCCTTTTTAAAGAAGTCTTCCTGCATTACTTAAGGAAGTGGGGTGTTATTTCCGCAAACCGACCCCATTATACACTCTTCACCAAGGCTGAATTAGTAATGTTGGTCAGTATGTGGCATTAAGTAACTAATTGAATCTCCCTACATAATAATCTCCACATTCATGTCTGATGATCGTGACACCCCAATCAAAGCAGAAGTAGACTGCTTCTCCATAATCTGCAAAGATGGAGTCATCCACTTTGTGTGGAAAGACAGGTTGCCTCATGCCAATCAGAGTTCTATTTGGCAGTCATCTATTACATCTTTTTCTTTTTTTCTTTTCTTTTGTTTTTTTTTTGGAAAGGAGTCTCCAAACTTCTGGCTTGGAGGCAAGCCAAGCCAGAGATTTTACAAGATACACTCTTATTCCCTCGAACCTATTATGCTCTAGGTACTTTGCTGGGTGTCGAAGAAAAAGCAGTGAATAAGACAGACATAATCCTTGCCCTCATGGATTTCTTTTAATTTTTAAAATAGAGATGGGGATCTTACTATGTTGCCCAGGCTGGATTCGAACTCCTGGGTGCAAGTGATCCTCCTGCCTCAACCTCCTACCAATCCTGGCTCCAGCTATATGAATTTAATAGCTAGACGAGGAAACAGATAAAGTTAACTATATAATTTTATTATAATCGTGATTATTTCTATTAATTAGAAGTGTGAGATTTAAGAAAGCAACTAACCTAGACTCAGGGCTATGGGATGCTTTCATGAGATGGTAACATTCAACCGGACATGAAGGATGAGCAGGAACTGGCCCAGTGAAGAGAGAGGTGGTAAGAAGCAGAGCATTTTGCAGATTTAAAGACCACTTGGAACAGCAAAGAATGGGGGAGAAGGGGTTTACCTCTGGAGCAAAGGTAGATTTGTACCAATTCGCGACCCAGCTGGACCCTGGGCTCTCTTCACAGCCATCTGACTTTTCCATCCCATCTCGTGTTCTGAGGCCCTGAGGCAAGAAGAAACTTACACTGTTTGAGAAACTAAAAGATGAATCACAGAAAGTTATGTTATACGTGACAGGGAGAGATTTAAGATGAGCTTGAAGAAGCGGGCATGGGTCTGATCATTCAGGGATGGTAGACTGTGGTCAAAAATTTAGACTCTAAGAGCAAAGGGAAGCCATTGAAGGCTACTAAGCAGAGAGGATAATATATACCTTCTGTATGAGACCATTTAGGAGCCATCTGCTTCCAGTCCAGACAGGAAGAAATTGTGGTCTGGACTAAGGTGGTAATAAACAGGAATTGAGAAGAGCGCAAGGTTTCAGATAGTCTGCAATTATTTAGGTCAGAATGGTGAGAGTGAGTGACGGCCAAGATGAACCCTCATCTCTGGTCTGAGCAGTTGGGCGGAGAAGCAGCAGGTTTGAAGGGGAAGATGGTCTGGTCTACACTGGCCCTGCTGAGTTGGAGGTGCCTCTGAGACTTTAAGTGAAAATATACACTTGGTCAGATGGAGATCAATATCGAGTCTGGAGATCATTATGTGGGGGTCATTGATACAAAGATGATGAGTAAAATCTTGGGAGTGGATAAGATCACCAAGGGAAAAGAGTGCAGAATGGAAGAGAAGAGAGCCCAGAACCAAGCTCTGAAGAACCCAGATATTCATAAGCCAGAGCAGGAGAAACTCTCAAAGGAACTCATTAAAGAGTGGCCTGAGCAATAAAAAGAAACACCAGAAGAGAGTAGCATCCCTGAGGAGAAGGAAAGAAACCATTTCAAGAAAGAGAATGGTCAGCTGGATCAAATGCTATCAAAAGGTCAAGTAAAATCAACACAAAAGAGCCCCTACTGCATGGAGCATATGAAGGTGCTGTTGACTTTATCAAAAGACCTGTAGGGATGTACAGCTGTAGGGATGTAGAGTGGTAGGGATGGAAGATGGATAGTTGCACATGAAATAGGAGGTGAAAAAATTGCTGACGCCTGCAATACCAGCACAGTGGCTCATGCCTACAATCCCAGCATTTTGGGAGGCCAAAGCAGGCAGATCATCTGAGGTCAGGAGTTCAAGACCAGCCTGGTCAACATGGTGAAACCCCATCTCTACTAAAAATATAAAATTTAGTCAGGCGTGGTAATGCACACCTGTAATCCCAGCTACTCGGGAGGCTGAGGTGGGAGAATTGCTTGAAACAGGGAGGCAGAGGTTGCAGTGAGCCAAGATCGTGCCTTTGCGCTTCAGCCTGGGTGAGAGAGCAATAATTATCAAATAATAATAATAGGATGACAAGCGTTGACAACTATTTCAAGACATTGGGCCAGGAGAGGAGAAGAAGAAGTTGAAGACAGAAGAGTGAGATGGGAGAACTGATGAAGTCAGGTTACTCAGAAAGCAGGACGGGGTGGGATGCAGGCAGAGGAAAGAACTATCTTTGAAATGAAGAGGGCACCTCCTCTGAATAATAACAGGAAGAAAGTAGAGACGGTGGGTACAGAAGTAGGTTGGTTTGAAGAATCGTTGGCAGGAAGTTGAGGTTAATTTCATCAGATGACTTATATTTACTCTTAAGAGAATGAATAAGGAGGAGAGAAACAAAGGTTTGAGGAGAGAAACAAAGGTTTGAAATGATGTTTGCAGAGATACTGAAGACAAACGACTCTAGAGAAATGTAGTAGATTCCCAGGCAATGTTGAGCCCAGTTGAGGTAGGTGATCGTGAATTAAAGTGGTCTGCCAGACTGTATTATTTTTCTCAGGATTCTTTTGGCAGCCTGGGGAGCAACACATAGAAGGCAGAATTGCTTTGCCCTGTGAGTATAACAAAAAGACAAGGAGGAGGAGTTGAGAGTACAAGCATACCTCATTTTATTGCACTTCACTTTATTATGCTTTGTAGATAATGCAGGGTTTTTTCATAAATTGAAGGTTTGTGGCAACCCATGACAAGCAAGTCTATCGACACTATTTTTCCAACAGCACGTGCTCAGTTTGTGTCTCTGCGTCACATTTGGGTAATTCTCAGAATATTCCAAAGTTTTCATGATTATTCAGTCTGTTGTGGTGTCCTGTGATCAGTGATCTTTGATGCTAATATTGTAGTTGTTTGGGGACACCACAAACTGTGTCCATATAAGACCAAGAACTTAACTGATCAATGTCATGTGTATTCTTTTTTCTTGTACAAAATATAAAATGCTTTAATTTCATCCTATAAATTGCTATCACTTATATTGTAATTTTTATCTCTTAAAGCAATATCTAGAACCATACGCTACATCTTAAATTATTTCAAAGTTACCAGTTTGCTCAAATCTCTCTACAGTTAAGATTATGGCTTGTTCTACAATGAGCAGAAAATAGGTTCCATTGAAATTAGTTTGAGAATTATTTGTGCATGAATTTTTGCTTTCAAAGTCAGGCAAATATTTTCCTTGCTCTGATTTTCTTATGTTGTATTGAACTGTCACTTTTGTTCATATGTCACATGCAGTTTCACTCAATTTAAATAGTCAATTTTGTCTAAAATTAAAACAAAATTTTAAAAAGTGAATCTATTTTTGGTTTTGTAACCTTTTAATAACATTATTGATATAAGTGATACACAAAAGCTTTATGGTAGCAAATATAAAATTAATCTTATTTTTCACCAACTACAATTCACTCTTCATTTAAGGATCTTCTAATGTTTCACTTATACATCTTCTGTCTTGTCTAGACTAAGGCTAATTGCTTTAGTAGCATTATTTTAGGGGAAAAGAGAATTGTTCATTTCCCTCCATGGGGTTTAGACAAGTAATTTCACATTTCATTTATGTTGTGTGTGCTCTGCCTGCTCCACCAACTGCCTGCTCCTCCATCACTCTCCTTCTCCTAGGACTTCTCTATTACTTGAGATGTAACAACACTGAAATTAGGCTAATTACTAACCCTACTGTCTGGACGGAGGGAGGGAGGGAACAAAAGAACAAAGGGACTAAAATGGCACATTTCCAGGTTCTTCATTGTCAACTTTCCCGTGCCCGGGAAAGACATCGGTCGACTGCACAGGTGCAGTCTGACGTCTGACAGAGAAAATCGAAACCTACCTAGCCGCGCCTACTGCCCCGCCCCTGACCCGCCTATGTCCCGCCCACTGCCCGCCCACTCCCAGGCCCAGGACATAAAAGCCGCTCCCAGCCGGCACACGGCGTGAACTTCCTCGGCCCCTTCTCGCACGCGGGACCCAGGAACCTCGTCCGAGAACGCCAGAGCGACTTCCTCGGCCTCCGCCGCCGGAGACCGGTGAACCTCACCCCTCCTTCACATTGGCTAGTTAATAAAGTTTTCTTTTACCCTGCCTACTTGCCTGTTCTTTGGCACTTACTCTGGTGGTCGTCTGTAGCAAATCACCTACAATGGTCCCTAAGTGTTCAAGGAGAAGGAAGACTCACACATCTCTCACTTTAAATTAAAAGCTAGAAATGGTTAAGCTTAGTGAGGAAGGCATGTTGAAAGCTGAGACAGGCCAAAAGCTACGGCTTTCATACCAAACAGCCAAGCTGTAAATGTGAAGGAAAAGTTTCTGAAGGAAATTAAAAGTGCTACTCTACTGAATACACAGATGATAAGTCAGTGAAACAGCCTTATTGCTGGTAGGGAGAAAGTTTGAGGGGTCTGGATAGATCAAATCCACCACAATACTCCCTTAAGTCAAAGCATAATCCAGAGTAAGGCCCTCACTCTCTTCAATTCAAGGTCCTTGCCCTGAATTAGAAGAAGCTGCAGAAGAAAAGTTGGAAGCTATGTGTAGTTGGTTCACGAGGTTTTTTTTTTTGTTTTTTTTTTTTTTGAGGCGGAGTCTCGCTCTGTCGCCCGGACTGGAGTGCAGTGGCCGGATCTCAGCTCATTGCAAGCTCCGCCTCCTGGGTTTCGGCCATTCTCCTGCCTCAGCCTCCCGAGTAGCTGGGACTACAGGCGCCCGCCACCTCGCCCGGCTAGTTTTTGTATTTTTAGTAGAGACAGGGTTTCACCGTGATAGCCAGGATGGTCTCGATCTCCTGACCTCGTGATCCACCCGTCTCGGCCCCCCAAAGTGCTGGGATTACAGGCTTGAGCCACTGCGCCCAGCCCGGTTCACGAGGTTTAAGGAAAAAGAGCCATCTTCTTAACGTAAAAGTACAAGGTGAAACAGCAAGTGCTAACGTAGAAGCTGCAGCAAGTTAACCAGAAGATCTAGCTAAGGTCATGGATAAAAGTGGCTATATTAGAGAATAGATTTTCAATGTAGATAAAACATTCTTATATTGGAAGAAAATGTCATCTAGGGCTTTCATAGCTAGAAAGAAGTCAATGCATAACTTCAAAGTTTCTAAGGACAGGCTTACTATCTTGTTAGGGGCTAATGCAGCCGGGGACTTTAAGTTGAAACCAAGGTCCTTTTTTTTTTTTTTGAGACGGAGTCTCGCTCTGTCACCAAACTGGAGTGCAGCAGCATGAACTTGGCTCACTACAACCTCCGCCTCCCAGGTTCAAGTGATTCTCTTGCCTCAGCCTCTCAAGTAGCTGGGACTACAGGCATGCACGACCATGCCCAGCTAATTTTTGTATTTTTAGTAGAGATGGGGTTTCATCATGTTGGCCAGGATGGTCTTGAGCTCTTGACCTCGTGATCTGCCCACCTCAAGGGCATTTACCATTCTAAAAATCCTAGGACCCTTAATAACTATACAAATTTGACTCTGCCTGTGCTGTATCCATGGAACAATAAAGCCAGGATGACAACACATATCTTTACGGCATGGTTTACTTAATATTTTAAGCCCACTGTTGAGATCTACTGCTCAGAAAAAAGATGTTTTTCAAAATATTACTTATCATTGACAATGCTCCTGGTCACCCAAGAGCTCTGATGCAGATTTACAAAAAGGTGAATCTCGTTTTCCTGCCTGCTAACACAACATCCACTCTGCAGCCCCTGGATCAGGTAGTAATTTTGGCTTTCAAGTCTTATTATTTAAGAAATGCATTGTGTAAGGCTATAGCTGCCATAATGATTCCTTTGATGGGTTTGGGAAAGGTAAACTGAAACCGTTCTGGAAAAAATTCACCATTCTAGATGCCATTAAGAACACTGGTGATTCATGGGAGAAGGTCAAAATACCAACTTTAGCAGAAGTTTGGAAGAAGTTAATTTCAACCCTCAAGAATGACTTTGAGGAGTTCAAGACTTCAGTGGAGGAAATCACTGCAGATGTGGTGGAAATAGCAAGAGAACTAGAAATGGAGGCTGAAAATGTGATTGAGTTGCTGCAATCTCATGATCAAACTTGAACAGGTGAAGAGTTACTTCTTATGAATGAGCAAGGAAAGTGGTTTCTAAGAGAGAATCTACTCCTGGGGAAGGTGCTGTGAATATTGTTGAAATGACAACAAAACATTTCGAGTACTCCATAAACATAACTGGTAAAGCAGCAGACAGGCCTGAGAGAACTGACTCCACTTTTGAAAGATGTTCCACTGTAGGTAAAATGCTATCAAACAGCATCGCATGCTACAGAGAAATCTGTTGTGAAAGAGTCAATCAATGCAGCAAACTTCACTGCTGTCTTATTTTAAGAAATTGCTACAACCACCTCAGCCTTCAGCAACCACCACCTTAATCAGCAGCCATCAACATCAAGGTGAGACCCTTGACCAGCACAAAGATTACAACTCACTGAAGGTTCATGTGTTATTATTACCACGTTCGTTATTGAGGAATAACAAAATCCAGTCTGTAAACATTAGAGCAAATTGCTGCATAGAGGCAAAGAAAAGGTCACTGGAAATATAAAAGTCACAGAATTGAAAAGTCACATTTGGTCAGCCATAATGGTACTGAAGCCCATCAGACTAATGGCAGTAGAAGGAGATCAGTAGAAAGCAGTAGAAGGAAAAATATAAGTGTTCAAATCATTTGTGAATGAAGAAGAGAGGGAGAAGATATCTGAGCATCCTGGAGTTTCTGATAGATTCTAGTTTCCACAGGTGTAGTATTCTCAAAGTTTCATATACTAGACAAATGATCATTCCAGATTTCTTAAAACTTTTTTTTTGACAGAGTCTCACTCTGTCACCCAGGCTGGAGTGTAATGGTTCATTCCAACCTCTTCCTCCCAGGTTCAAGCAATTCCCACGCCTCAGCCTCCTGAGTAGCTGGGATTACAGGTGCATGCCACCACACCTGGGTAATTTTTCTATTTTTAGTAGAGACAGCATTTTGTCATGTTGACCAGGCTGGCCTCAAACTCCTGGCCTTGAGTGATCCACCTGTCTCAGTCTCCCAAGGTGTTTGAACTACAGGAACACCACCATGCCCAGCTTAGATTTCCTAAAATGTAAAGGAGAATAGATCTAGGTTTCTTGGAAAGACTCCCTAGCACAATTGGAATTTCCTAATAAATGAAAGGACCTCTATGTTTATAAATATATCTTACCAGATTGAAGTCACTTTTATGTCATAAAAGTAATGTATGCCTAAGTATAAACCACACACAACCTTAGAGTCACTCAGCTCAAGAAGCTTTTATTTTTGGCCAGGATGAATCATCATTCAATGACACATCCAATGGGGAACCTCCAGCAAATCTCCAAAACAGACCTTCCTTTTAAGGCACAGGTTCTTAGTCCCTTGAGTCTCTTCTGTCTCACATATTACCATGGAGCTCAGTCTCTTTCCTACACAGCAAAAAGATGGGAAATCACCATCAAGAAATTGTTTCCTAAGGGGGCCAGGCACAGTGGCTCATGCCTGTAGTCTCAGCACTTTGGGAGGCCAAGGCAGGTGGATCGCTTGAGTTCAGGAGTTCAAGACCAGCCTGAGCAACGTGGCAAAACCCCATCTCTACAAAAAAATACAAAAAATTAGCTAGGTTTGGTGGTACACGCTAGGTTTGGTGGTACACGCCTGTAATCCCAGCTACTTGAGCAGCTGAGGTGGGAGGATCGCTTGAGCCTGGGAGTTTGAGGTTGCAGTGAGTCGTGATCATGCCACTGCACTCCAACCTGGATGACAGCGCCAAGACCCTGAAAAAAAAAAAAAAGAAAGAAGAAAGAAAAGAAAAAAAGAAGGAGGGAGGGAAGGAAGGAGAGAGCGAGAGAGAGAGAGAAAGAAAGAAAGAAAGAGAGAGAGAGGGAGGGAGGGAGGAAATTGTTTTCTCAAGTCTAATATAAATCTCTTGATGAAAATAGACATCCTGGAGGGTGGGGGGTGGGAGGAAGGAGAGGATCAGGAAAAATGGGCACTAGGCTTAATACGTGGGTGATGAAGTAATCTGTGCAGCAGAACCCCATGACACAGGTTGACCTATGTAACAGACCTGCACTTGTACCTCTGAACTTAAAATTTCAAAAAAGAGGTTTAATTTTCCCTGTGAGCATTTACTTTAGAAAACTTATAAGTTCTTTCTCTACCTGCTTGAAATTATGTAAATCTTTTTAAAAGGTAAATAAGCCTCTTGCCAGCTTTCTTCCCTTCAGCAATTTCTTTCTCAAGTACCTGGGAGCCATCTCTGAAATGCAATCATTAAGGAAGATAGTGCCCCTACTTCCCGTCTCTTCTAGAGAGTAGGAGCCTAACGTGGGCAGGCACCTCTCTCCAAAACTACCTCTTGTCACAAAGATATGACAAATTTATTTTTCCTTTGGATAAATCCAATTAGCAAACACAGATGGTCACCCCAGCTACCAGGTGAATCTAGGATGTGTAACAAATAGTGCAGTCAAGTCCTCTCCCTTGAGGACTAGTCAAGTAGAGGACTAGTCGTGTTTATCTTGAGAACGTGTATGGAAAAAGGATTGTATGGGCTTGTCTGTATAGAAGGGTGAATTTTGTGTTCTGACTTTGCAATCTATTTGCAAATTGCCTATGATGAACATCCCATTCTAGTTAATGCTTACTGAATAATAAAATTTTCTTCTTCTTCTTAAAAAAAAAAAAGAAAAGAAAGAAAGGAAGAAAGAAAACAGAAGTCCCTATGAAAATAACAGGCAAAATCTAATCTCTTCCTCTGACGTTCGCCTTAACATTACAACCAATAATTTTCCCACCATCACCTCAGCAAAGGCATCCAATCGTTGAATATCTTTAGTTGCAGTCCAGGGAAGAGGACGGAGGCAGAAAGCTGTCTGAATCAGTGCTACTCAGTGTGGGCTGAAGACCAGGGCTGGTCCGTGATCTGTGTGTTGCCAGCTTGTGGCAAGGTAAGTACAGAAATTAAGAGTTTGGAAAATCTTATAGCAATTTGATGGATTATTTGTGTGTGTGTGTGTGTGTGTCTGTGTGTGTGTGTGTGTTATACTGAATAATTTAAAACAGGGCTGTGTTTTGTATTATTATGTTTTCATTTCATTTTCCTGGTATTTCTTTTTTTATATTTTACAAAAAATGTTGATCCGTAATGGATTAAAATTTTTTAACAATCTGACTCTTAGCCAAAGGGAGTTTGATAAGTACAGGTCTAAGCCACACTCCCAGGCTTGTTCCAGACTCATGGAAGATTTTAAGTTGAAAGAAAGACATAGTGAGACATACACTGGACAAACACTTATGTTATACGTAGACTAACCGGATTTCATATTCCCACTCTCACTTACTATTGACCTTGGGTAAGTTACATAATTTTAATCCTTTACCTGAAGATAGGAAGAATAATTCTTCACTTGCAGATTTGAGATGAAGATTGTAATAGACACTGTGCTGTGGGCCTAGCGCAATACCAGGCTCATGGTAAGGGTTGTAAGTTGCCTTAAAGGTCATCTGGTTGAACGCACAACCTACTGCTCCAGTGAGAATCTCAGTCCCCACCAAGGAACCAACCACAGCTACCCCAGCACAGCCAGCATATCCCGACTGGGGCCCCCAGCTCAGGTAATGCAAATAGTACTGGCCGGTTCATCTCTACCCTGGTCTCCATTATCCCTGAAGAACTTAGCATCCTAACTCAGGAGAAAACATGACATCCTTCTCTCTCATGATAACAAACCCTGATTTTGTTCAGGTATCAGGCATCCATGTGCTTCAGGGGAAGTGGGCCCCTTCCATGGTAATTCACCTGTCTGGTGACTGATTTAGGAATGGGTTTGTGATATAACCTGGACAATAAAACATGGAGAGAAGTCTGAGTCTCTCCAGGACCGAAGGAGTATCGGGAAATATTTTCTTACTCTTAGAAGCAAGGAAACTACGCGTTTTTTCCTGCCTCTAAATGTCCACATTTGAAGCCTGGAATTGCCAAAATCTTCTGGGAACCATGAAGGGACTCAGTCAAAGAGGATAAATCAACATGTGGAAAGCAACAAACAAAATAACAGAAAGAAGTAGGACAGCGATGTTTTTGTTAAACCCGTGAATTAACCAATCCAAGATCAGAACTACCTCAGCATTTTCAATATGTAAGATAATAATTTTTCCTTTAAGCCATTGGTAATTGGGTTTTCAGTTACTTGCAGCCAAAAGATGTACAAAACAGACACATGAGCTCTGAGGCTCTAAACAGTTGGGCACCTTTAATCCGGGGCTTCCCCTACTCCCTTCCTCCTTCTGAACAGCTAAGTCATCTCCGACTCACCCAGTGAACCCCGAATATTTAAAGGAGTTCAGGATAGACAAGGAGTTCATTCCCTTTCACCACAGGACATGACTCCTGCATTTTAGCAAATTCTCAGGCCAGCCCCATCCCATCTTCCTCATTGGTTTCAGCTAAGGAAATCAGAGCAATGCAAAGCCCACTGCAGACTCCAAGGCTGTAAATGAAAGATGTGAGGCGTGCCGGCTGTGTACTGGCCACGTCTGCTTCTCTCTCAGGTTCCACCATCAGCCCCTTCCTCCTAAAGTGGACCCTCCTCTCCAGCTCTTCCCCATCCACTGTGACCGTTTTCAAGCCCCTCCTCTTCTGTGATGCCTTCCAGCATAACGACAGACCACACTCTGTACTGAACATTTAGACACTCGGTGATATTCTGCAAGGTTCTGCCTTCAGAGTGTGAACTTGACACTGTCCCTCCAACCTGGCTGTGCATCTTTGAGCACAGGGATGAGTGCAGATCTCTGCATGTTTCCAGTGGTGCCCAGCACACATAAATGCTTGAGTTCAAGTAAAAAGTAAACTTTCCCCACAACCATACAATCACAGATAAAATTTTGAGTTAGGGCCTCAAAAGCTCTCTTGTCCAGCTGCTGCCTTCAATGATCCTACAGATGGAGTTCGATCCTACAGACTTCAGTCTTTGCAGTGAAGCGGAACTCATTACTTTGGGTGCCATCTGTTCCATTTCTGGACAACTCTCAGGATTGGAAGTTTATTTCAATTTTATTATCAGGCCTCAATTTGCTTCCCTATAACCTGTCTTCAGCTCTTTTATTTATGTTTCTGGGATAAAAAAAATGTATTCTATTTTCACATACTAGCCCTACAAATATTGAAAGCAGCTATTATATCTGTTCTAAATCTTCATTTGTCCAAACTAAATATCTTCAATTACTTAAATTATTCTGTAAGAGGGGAGGGTTCCAGAAATTTGTTTCATATTTCTTGTACACATTCCAATTAGCCATTTCTCTGTTAAGATCTCATTTATTAATTCAACAAATATTGATTGAGTTCTTACTTTATACAAAACTTACATCAGAGAATCTGACTTGGAGCTTGCAGTCCAGGAGGGAAGACAATTAAACAGTGACAGTGAGGAACAAAGTGTACTGGCTTATGCATTGCCCCATTTCAGGGGCACCATTCACACATAATACAATGCAAATTTCACCCTTGGAGTTGTGCAACTTGGTGACAGGCACTGATGAGAGCAAGCAAATTGTGGGTCAGGAAAGGCCTCCCTAGAAGAAAGGACATTTAAGCTGAGACCTGAACTATGAGTGTCAGTTAATTATGTAAAGCAAGGGAGGAACAGTGTGCTGGGCTAAAAGAACAGCATGTGAAAAATGTGGGGGAGAAAGCATGAGGCAGAGGAAGTGACAGAAAGAAGAGGGAATAAAGAGAAATGAGGCTCAAGAAGTAGGGGTCAGAGCTTGCAGTGTCTAGCAGGCCATGTTAGGGAGGTTGACTCATATCCTAAAGAGGGTGGGATTCCACTGGAGAGATTTAAGCAGGAAAATAATATGATCATATTTGCATTCAGCTTGCTGTATGGAAAGTGGATTTGAAGAGAATAAAACCAGAAGCTGGGAGACCGTTTCAAAACCTGTTACAGTAATCCAAGCCAAAAAAAAAAAAAAAAAAAAACAGAAACCAAGGTAGCGGTAGTCAAAATAACTAGGA
>NW_012110920.1:3699079-3728648 GCF_000951035.1 Colobus angolensis palliatus | reverse complement strand
AAAAAAAAAAAAAAAACAAGGGAAGCTTCCAACTTTTACACACCACATCTTCAGAATAACCAATCAGTGTCTGTTTGCACAAAAATCTTTTAAGTACCAGTGGAATAGGACAAACATGGTCCTCCTGCTTAGATCTTAAAAAAAAAAAAAAAAAAAAAAAAAAAAATCAGAAACCAAGGTAGCGGTAGTCAAAATAACTAGGACATTATGTAGACACATTTGTGAGCTAGTTCAAATGTAAAGTCCATTAGACTTGGTGACTGACTGGATGTGAGGAGTGAAGGAAAGGAAGAAATCAAGGATTTCACAGGCAAATGGACAGATGGTGGTGCCACCTACTGAGGCTGGAAATCTTGAAGGAAGCCTAGGTTTAAAACAATTAAAAAGTGTCGCGGCAGAGGGGGTGGGAATTGGCTGTCCCAAAGGTAGCGCCTTATCTCGATTGATTGTTCACAGTCAGGTACAGATCAAACTCCTTGTTATCCTCTCTCCCTGCTTCCCAGTACTGCATTTCACTAGTCTTTTAAAAACAAAGCTTAAATTAAATTAAATTATTAAATTAAAAAGGACTACAATAAAGAGCCCAATTTAGGCCAGGCACAGTGGCTTACGCCTATAATCCCAGCACTTTGGGAGGCCGAGGCAGGTGAATTGCTTGAGGTCAGGAATTTGAGACGAGCCTGGCCAACATGATGAAACTCTGTCTCTACTAAAAATACAAAAATTAGCCAGGCATGATAGTGCACGCCTGCAATCCCAGCTACTGAGAAGAGAAAGTTTAAGCCACTGAGGTACACGGTCATTTAATGGTTGAGTTGAGGAAGAGGTCTCAGCAATGGAGACCAAGGGGGAACAGCCAGAAAGATGAAAGGGAAGATGGGAGTGTGAGGTCATGGAACCAAGGGAAGCCAGAAGAGCCAAGTCCTGCTGACAGCCCTGGAGCTGGCCTGGTCCAGGCAGCTTAGAAGGATCCTTCTCCTTCTCCAGGATCGTCTGTTGTGATGCAGCCTCACCACTATTGCTGATCCTTCAGTGGCAGCTGCACCATGTTGTTGACCATACTGGGTGTTGTGGGTCGAACTGTGTCTCCCAAAATTATGTTCAAGTCCTAACCCCCGAGTACCTGTGAATGTGGCCCTGTGAAAGTGACTGTGTTTGTAAATAGGGTCTTTGCAGTTATTATCAAGTTAAAATGAGGTCACACTAGATTAGAGTGAGCCCTAATCTGATGACCAGGCCTGATAAGACTAAAATTTGGACACAGAGACATACACACACAGAAAGACAACCACATGAAGACAGAGACAGAGATTGGAATTAAACTGCCATGAACAAAGGATTGCGAGTAACCACCAAAAACTAAAAGAGGTAAGGAGGATTCTTCTCCAGAGCCTTCAGAAGAAACGTGCCTGCAGGTACCTTGATGTTGGACCACTAGCATCCAGAATTATGACAGAGCACATTTCTTTTTGTTTTTTTTTGTTTGGTTGGTTTTTGTGTTTTTTTTTGAGATGGAGTCTGACTCTGTTGCCCAGGCTGGAGTGCAGTGGCACAATATCAGCTCACTGTAACCTCTGTCTCCCAGGTTCAAGTGATTCTCCTGCCTCAGCCTCCCAAGTAGCTGCGATTACAGGCATACACCACCACACCTGGCTAATTTTGGTATTTTTAGTAGAGACGGGTTTCACCATGTTGGCCAGGCTGGTCTCGAACTCCTGACTTCGCGTGATCAGCCCACCTCGGCCTCCCAAAGTATAGGGATTACAGGCATGAGTTACCGTGCCTGGTCATTTCTATTGTTTTAAACCACCCAATTTGTGGTAGTTTATTACAGAAGCTCTGGGAAACTAATACCCTGGGGTCAGCTAAAATCTCAAGCCTTTTTTATCTGAACTATTTATTTGCCTCATTTTCATCCTGTGTTGCACACTGAAGCTTTTTAAATTAATGACACGCTCATCCATGTTTGCTTTGCTCTTAGGTATTTTGAGCAATTGATCTACCTTTTAAACTTGTTTTCTACATCTTTGCCCAAGTTGACAAAACGTTAAACATGGTAGGTCAAGGCCATAGTACATCAGATATCAAGGTCCTTCTCCTAGTTAGATGGCCAGGCGCGGTGGCTCACACCTGTAAGCCTAGCACTTTGGGAGGATGAGGTGGGTGGATAACTTGAGCTCAGGAGTTTGAGACCAGCCTAGCCAACATAGCGAAACCTGGTCTCTACTAAAAATACAAAAATTAGTTGGGTGTGGTGGCAGGCACCTGTAATCCCAGCTACTCAGGAGGCTGAGGCAGGAGAATCACTTGAACCTGGGAGGCAGAGGTTGCAGTGAGCCAAGATCATGCCACTGCACTCCAGCCTGGGCAACAGAGTGAAATTCCATCTCAAAAAAAAAAAGTCCTTCTCCTAACTAGAAGTAATAGAAGACAGCTATATCTTGATGACCTCTTATGTGATCAAAAGTCTGCTGGAAATCCTTTCTACCAGTCCAGTGACCATATGAAATGAGCCACTTGTCTGGACCAGAATGACCTCAAGTCTGCTGTCTCCACACAAGTCAGGTATCAGGCAAAAGTATCTGTTTATTTGGAGTGAACCTCAATTTCTCTACCCTCCATAATCTGACCCCCAACTATGCCACTTGTTCTGGTCTTGCCTCAGCCTTTACATTTGAGGTGCTTTGTCTCACCAGGCATGACTTTGCAGCTCCTCTGAAATCTGACTCTGTGTCCACATCTACAGGCTCCTCCTGACACAGTATCTCCTAAGCACAGTCCCAACAGGTACCATTCACAGCCTTAAGGTGGGACCCGAACAGTGAACGCTTACTGGATCCTAACAACTGTTGCCTTCTCTTCTGCTTGCTCACACGCCATTGTTTTAACAGTCTGCCAATCCACTCTACTCCATTCCTATGACAGAAAGAAGCAAGAGGGAGCCTTCCACAAAGAAAGTGGGAGTGAGTGGGAGACTGAGAAAGGAGAGGAGCACGCACATTGGAACTATTCTGTTGATGTGAGAAACATGTCACAGAAGCTGAGGCTTGTTAAGCCAAAGATGGTACAAATGTATCTCCATGTGTATTGCCAGGAACCAAAGCTTTGTGTAAATGTTGCATATAGAAGGAAGGAGGGTGGGAAAGTGTGCACCTGTCTGGATTCATCCCTTCCCTTCATCCCTGACTTGCAGCTCCCTTGGGCCTGGGTGACTCCCTCACTGGGGTACATTTATCTGATGGTTGATTCTGCTGTAATGGGTTCTTCCTTTCCTTCCCCTATTGTTTCATGACATATGCTAACCCTCTCCTCCATCCCCTCTTTTTTCCATGGGAAAATACTATAAATGAATAAAGACACATTACTACTGTAAACCAAAGAAACGATCCATCATTCCAGAACTGTGGCACCTTTCTTCCTGTATCCTGAATCACAAGTCTTCACTATCCACAATCTCTTGGCAAGACAGAGTCAGCACCTTCTCTGTAGCCAGAAAGAAAAGTACCCAGTGATTTTTTTTTTCTGATTTCCCAAAAGCTACTGGGGATATTGGCATTAATTAGACAGAAAATGATTAGAACTAGAGACAGCTTTGTCATCAGGTATGCTAGTTAAGTTAACACTAGATGCTATAACAGAAAAGCCCTGAAATCTCAGCAGTGTCAACACACAAGAGTTTATTTCTCATTCCCAGAAAGAATATATGTGGAGGGGGCAGCAGTGAGGGGAGGTGGGGAGAGGTACAAGCAAGAGCTCTGCTCCACACAGTCACTCATGCTGATGGAGGCTCTGGGTTAGTCACTCTTCAGAAACAGGATGGACCCACACACCCCAAATGTGTTTCAAACGTCAAGACAGATGATGCCATGCACGCACCAAGAACTTATAAAAGGGTTTTTTGCTCACATAACAGGGCTTTCTAGGGAGTGCTGGGCAGGTTCCCAGGTAGGTCCAAAAACGCCTTGAGAGAGAGACAAGACGGGCAACTGGCTTGGGTTTTACGATGGTTAGGGGAAGGGATAGGGTTAAGGACCCCAGGTTCAGGCTTGGATTTGCACAGTTTGAACATCCTGCCAGTGCCAAAGAAGGAAGTGCTCAGGCTTCTTTTCAGCTTATGGGGCAGATGGGGTTAGAGGAGTGGTGGGCTTGAAAGCTGTCAACAAATACCAAAAACAGAGTCAGACTTCACTATACTTTGCTGCTGTCAATGCATGGCTTCCAAGGTTGCCCTAGATGTCAGCATGCATCCAGACAATAAGAAAAGCGGGATAATGGAGGACTGCACAGAAGGTCTCCCTAAGTCAGGCCTGGGGATGGTGGTCATGTCCCTTCTGCCCACATTCCACTGGCTAGAACCAAGTCCCCTAGATGCAAGAGGGGCTGGGAAATGTAACTGGCTAGGCAGTCACTTCCCAGCAACAACTACCAAAGGGGGAAGGAATCTTGAGTGTATAGTCAGCCTCTTATTCCACAATGGAATACAAGCAGCAGTTCATCCAGGTTTCGTGGGGCCCAAAGCTTGAATAATTTGGAAGCTGTCTTCAGGAAAAAAATTAAAATTACAGATACCAAATAAGCAAAGGGTCCTTGCAAGTCAAGGCTCTGTTTTGTTGTTGTTGTTGTTGTTGTTTTGGTTTGGTTTTTGGTTTTTGTTTGTTTTTTGACAGCATCTCACTCCATTGTCCAGGCTGGAATGCAGCAGCACAAGCTCAGCTCACTGCAAGCTCCACTTCCCAGGTTCAAGCAATTCTCCTGCCTCAGCCGCCCAAGTAGCTGGGATTACAGGCACATGCCAGTATGCCCAGCTACTTTTTGTATTTTTAGTAGAGACACTGTTTCATCGTGTGAGCCAGACCGGTCTCAAACTCCTGACTTCAAGTGATCTACCCGCCTTGTCCTCCCAAAGTGCTGGGATTACAGGTGTGAGCCACTGCATCCGGCCACAAGTCAAGGCTCTGAAGTTCCGCATTCATTGGGCTTCCCCATGAAAGCCTCGGGTTGCAAGTTATCACAGGATGAATCTAAAGAGGCATCACCAACCACTCTTCGTGTCCTATGAGGACAAATCAAGAAGAATGGGGTGTGGTTTCCAATGTGGCTACAGAACTCCTTCTTGGGAGTAAGTACCTTCTGGGATTGGTGACTTCAATTATAGAGTTCATGGAACTGTAGTCTAGATCCTGTGAAAACAATTGCAGGTGTGCTATGAGAACTGGGAAAAATAATAGAGTTCTCTGTGCTCTGTTAGTGCAGACTGATGAAATGTTCTCTCTTTGCAATCACAATACCTAAAATAATTCCATCCCCTCAGTTTGTGCTCTATATGTGGCTATTCAGAGGTTTGGAGTCAGTACATCTTTTAAGTAAAAAGTTTGCAGGGGTGGAGCATGGCAAATATTATGATTTGGTGATCTATGATTTCAGAATGTTTGAGAAATAAACAAAAGTATCCAGCCCTGAGATTCTATGACTCAGAAATACCCCAGAATGCCCATGTCTCAACCTACTCTTCAATATGCCTGTTTAGGGACATGTGATATTAATATAAACACAGAGAGCAATTGGGATTGTGACACTCCACTTCTCCTATAAGCATGAGGACCAAGTGACATACTCCTACACCCACAATAGGGTTGTGGCCCAGGGTTGTCCTCAGAATGGCTCATTGGAGGAGCAGGGGGTCTAAACATCTAGACAACAGCAGGCTTTACTATCCGGGTTTCAGCTCCACCCGGCTCCACTGAGTGAGAGCTTTTGGTATGTATCCTCCTCTCCCTACATTCTCGTTATTATTTTCCTATTTCCTTGATTTTGTGCCACACAGAATACAATCATGCAAGCTTCCATTTGGGAAAAGTGGCATAAAATAAAATGCTAAATACAAACACATAGTAAAGGAAAAAAAAAACACAGAAATTTGTTTAAATGATGCCACTGTTGTGTCTAGACAGAGGCTGACTCATTTAAATGCCTTCTCAGAGCATCTTTTTTTTTCTTTTCTTCTTTTTTTTTTAGGGCACTGCCACCCTGGCTGGAGTGCAGTGGTGCTATCATAGCTTACTTCAGCCTTGAACTCCTGGTCTCAAGCAATCCTCCTGCCTCAGCTTCCTAAAGCACTGGGATTACAGAAATGAGCCATTGCACCTGGCCTCCAGGCATCTTTTAACTCTCAGTTTTGTCCATCCACTCATCCTATATTTACTGAGCATCATCTATGTGTTGGGTTTCATGACAAATGCCAGGATGTGCATCCATGGGTTCAACCCTACTCTGAGAGCAAGCTGTCTGCTGCTTGCCCCTTCCAGGCTGTACAAGCCTGTGGGCAATTTGTCTGCAGCAGCCCATACTTAGCTTGCTGGGACGGTGGGGTGAGGAATGAGATGGGCTGAAATGGTTAGTGTGGTTACCGCCACAGGACCCACTGAGGGTAGAACAAGAGGAAATGGGCAGAAAGAGCAGGAGGGATCTGGGTTTGAAAGAGCGAAGCCTTCCCTCTATCAGGGCAAGGGGAGCTGTCTCAGCTGCTGGGGGAACTAAAGAAATGAGAGTGCCAACTAACCTCCTCCAGGAGGGCTTCCCTGGATCTCACAGACTTCTGGGACCTGCTCCTGGCCCCAGCACGTGCTGCTGTCTCTACCACAGCCCTTGGCACTGACTCATACAGCGCCTTGTGTTTTTCTCCACGAAACTGTCAAGTCAGGGAGGTTCATCTTCTTTCTCTGCAAAGAGTACTGGATGCCAGCAGGTTCCCACCAACCTTCAACAAGTAGCTGAAAGCTGCTATGTGCCAGGCACTGGGATATGTCCATGGATAAAAGAGAAACAAATCCCTGCCCTTGTAGAGGTTACATGCCCGCCATTATAAACAAGTTATACAGATTTTTAGAAGGTGATCAGATCTATGGGAGAAAATTAAGTAGGATAACTATGTGTATGTACAGAGTAATTCAATAAAAACGATTTTTAAAAATAGAGCCATGAAGGGTTATAGAGAGTGCCCAGAGTAAGGAGTCAAAGGTGGGAGGGAAAATTGCAGTTCTAAATCAGAAAATAAGGGTAGATGTCATTGAAAAAGTGACACGTGGCCGGGAGGCAGTGGCTCACGTCTGTATTTCCAGCACTTTGGGAGGCTGAGGCAGGTGGGTAACTTGAGGTCAGGAGTTCAAGACCAGCCTGGCCAACATGGTGAAACTCCGTCTCAACTAAAAAATACAAAAAAGTAGCTGGGCATGGTGGTGGGTGCCTGTAATCCCAGCTACATGGGAGGCTGAGGCACAAGTCACTTGAACCCAGGAGGCGGAGGCTGTAGTGAGCCAAGGTCGTGCCACTGCACTCCAGCCTGGGAGACAGAGCGAGACTCCCTCAAAAGAAAGAAAGAGAGAAAGAGAGAGAGAGAGAGAAAGGAAGGAGGGAGGGAGGGAGGGAGGGAAGGAAGGAGGGAAGGAGGAAGGAAGGAAGGAAGGAAGGAAGGAAGGAAGGAAGGAAGGAAGGAAGGAAGGAAGGAAGGAAGGGAAAGAGAAAGAAAGAAAGAAGGAAGAAAGGGAGGGAAAGAAAAAAAGAAGGAAGGAAGGAAAGAAAGAAAGGAAGAAAGAAAGAAAAAAAGGAGAAAGGAAGAAAGAGAAAGAAAGAAAAAAGAAAGAGAGAAAGAGAGAGAGAAAAGAAAAAGTCGCATATGAACAACACTCAAAATGAGTTTTGCTGATAACTGAGAAATGTTCCACTGTGAGGACCTGGAGGATGGAAAGTGGCTTCTACCGCACCCATCCAGCTCTGCAGCTCCGTGAACTTTGCAGGTCCCTAAGCTGTGGCTTGGCCTTGAGCCTCTCTGAGTTTCAAATGCCTTCACTGCCTCCCGTTTGCCTTTGGGAGGTGTCCCAAGGAGGCGATAAACCTCCGTTGAACCCCAGGGTCCTGTACTACAAAGGATTGTTTCCTAGGTACTTAATCAAGCTGAGCCTCAGTTTACAAATCTATAAAATGGGGATAATTATTTCACTTCCTATGGAGTCACTGGAGATCAAAAACCCGAAAGAAAAGAAAGTCACAAGGCGGAACTGGCGGTCTCTGAACTGAAGCTGAGAGGCTCTTCCTAGGGCTTTAATTTAGGAACTGGGCTAAAGGTTAACACTGATCCGCTATCTCATTCTCACAACAGCACTATGACAAAGATGCTCTTAAATCACTGTTTTTACTAATGGGGGAATTGAGGCATACAAACACTGAGGGCTCTGAGCTGCCTAGTGCTAGAGCAAGACCATGAATCCAGAACTGTAGGAGTCCGGGGTTCCAGCCTACACACCACACAACCTCTCTTGATTCTCTCAAGCCAAATTTTCTTTGGTGGTGTGAGCAGGAAGAGCCAGGTTCTAAAACCTAAACTAGACACCGCTGTTCTCACATTTCCTCCCAATCAGCCCTAATCTTTGTGGCCTCCTTTGCTGGGATACAACCCAGCAGTTTTCTCGGCCGCATTCTTATAAGAGAACGATTCCCCCCGAAGCTGAGGGCCTGATTAATCTGGGCGACTGTGGGAGGGAGAGAAGGGGAGGCATTCTTAGAACTGGGGCCTAGGCTGGGGCTGGCGGGCTCCACTTTCAGCACATTCTAGAGACCATGGGTATGGGGGTTTTGAGAGAAACCTGTGACTCACCTCGCCTCTCATGGTCTGTTTCACTCGGAGGCTCACTGTCTTCCCATCATCCTCCCTCAGCCCCCACCGCCAACTCTGCCCGGCTGCCAGCACCCCTCAGTGACCCACCCACCTACTCCTGCTACCTCCCAGCAAGCCTACAGCTCAGCAGGGCAGGGGTTCCTCTCTGCGGGGCTAGAGAGCCACAAATCCACTGGGTCTGAACGTCTCTACAGCAGACCCTTGTAGCAGCCTCCCTTCTCAACGAAAGCCACACAGCGTTAATCACCTTTATCCCAAAAAGAGGAGTCCAGGGCCAGCCTAGGGAATTAACAGTAACAACTGCCACTCTTATAAAAAGGGCACATGTGAGGGGATAGAGAACTCAGGAGATGATGGAGCAGGGAAGGGGCAGGAAAATAGGCTTCTTGACTCCTAAATGCAGTCTCCTAAGTTAAATCAACCTGCTCACACCAGTACGATGGTGGCTACAGTACGCACTACATAATACATGATAATAATGAGTGCTAACTATGTGCCACGCTAAGGCTTTTCCATAATTGTTTAAATGATTTAACTATGCTAAGTCTTTCATATGACTTTTTTTTACCTGATTTGTCATTTAGTCCTCACCACCTTCTAAGGTTGGTGATAATACCGTAGTCTAGATTTTCCAAGCAGATGCCAAAACAGGGTTACACATACAAGGGTTCAGTTAGGGGAAATTTCTTTATGAGAGAAAATACGGAGTGTGAAGCGAGGCTGGGGAACCACCAGACAGTGTGTGACCCCACTAAGGAAAGAGAGAAAGGAGGATGCGCACAAGGGCCCTAGGCACAAGTGTCTATGAAGTTGCCAGGGGCGAAGCTGGCCATCCTTTGAGTCCTGGTTCTCCCAGGAATGGTTGTGCCTTTGCATCCCTGTTGTGCTGTCACTGGGAGCAGGAGGAAGGAACTGTAGCCTCCACACAAATGAGACAATGAATTTCAGAGCGCAGTAGCTGGGGTCCTTGGACAATTAAGCTCCCCATAATAGGAGGCCTGTGGGGCACATGTCCATGGGTGCCTCAATAATAATTCTCATTTTACTGGGTTGACAAGCTGAGGCTCAGAGAGGACAAGTCATCTGCTCATAGTTGGGACCCAGCTTAGAGTAACTCCAAAAATTTATCTTGTGCCATATGCAACTGAGCTACTGACCACCATATCCCAAGCCATCCCCAAGACTGATGCCTCAGATTTGGTACCCAGCAGAGGGCTGGGCACACAATCATTGTCACATTGGGAGGGAATGTGGCTGAGCTCCTGTCTAGTGAGCTCCTATATAGTGGGACCTGCATGTGTCCTGTGTGCTCCACAACACCTACGTCCCCAAGTCAAAGCCGCCTCCTCCTCCCTGCTATTGCTAACCAGAGGGGTGCCTCCTCCGTAACTTCCCACAGCACTCTGGGCCTCTCTTACAGCACTCACCAGAGTCGGCCTTATGTCACTTATGTTATGTGCACACCTGTCATCCCCCACAGGCATTTGCATGCCAGTCAGAGAAGTAGGTAGCCCGGTCAAGATCAAACACCAGGAGGCCGAACAAGGCTGAACCTCAGATTTTTGTCTTTGAGCCATTCTGCCTACACGCCCAAAATGTATGCAAATAACCATAATTGAGTGAGCAGGGCCACTGATATGGGGAGATGTTGAAGGAATCCCCTAAACCCCTCTATATCTGACTTTTCCACTCACCCACAATGTGACCAAAGGTCTACATCTCTCAGTTTTGGGAAGTGCTACAAATGCCCTTTTACTCTCGGCTGACTGACTCTACCCCCAGATTTGCTGCTGACAGCAAACCCTTTCATAAAGCTCTCACTTGGAAAGCAATATGCAAAGTGCCTTCATTCATAAATCAATACTGTCTTTTTGACAGTCCCTATCAAAAACTAAAATGTGTATACCCTTAAATCTTGCCATTCCACTACTAGGGATCTCTACTACAGAAATCCTTACGCACGTGCTCAAATATACTGTACAAGATATTTGTGAGATCTATATAAACAGTAGAAAAAGGGGGGCAGGTAGTCCTTCAGTGCAAATGAGGTTAAAAGACAAATAAAGAAAAGAGGCAGGGAAATATCCATCCATAGCAGATAAATTGTGGCACATCATATTATAAAATTCTCTGCAACCATTTAAAAAAAGAATGATAGTTCTATGAGTTTGGTCATGGAAATTCACAAGATATGCTAAATGAAGAAAGCAAGTTGCATGTTGTTTAATGGGATGAAAAAGTTCTGTCAGTTGCACAACAATGTGAACATACTGGTGAAGTGTACAGTTAAAATGTTTAAGATGGTACATTTTCAGTTAAGTGTATTTTATCACAATTTTTTAAAAGCAGCTTGCAGAACAATATGCCTAATGATTCCATTTATACTTGTTATAACTGTCAAAGAAATTTCTCAGTTGTGCTTATAAGTATATTTGTATCTAGATAAATTAACAGAAACTTTTTGGATAAAAATTTTTTTAAAAAAATAAAGCCATTCAATGAAGTTATTTCTGGAGAGGGAATTGGCATCACAGAGGTGGAGAGATTATAAAGAGAAAGGTTCACACCTCACTCTGTATGTCTGTATATGTATATATAATGTCTTGTTTGAGTTACTAAAATTACTTGTGTTAATTTTCCTTTAGATGCATTCATCCATCCAACAGATACTAAGCATCTACCCTGAGTAAGGTGTCATTTTCAGAGCCTGAAATAAGCCAATCAGACTGAATTTCTCCTCTACCCTTTCTCTTCCTTGCACATGGCTCAAAGAATGCCTGGCTGTCATCCTTCCCCTCCTGCCATCAACCCTCCTGTGGGTGGGTAGGGCTAGAGTCTCACTATGAGGACCATTTCCTTAGAATAGGTTTGTGACCAGAAAAGGAGACAGCTGAGTGCCAGAAAACCAAAGGCCCCTCTAGGTCTTACTACAAATGCCAGGTCTCTCTGCACCACAGACTCCATCTAACCAAGGTCTCGGTCTTAAGACTTAGATGAGATCGTGGTTTCTTTAAAAAGTAAACCTTTGACTGGTGAATTCAGAACCACATGTCTCCAAATCAGAGGGTAAGGGCTGAGAGAACTCAGCTCATTCTGAAACTTGAGGCCTTATTACCCCAAGAGGCGGTAGCTGTTTGAGGAACAAGAGACCCACAGCTGCCTGGACAGAGGAAGGAGCAAGATCACGTTTCACACACTCAGACAGCAGTAGTCAGAGCTAGTAACTGCCCTGGGCTAGGACCAGAGCCACCCAGACAGGATGCTCATTTGCATAAACTTGTACAGATACTTTACATATCAGCGTCCTGGGAACACTACTACTATTTGAGGATCAGAGAGTTTGAGACTAGTGTTTGGTCACACAGGACCTCAGAGACAACACCAAAACCAAGGGGTGGGGGAGGACTTAGGAAGGGAGGAGGACTCGTGAGCAGGGAAAGGGGAAAATCAGTCCTGGTATTTCACTTGCAAATCCTGGCAGGGGTGTGGGATGGTGGTAGGAAACTTTACTGTCCCTGAGAGCAAGAAAGTTATGCAAACAAATGCATTTGCATGGCAGCCCTGGTCCCTAAAAATGACTTATCATACACAGGTTCCACCACCTTGGCAGCCCCACCTGAAATCCTGCAGGCTTGACAGCCAAAAGACTTCCTGGCCAGAGGCTCTGGGCAGTAACTTACCTTCCAGGCAACTATGACTCCCTCTAGAGGAGACAAGTAAATTCCTAGGTAATCCTGGGTTCCAGATGGCGGTGTGTTAAAAATGGAAAGGGTGGATGCCAAGTATACTGACATTTTTGTGTGTGAGTGCCAGGGAGGCTCCCAAGGGCTCCACTTGCAAACTGAGTGGAGTAAGAACCATGAAGACAAAGAGATGAGAAAGGCTTTTTAGTGGCAGAGGGAAGAGGGACAAGGAAGCCCCTAACAATCCTGCTCTTTCAGGAGGGCTCCCAATTTCATGTAATGTCATCATTTTCCATGATGATTCATAAAGTGCCTGACTACAAAAGATCTAAGTTTAAGGTGTACCACTGTAACACTTTTTAAAAAATTAATGAATTGGGTGAAATGTGGCAAAATCCCCATCAGACCACATCCCCAAATTTTGGTTTTTGGGGAGCAAACATCATTTATGAAGGGAATCCAAGTTGGAGGGGCTGGAAAGGGAAAATGGACAGAAAACACCAAGGGCACCCCACAGACGGGCATAAATCAGATTTCTGTGAGCAGAAGCCATGAGGGGTCAAAGGTCAAGCTAACGAGATGAGCAGACAGCAGTTTAGATCAAAAGACAGGAGGGGTGAACCTGTTGGAGAAGGAAGGATCTAGCTCTTGCAGAGAGAAGCAAGAGTAGAAATGCAATGGGGAAATCTCCATCATGCTGTTCCATTTTCTACCATCAAAACTGTCCGTCAGGTGCCAGCTCCAAGGGCTGCTAGGAAGCTCTCCTGGGTCTCTAACAGAACAGCTCCATCTTATGCACCCCAATCACCTCTGCTCTTGTTTTGGAGAGCACCAGTTCTCTTTCTGTTACAGCAACCCCCGCCACTCCTCTACACTGAGCTCCACAAAGGCTAGACCCACTTCTGGAGTCATCTGTGTGTCTGCAAAGTCCTAAGCACTGGGCGTGACACAGAGGAGGTGCTCAACATGAGGTGAATGTTGAAAATGGCATGTTTACTCTTGGATAGTGGCTGAAGGTCTTCTTCTTAAAGAGCAGCGTAGGCTGAAAAGGCCAAGGCACTGACCTGCCTGAATGGTGGCCCAGAGCCCGTGGGCAGTCCTATCTTTCCACATATGAGTTGCGCTTCCCCCACCTTTCAAAGTCTTGGCACAGCCTCATTTAATCCTCACACGCCTGGGTGGGGGAGGACTGAAATCCTCCCCAACAAGGCATGGATGTGAGGTCTTCGTCCAGAGGACGAGGATCCAGGGTGTGGTTTGCTTTTTTGTTTTGGTTTTTTCACCTCACTCATGGTCATCTCAAAACCTGTGGGCAGCTGCCCTATGCCACCGGGGCTTGGATGACACATTGTTCACAGTCTGGAACAGCCCCTAATGTGTCCAGGCCTGTGGGTACAGGGAAAGGAAAGACAAAGTCACCTGCTTCTGCACACAGGCATTTTCTATCTCCCCAACTAGGTTCTCAAGGGCAGGAACTGGGCCCTACACTTCATTTGCTTCTCCCAAAGCACAGCATACACCAAGTGCCTGGATTATCTAGCGGTCGAGTATGCTGGGGAGTCACACTGTTCTGACTGCGTGCAGGGAGGCGACAGGGAGATGAAGTCAGCAAAAGGACCCGGGGTGGCTGGAGCCCCTAAATGTAGGTGTCCGGAGACAGAGGCCAAAAGGAGCTGCATTCTCAGGGCTGAGGATGCAGTGGCTGCCCCTCAAAGCCTCCCCTATCCCCACTCTGCCCCACCTGGGGAGCGCCCAGAGGGTTTGTTTATATTCACCAGTAAGTGGGCCACCCACTTTCCCCAGCCTCATCACCCTCACCCTCCTCCCTTGAATAACTGAATTTCCTTCACACCCTGAGCAGGCCCGACCTACCCGACCTACCTGCTACCCACTGTACCCACTTGTCACTCACAGCCTCCTGCATTTCCTGTCTCCAACCCAGTCAAAGGAAAACCCCAAATTTACTGTTATTGTTTACCAACCCAACTACCTGCTCACCCCAAGGCACAGAGACCCTCCCTGAAGCTCAGGGCAGGAACATGGACCAGGCCTAGGCCACTGACTCAACTCCAAGCCTGGGGCTCCCTGTGCCCCCACTGCTGAGCAGCTCACTGAGGGGTGGGACCCTCCTAGTGATAAAGGCCACCTGGCAGCTGGCATTTTAGGAGGCATTTAAATCCACCATCTAGGCTGGGCACAGTGGCTCATGCCCGTAAGCCCAGCACTTTGGGAGGCCGAGGCAGGTAGATCACCTGAGGTCAGGAGTTCGAGACCAGCCTGGCCAACATGGTGAAACCCCATCTCTACTAAAAATACAAAAATTAGCTGGGCGTGGTGGTACGCACCTGTCATCCCAGCTACTCAGGAGTCTGAGGCAGGGGAATTGCTTGAACCTGGGAGGCGGAGGTTGCAGTGAGCCAAGATCACACAACTGCACTCCAGCATGGGTGATAGAGTAAGACTCTGTCTCAAATAAATCAATCAGTCCACCATCCCACTGAATTCCTTAAAACAGCCACGGGCCTAGGACTATCACCCTCCTTCCATAGCAAAGAAAACTAGACCTTCCTCAGTGGAGCGGAATCCAGCCTATCTCCTCTCCTCCCCGCCCCCTCTGCACTCCCTTACCAAGAAGACATCCACGTGCTTTGTTAAAAGCAGCTCTAAACTTGGAAACAGGAGATCCAGGTCAGAATCCCTGACTAGCTGTGTGACGCTGAGCAAGTCCCTTTACTCCTCTGAGCTGGAGTTTCTTATAGGTAAGCTGGAGACAAGACTGACTACCTCAGAGGGTTCTGATGATGTAGAGATGGAGGGGAAGAGCCCAGCATCGGTGCCTGAGGGGCCCAAGAGTGTCTGTAGGCTCATCTTTACATCTCACACCACTTAAGGGTGTTCAAGAAGCACACCTGCTCCTGAACTCATGCAAGTCAGCATCTGCCCTTAGGGACAAAAGTTTCCATTGCCATCCCACCCAGGCATTTAGCAGAAGTGTTAAGTTCTCCCTAGAAACAGGGACTCGCAGGGCCATGCCAGCATGGAAGGTCAAGGGCATGGGCATGGGGGGGTGGAAAGGTGTGGTGAGACCCCACTAACCACGCCAGACCCCTCCTGGCCCTTTGCCCCAGCCATTTTCCCTGAAAGCCAACCCCAGGCTGAATCCTTGCTGACCACAGAAGAATCCTCCTGAACTGGGCTGAGTCCGGGAAGGAAGCAAAACACAAGGGCCAACGTTGGGCACAAGCACAAGAAGGCTGTGAGATGGGCCTCTGTGGCAGAATCCTGGCCCCCAGTGATGCCCACGTCTTGGTCCCAGACTGTGGCTATGTTCCCTTACATGGCAAAGGGGACTCTGCAGATGGGATTACAGTTAAGAGCCCTGCAATGGGGAGATCATCCTAGATTATCTGGGTGGGCTCAATCTTATCACACCAGCTGGGTCAGAGATGTGACCACAGAAGGATCAGAAAAATGCAAGGTTGCAGTTGAAGATTGAGAAAGGGGTCCATGACCCAAGGAATGCAGGAAGCCTCCAGAATTGGAAAAGGCAAGGAAACAGCCTCCAAAGAGGAATGCAGCCCTGCTGAGACCTGGACTCCAGCCAGCCTAGTAAGACACTATCACGTTCCTGACCTACAGAACAGGAACATCATAAATTTGTGTTGTTTTAAGCCATAAAATTAATATGGCAGAAGTTTTGTTAACAGGAAACTAATGCAGCTTCTAAAGATAGCAGAACTCTGACAACTTCTTCTCCTTCTCTCCCTCACTCCCTCCTACCACCCCTCATTCCTCCTTCTCAGGTTATTGCTTCTAACACCTTCATAAGTGCAGACAAAATAAATGGATTTCTCTGAAAGCAAACCCCCATGCTGCTTTGTTTTGAGCTGTGATTTTAGAGTGATGAGTAGTGTCTCAAGGCAAGAATCAACTTCAGCAACCATTGTCATGAAGGGGAGGTCCAGGGCCTGATGTTCCCATGAGCTGACGGTGGAGACATGGTCCCTCTGGCAGCAGAGGGGACAAGCAGGTCTCTCCTCCAGCGGGAAGGGGGATCTGATTTCCAAACCCACCACACAGCTGCAGCACATTATCCTGCCTTCTCAGTCACTTTCCTCACACATAAAACAGCAGCCACCCTATACTGTCTCTCGCTGGCAGCTCTGAGGGTCACATAAGAAAATGCGGGTGACACAGTGAAGGATACGCTGTTTTCCCGTCTGACCCGGAGGGAGTGCAGTGAGGCAGGTAGCCCAGTTTCCACTTTAGGCTCTGCTGTAGGTCAAGTTATCACGTGGCCCCAGCTCTGGGCTTCATTCAGTCTTCTCATCTGTGCACTGAGAATGGGCCACAGGAATCCTGAGCTCTCTTCTAGCTCCGAGGTAGAGCATTTGGTTTCTACCTGACCCCTATCACCACCTCCTGGAGAGTGCTGGTATTACACTAACCTGCTCCCCTGGTATCTTCTCCAGGATTTCAACAAAATTCACCAGCAGCCCGTCTTCCCTGGACCCTATACCAGTCGGCTTTCACAAGCTAAAGGTGCCAGCACCTGGTGGTGGCTATGTAGGTCAACGAATCATATGCCGAAAAGAGCTTGGCTCCTGACTCTGCATTTGGCAAAAGATGATGGGCTTGCAGCCTCCCTGTCCTGCTTTGAGGATGCCCTACACACATCCTGCCCAGGTCCTCACCCATGAGGTGCTGGCTCCTGCTCACCCAGGGGGCCCTCTGCTCCTCTCCCAGGACCCCCAACCCACACCCCCACCACCCAACAAAACCCCTCTGCACACAGAGGCATTGGGGGCTAGCGCCTGAGCCCCAGGAAGAAAGAGAAAGAAAAACTCTCAACTATTAAATCTGTTTAGTAAAGACAATTTCGCTCATACAAAACAACAGTTTACAACAATCGAGTGCTGGACACACCATCTGAGACAAGGGAGGCGCTGCAGGCACCCAGCACCTTCCCCGGTGCACAAAGACGACCCTGGCTGCCCCTCCACCACCTGCCCCTGAGGGAGAGGAAAGGTGAAGTATTCCTGCCACCTCTCCCTCCAAGGGAAGGGGGAGTGGGGGGCCATGGCACAGAGAGCCTACCCCAGCTGCTCCTCATCTGTGCTGGGGGAGGCCCCTCCCTTCACCGGCCCCGAAGCTGAGTTGTTTGGGGTGATAGCAAATGGCTGATGGGCAAGGGGGCAAAGTCGGGACATCTTTGGTGCAAAGACTCCCCCTGACCCACCAGGCCACACAATGGAAATCTGAGGGAAGACCTCAAAAATGGCCCTGCCTTTGCCCACAAGGGGTAGCTGGCTGACGCCCCAGAACCCAGGAGAAACACAGGAAATGCAAAAGCTTTGTCAACAGAAGCTGCCCAGGCTCACCCACACGAGCTGGGCGGCAGCCCATGGAGAAATGGCTAAAAATTTAAGGAAAATAAACAAAAATGGGTTAATAATGGCAAGAGGAGGAAGTAGAGAGGTCATTCAGTAGATAAGTGCCTCAGAGGACCTAGGACCAGCACTAAGTAGGGGGAAGGGGGCCCTGGGGCTGGGGGTCCAGTCTTCCTGATCGCTGTGCCAGTGCCTGGTCACTCCTCTCTGCCTCCCGGAACCCAGCTAACAGAGACAGGCCACAGAGGGCCTGGTTCAGAATCTGGATGGGCTTCCCAGGCACTTTGGCAGGCTCAGTATGGGCAGGACAGACCCCAAGAAGGGAGAAGGTTCCTAAGCCCCAGCAGGGCCGTCTCCCTCTGCAGCCCTGCCTGCCCCTGGCCCCTCAAATGCACGATCCCAGGCACAGATCTGCGCACTCGTACACACGTGTGCACACACACACACACACACTCACTCCTTTTTGTCTGGCGCACTGGAGACGTCTGAGGGCTCCGAGAGAGGAGGTGCATGGCATCCTCCTCCAAGGTGGCCTTGAGCTCCCAGAACACCTAAGCCAGCGGGGACGACCCCAGGCTGTTGTGGAGAAACAGGGAGGGCAGATGGGACAACACAGGGACAATCCCTATGACAGTTTCCACAAATACCCTCTAACAAACCACAAGCCTTTGCAGTATCCAGAGAGGAAGGCGTCTGGTGGAGAGGAGGAGTGGGGCAAGGACAACAAAGGAGGTTTCATAAAAACTCTAAGTCAAATTACTGATAAAATTGCAAAATGAGCACAGGTTCAAGAGCACCTTGCTCACTTCTCTCCATAGCCTCCCAACCTCCCAACCTCTCCCACTCTGGGGTGGCCAGAACCAAGGCAGAATTCAGCCACTGACGCAGTTCCAGGCTCCACACAGCTGAGAAGGAGAGGAGGCGGATGTGGACAGTTCTGTGTCTCTTCGTTTAAAAAATATATTCCTGTAGAGAGTTATTGCTTGTCCTCCTGCGGGCAGGACGGCATGGTGGCTCAGTGGGCCAAGGCCGCAGCCTCCAGGGCCCGAGCTTTCTTCCGCCTCTTCAGCAGCAGAGGGTTGGATGCATCTTCAATCTTTTTTATCTTGATCTGCTCGTAGTCAACGCGCATTGTGGCCAAGGCACTGGTCATCTCCTCCTGGGGGCACAGCAGCACCAGGAAGGGTACAGAAAGAGCCAGAAGACAGGAAGGAGAGACAGCAGAAGAGAGATGTAAGAGCAGAAGAGAGACGTGAGAGACAGAGACAACAAGAGCAGGGTGAGGGCGGCGGGGGTGGGAGCAGAGAGAGAAGACGGGCTGCTTAGTGGTCCATGCTAACAACGGCAGCCTCACCCCAGCGCTGAGCAGCAGAGAGCTTGGCTACAGCACTGCTGCTGTTCCCTGAGAGCCCCCAGTGACCCCGCAGGAAAGGAGGAAGAGCCCTGGGCCAGGAGTCAGGAAACCTGGGTCCGGTCTGCCCCAACCAGTCACCAGCTGCGTGACCTTGAGCAGACTGTCCGTCCCCCCGCCCCGGGGCCTCGGTTTCTCTTCTGCAAAATGAGAACATTATACCAGATGGTTTTTAAGGTCCCGTTAGAGACCCAGAGAGTAAAGGGATTCTAAGAAACAGTCCTGAGTATGGACAGGAACACAGAATTCTCTGCTCACAACCTAGTCAGCCAAGTGGCCTGGTTGCTGTTCTTGTAATGAAGACACCCCTGGGATGAAAGAGGCAGAATCAAGCTCTCCCCTACCAGCACCATGCCTCACACTTGGGCAATCCCCGCAAGCCGCTCACCCCACCCGGAGCCCCTCTCGCCCAGTGGTGCCCCTCACCTTGACATCCTCCCACCGCTCCTTGTCCTCCTTCAGGACCCGGCTGGTGTGAAGTGGGGTTTGAGGGACCTTCGTCGATTGCTGAGAAGACAGAAAAGGGGTCCGAGTGAAAGCCTGGGGTGGGCAGGGTCCTAAGACTCTGTCCTGTGGAATAGTCCCGTGGGACCCAAGGTTCCCCAGCCTGCCGAGCTTACCATGATCCAGGGGTGGTTCATAAACTCAGTGATGGTCATTCTCTGGGTGGGCTCTGTTTTCAGCAGGTTCCGAATGAGCATCTTCACTGTGGGACGGGGCAGGGGGCAGTGACAGCTCAGGGGCCACTCTCGCTGGCCTGCTCCTTTCCCCAGTTTTTATGGGGAAACCAGATTCAAAGAGGGGTTGCATGGAGGCAGGCTGCCTGAACAACTAGCCCCAAGGACCATGATGGCTCTACCACTTGACAGGCCCTGCACAGCCCCACAGCCTTGGCCCTGCCACCAGCCCTCCACACAGGCAAAACGAGGCAGGACGCACCCTGCAGGCATGGGCATAGGTGTTAACCCAGTTACACCAGGCACATGAGATGGAGGCCCATACGTGTGTCTGTGTGTACACACACACACACACACACACACACACAGAGGCTCTTCCCCTTGTCCTGAAAGCCTGGGTTCTTACCTTCCTCTGATACTTCTGACCATTCTGGGTTGGGAAATTCATACTGGCCCATTCGGATGCGAGTCTTCATGCCCGGAGAGATAGCAAGGCCATGGTTGGAGTAGAAGGGGGGATACCCACACAGCCTGCATCAACAGGAGGAAGGAAGTGGGAGACACAACAGCTGTCACTTAGGGGCTCTGCACCAGGAACAGGATGAGAAACAGGCTCCTCTCCTTGTAAAGGTCACAGAGAAATCAGGGCTCACTGACACAGGCACAACATACGAAGCCAAGGACGGGGCCCGGGAATCCAGCATAGCAAGTATCTAAGGCGCACACTTTCCAGTCCATGAGCTGGTTTACACCCGCCACTTAGCTATAGGAACTGAGAGAAGGGGCACGCAGGGGACCTCCCCTGTAGAAAGAGGAATGCTAACGTCTGCCTCTTCCTCTTGTCCTGGAGAAATACTGGCCGCCCTGACTCCCTGCCCCACCCAGCCCTCTCCCCAGCACACTCACAGGATGTACATGATGACACCCAGGGACCACATGTCACAGGACTTGTCATACTTCTCTGGACCCAGCACTTCTGGAGCTGCAAACCAAAGGTCAACATGGGTGGGCAAGCCCTCAGAATCCTGTGATCCACTCAGTTTCTCTGCGAAAGATGCTCCCCATCCCAACCTTTCAGCCTATCATGAGGTGGCAGCAGCTGGGGTGCAGAAGGAAGAGCTGAAGCCCAGCCCAGGGACTGGAACAGAACACCCTCCTCCACGAGAAACCCTGGAACTGGGATCTTAAGATTGTAAAGATCCTGAACTGCATGAGACTTTCAGACCTATGCCGTCCATTTAATTTCACAGATGCTCTGAACACGCTTTGAAAGCTTTTTCCATGCCAATCAGCTGAGGCTCCAGAACAAGACCTGGGTCCAGATTCCACTGAGAATCTGATGGAAACCATGGCTCTTCTCAGAAAGATCCCGGCAGATCCTTTCCTACAATTCCTCCACTGTAGCTTCACTCTGACAAGCCCTACATCTCAGCAGGTCCCAGCAGAACCCGCACCAGAAGGGGCCACACAGACACAACTCTCCTAGGATTTGCGGCACCCCCCCGACAGTCAAGAGGAGGGGCTGAGAAAAGTTCTGGGAAAAGACTAGGTCCCTGGGCCCCTTGGGGACTTACCCACGTAGTATGGCGTATAACAAGGAGTGGTCAAAGAGTTGTGGCTGGTGGTTTCCTTGGCAAAGCCAAAGTCAGTGAGTTTCAAGATGGCGTTGGGCCTTTTGGAGGTGTATAAGAGATTCTCAGGCTACAGAAAGAGAGACAGAAAAATAGCAACCCTGCTGGACCTGGGAGGGGCTATCAGAAACAAAAGCGTGCTGGTTCCTTCCTTCCTCTGCTCATCCAGCAACCATTTGCCTATCCTGGGCACTGCCCATCACAAGGAGTGGCAGCTCTCTATGGGTGTCTGCCCAGCCCACGCACTGCCCATCACAAGGAGTAGCAGCTCTCTACGGGCAAGTGCCTGCCTCTGCAGGGTTTCCAGAGTGCCTGGAGATAAGAGAGTGACACACAGAACCCACAGTAAACACCACAGGGACAGAGAAACCAACAGTGTGACTGGGGGCTTCTGCCTGAGGAGAACCACAGGGCTGAGTGGGGTCAGAGAATGCTTCACTACTGGGTTTATGAGTTTGCCCATGGGCAGAGAGGGCAAGGCCCTACAGGGCAGAGAATGGCATGCTCAAGAACCAGGCAGCAAAGACGCCGGGTGGCCTGGCAACCATCCCTGGGGTGGCCATGGCCCCCCTGTTGCCCCCACAGCACTCGGGCTCAGGGCTGTGAACAGTTGGCACCTTGACATCCCGATGGGCAATGTTGATTGAGTGCAGATACTGGATGGCCTCACCGATGCTCTTCATGATTTCAGATGCCTCTGTAGAAGGGAGGGAAGAGAGAGTGGGAAAGAAAGTCACAAGGACATGTCATTAGGCTTGAAAACCCAATGCACCAGTCCCACCTCTGTGTAGCCTGAGGCTCCCCACAGCCACCACCCACCCCAGAAACAAAGCCACCAGGAGCCGCCCTGGTCAGCTGAGGCAGCCCTTGCAGTGTGCTGGAGGGGACAGCAGCCTCAACACCCTTCCCCAAGAGCAGGCACTGCAGAGGCCCCCTTCACACCCCCACTGCCCTGCCTGCCTGCACCTGTTCCCACAACAGACCCTTTCTACCTCTTTCTGTGAACGCCTGGTCTCCTCGGTCCTGGATTCGGCTAAAGAGTTCTCCACCGTCCAAACTGAAATGAAGCCACAGTGAGATCCGGAGAACACAACAGCCCGCCGCCACTGTCTACTGACCCCCAAAAAATCAAGTGTTTACATTCCAGGCTTCAGGCCCATCCCTGCGCTGTCCTCAGAGGGCAAGGTGCCTGAGTGAGGAGAGGGGACAGGCTGGGCCGGACCCAAACAGTGGCCGCTTACCATTCCATGACAATCAGCAGGCACTTCCTCCCTGCATACAGATTCTCGTACACATCCACGATCCGTACGATGTGCGGGCACTGGGAGGCCCGCCAGTGCAGCTCCACCTCCCTGCGGGCCTTGGGGCAGTCCTGAAGCATCTGCAGGCCAAACAGCTTCCTGAGTGACTGCGCTGTCACATGGCCCTGCTCTAAGCCCCCGGCCCACATGCCCTGACATTGCCACCGACACACCACAAACCCCCGACTCCTGCTGGCCCTCCCTACCAGCCTCCCTGGCACATTTCCTGAGGCCTCTGCATTTCCTTATCTGCTCTATATGAAATCTCACGATGACTCTTTTGGGGCCTTGACAGCTACATTGAGATCAGCCCTCGGGCCATTCAGTCCAGCTTAGGCCTGTCTCCAGCTTAGGCCACGAAGTCTACTCTAGAAGGCAAGCAGCACTCAGGTACTGGGAAGCAGGGGGTGAAGGGGCTTCAGGAAGAAAGGCCGACTGAGAAAAACCAATACGGTATGGGAAAGGCGGCTAGAGAGAAGAGAAACTCCAGAGTCCATAGGAAAAGCACCTCCTCAATTACTCAGACCCAGCACAAC
Source organism: Colobus angolensis palliatus (assembly GCF_000951035.1). Taxonomy (NCBI): domain Eukaryota; kingdom Metazoa; phylum Chordata; class Mammalia; order Primates; family Cercopithecidae; genus Colobus; species Colobus angolensis. Next base: position 3,705,348 of record NW_012110920.1, on the reverse strand, counting down.
AAATCCGGAGTAATGTTCTCTCTACCTCTGTGGTTGACTTCAACCAGGCAACAGATGGCCTTCGAAGTCAGCTAGATGCCGATTTGAATCCAGTTATTACTAGATTTCCAAGCTTGAACAAGTTACTTAACTCACTGAACCCCGTTGATACCCCTTCTCCCTGGACCAGTTGGCTGGGAATATTAAAGAAGGCTGGCTTCTCACCAGCCTCAGGGGTTCAATCTTGACTTGTCTAAGCCAGTCTCATTAAATCCAGTCCCTTTGCTAGTGACTGGCTTGGGAACGAGCCTACAACCCAACCAGCCAAGAACCTTGTAAGAAATCTGCTAAGAGGCTTCTTAAAGAGGTAGAAAGGGTCTGTTGTGGGAACAGGTGCAGGCAGGCAGGGCAGTGGGGGTGAGAAGGGGGCCTCTCTTCCTGCTCTTGGGGAAGGGTGTTGAGGCTCCTGTCCCCTCCAGCACACTGCAAGGGCTGCCTCAGCTGACCAGGGCGGCTCCTGGTGGCTTTGTTTCTGGGGTCGGTGGTGGCTGTGGGGAGCCTCAGGCTACACAGAGGTGGGACTGGTGCATTGGGTTTTCAAGCCTAATGACATGTCCTTGTGACTTTCTTTCCCACTCTCTCTTCCCTCCCTTCTACAGAGGCATCCGAAATCATGAAGAGCATCGGTGAGGCCATCCAGTATCTGCACTCAAGAAACCTACATCTCTCTCCTGTATATGGCACCTGGGACCATGACAATCACATACCAGTAAGGGGGGCCTAAGAGGATAAACCAATGCACCAAGGAAGGTAACCAGGAGAGAGAGATGGCAACTACCTGGATCCTTGCTGACATCACCAGGGATCCCTCAGGACTTATTTTTGACAAGATAATAAACTCTTCTTACTGTTTAAGCTACTTTTCATGAAATTTTTTATTGCCTGGAGCCAAAATCATCCTGATCTACCCTCCCTTTGTAAAGTGGGGATGGATAATGGCTTCTATTTCACATATTTGTTGTCAGGATTAAGTGAAATATTTCTACAAAGCACCTCACAGAGTGTCTGACATATATGCTCACTAATAGCTGTCATTTTTATCACCAATTGTCATTTTTATCACCAATTGTCTGGTGACCAGTTGTCTGCTAAGTGCAAGCACAGGTGCCAAAATAATTAAGACAACGACACTCACAGATTTAGCATCTTCATGGGAAGTCAAGATGAGCCCTATATAGTCTACACTCCAACTGCTTTGGACATTCAGAGGGCTGGGGTGTCCAAGAGACAGGCTGGGAAGGAAATGGACAGGCAGAGAGAAGGCATGCAGGCAGAGGGGAATATGGCAAGCAGGTGCTGACGGACTGAGATGGAGTGGAGCTGGGGTGATACAGCAGGGAGGCCTAAGAACCTGCTAGAAAGTATCTGAAGCTTGCAAATAAGATCAGATGGCCACAATCTGATCTTGCAGGGGGCAGGGAAGGGCAAATGAGCATTTCCAACAAGAAAGCTGGCATACATTCATGCTATGGCCCATGGTATGTTGGGTTTTTCCTAACTGTACATTTGCCATTTTACAGGATGAGGAAGCTGAGGCTCAGGGAAGTAGCATGCCCAAGGCTAAGTTTCTGAGAAAAGGCAGAGCCAAGGTTGGAATCTAGGCCTGGTAGATTCCAAAGACCAAGGCTTTCTACCACACCACCCAGTTTTTAGAGGAGGCTGGAAGCCAAGATTTCTCTGACTGACTTTGCAGAGGCAATTCCCCAAACAGGTGTCTAGAAGGAGTCAATGACTAGACACCATGGAGTAACCATGGAGTAACAGGTGGCGGGAGCCAATAGTTGCAGGAGGCAAGGTTCCCATGAGGTCACACTGCCACCTTGTGGCCATATGAGGACACGGCTTGGGTCTTGAGTTCTGCCACCTTCAACTTCCTTCGGGTTTTTTTGTTGTTTGTTTGTTTGTTTTTGGGACCGGGTCTTGCTCTGTTGCCCAGGCTGGAGTGCAATGACACAATCTTGGCTCACTGCAACCTCCACCTCCCAGGTTCAAATGATACTCCCACCTCAGCCTCCTGAGTAGCTGGGATTACAGGTGTGAGCCACCAGGTCTGGCTAATTTTTTGGTGTTTTTAGTAGAGACGGGGTTTCGCCATGTTGGCCAGGCTGGTCTCGAACTCCTGGTCTCAAGTGATAACCTACCTTGGGCTCCCAAAGTGCTGGGATTACAGGTGTGAGCCACCACGCCCAGCCTTCGACTTCATTCATTTGTATGTACCAGGAAAAAAGTTTACTTTCCCATGCTCTAAGGGGAGCAAGAGAAGGCAGTGGCCAGTTTCCTCCGTATATAATTCAATCCAACAAGCATTTACTGAGCTCCTACTATGGGCCATGCATTGCACTGAATGTCAAAACCAAATAGAGCAGTCCTGATCTCGAAAATCCTAGGCTAGTGGGGGCAGAAAAAGATACGAGGGGAGACACAGAAAATCTTTAAAATCCAGTGAGATTATATGCTGTAAGAGTGCTAAATTCCAAGGGTTCAGGAGGAACAAGGTTTCCAGAGCAGCCACGCAGAAAGAACCTCGATCGCCCCCTACAGGCACATAAGAACTGGAGCCCAGAGAATTAAAGTTGTCAGATTTACTCAGAAGCAATGCATGGTTGTAGAGCTACAATCAGGGAAGACTTGGCCCAGTCTGAAATTTGTCAGTTTCTTCTTGCATAGCCTCACAGAGGTCTGCCTTTCAGAGCCTGTGCCACATGCATTTAGGAGCGATGATACCTGCCTAGCCTCCCCTTCATAGAAACATTATGAGCATCTAATGAAATAATACCTCTAAAAGTGCTTTATTGTCAGAAAGGCATTCATCACTGTTAACCAGTACCATTAATGCCACAGAACAGGGGGGTCCCTCCGTCACCAGTGAGTAGAGCCTGGGGCATGTAGATGTAACCAGTACAAGTTACCAGCAAGACTGTAGGTTGAGTTTCTGTCCTCAGTGCAGTGACCACCACCAGGACATCCACCAACCAGAGCTGTGCTAAGTGAGGATGCACCAAGGTCCAAAACCAAATGCATGCTCCTTGGCACCCCCTGAATTCCAAGCGCCCACTGCAACCTCCACACTTTCTGCCCTAGACATGTTAAGAGTGCATGGTACAAGGCAAAGGAGAGTTTGCGCAAGAAGGGCTGGGTTCACATCACACTTCCAGACTTGCACAAACTCTCTACCCATTAGAGGAGGCGGGTGTAGCCCAGTGAACCTGGGTTTTGCAACTACAGGCATTTTGAATCCCAGTTCTGCACTTCCTAGTTTGTGTCAGGCAAGCCCACCTATCTTTCTGAAAAGGGTTTCCTCATCGGTAAAATTAGATTCAACTTCGTGAAATAATATCCTTGAAGGTGCTTCAGAAACTCTATATAGGGTAGTTTTCACTTTTAAAAAATTTACCCTTTTGCATATTTATGCCTTATCTGCCCAACCTAACTGAGTTTCTAATGGGCAAGATCTAATCTGATTTCTGTTTACTCCCTCCCCTCTTCCTTCCCTCACCTAGTGGTTAGGAATTTCTGAGCCAATACTGCCTCATTCTGTTGCTTCTTCTCCCTACTAAATTCTCTCCCCCAGTGACTGAGTGAGGGTGAGCTGTCCTTTCCGTCCTGAATTGGAAAAGGTAGTATTTTTAATTTCTTAGAGAAACATAGCAAGAATTTCCCATGAAGACTGGTCATTGCACATCCTGCATTTGTATTCCAGAACTTAAATTACATTTAAAAAAAAAAAAAAAAGACTGGTCATTGACATTCATCCAGGCACATGTTTATCAGAAATCCCTGATTGGATAGGAAAATCAACCCAAGCAATGAAAGACCTTCAAATGGGTGAGGCAGGCTGGCTGACGTCATGGGCGCACAGCCCTGAAGTGCCAAAGTGGCTTTGTGGACAAGCGTGGAGCACAGAAAGCCTGGAGAGAGGAAACCAAGAATGTGCTAATCTGGAGTACAGGGCTAAGTAAAGAACAGCAGGGGAGGTGGCCTGCGCTCCAAGCCAGAGAAGAGACAGGGAAGGAAAGCAGGACTCCTAGGGCACTGCCAGAGGCCACCAGCAGAGTGAGGCAGCGGGCCCACCCAGAAGCCAAGGCCCCCGCTCCTTGGGCATGGCCATGGCCATGGGCAGTGGAGGCCAACAGGCCCTGGACCACAGCTCTAAGGACTGGAGACTAGAAGAAGGAAGGGTCTTCCCACTGAAAGACCACAGATCGTTAGTCAAGGAACGCCTGGAGGAATTGTGAAATATTTTAAGCCCAAACTAAGTCCCAGTCCAACATTGTGACTCACCTCAGCCCCACACAGTTTGTGCCTGAAATGCTCTTACACGTAGAAAAGGTTAATGATTGCATGTGCTCAGCTGCAACACAACAGGCAAGGCCCCCTGCCAACTGTGGCAGGGGCAGGGGGGTCAAGCCACAGAGCCCATTGCCTGGGGAGGAAGCTCTAGGACAGTGGCAGTGAGGGAGCTGCGGGAGCTGCCTAAATACAGTCCTATGCCTCTCTGTCTCTGCCAGAACCTGAGTGGAAGAAGCACAGGACCCCTCCCCCTATTCAGGGTGTGCATGGTTCCCCTCATCTCCTCCTACGAGTCTGCCATTGTGGAGCCACGTGGAAAGACTCAGGAGTGGTCGGCATTAGAAGCCTGGCTGAGCCAGAGGACAGGAAAGCAACCGGCACCCAGGGCCTAACGTGCCACTTGCCAGCAAGGTGGATATGAAGACAAGACTGGGAAGGAGGAGGCCCCAGGCCCTCAGGAGGACCCCCTTCACAAGTGCCACTGCTCACTAGCTATGTGAACTTGGGAAAGTTTCCAACCCCTTTGTGCCTTGGTTCCCTTATCCATTAATAGGACAGTAACAGCCCCTACTTCATGGGGTTGCTATATGAGATGAGTTAATAGATGTGCATGATGTAAATAACTAAGAATAATGATTGGCATAATAAGTACTGCATCCGTGTTTGCTATTATTATTCTGCTCCCCACTCCCCATGTGTTGGAGTTCCACTGGGGTGGGCAACTGGGATTCCATTACACCCATTTCAATGAAAGTGTTATTAATAGCTCTGGGCACTGGACAGAGGGGGGACCCCAAGATACGGGGAGGAAAGCAGGCTGTGGCATCCCAGCCCTACGCGCTCCCTCACTACACCACCAAAGCTGGGCAGCTGGGGGCGGGGGTGCGCATGTAATGAGAGAAGGAAGACATCCCTCCCCAAGACAGACTCTGATTCAGCACCAAGAGCGATGCAAAAGGCTCATTCTGGCACCAAGTGTGTTGTGGGTGTGTGCTGCGGTATGTGGTGTGTGTTGTCAAACAAGACCTCCTCTTCACTCCCAGGAGGCAGCTGGGGGTCAGGGGGAAAGCCACGTGTGTCACACACTAACCCACCGTGCCTCCAGGCCAGGGCCACCCTCTCCGCCTCCTGGACCACCGGTGCCTCTGCTGCACCACATGGAGGATGGCTGGCCCGGGTGCTCTGCGGGGTGTAAAGGAAAGAGGACTTGGGAGGGCAGCTGCTGCAGGTGAGCCTCAGCAACCTCTTAGCAAGGTGCTGGAGCAGGCTGTAGGCCGAGGGGCGCTGGCAGTGCTCTGTGCTAAGTGGCTACTAAGTACTGTTGGCCCTTGAACAACCTGGGTTTGAACTGTGTGGATCCATTTACACAGGGATTTTCTTCTGCCAACCCTTCCGCTTCCTCCTCCTCTTCCTCAGCCTACTCAATGTGATTTTCTTAATGATGTGTATTTTCTTTAGCTTATTTTATTCTAAGAATAAAGAGAAAATATCCATAACAGACAAAATATGTGTTAATCAACTATGTAATCAGTAAGGCTTTGGGTCAACAGTAGGCTACTTTTTAATAGTGGTTCTGGGGGAATCAAAAGTTTTCTTTTGTTTGTTTGTTTTCTTTTGTTTTTTTGAGACAGAGTCTTGCTCTGTCACCCAGGCTGGAGGGCAGTGGTGCAATCTCAGCTCACTGCAAGCTCCACCTCCTGGGTTGGCGCCATTCTCCTGCCTCAGCCTCCCAAGTAGCTGAGACCACACGTGCCTGCCACCAAGCCGAGTTAATTTTTTGTATTTTTAGTAGAGACAGGGTTTCACCGTGTTAGCCAGGATGGTCTCAATCTCCTGACCTCATACCTCATGATCCACCCGCCTCGGCCTCCCAAAGTGCTGGGATTACAGGCATGAGCCACTGCGCCCAGCCTTTTATTTTTTTCTTTCTTTCTTTTTTT
>NW_012110920.1:3689775-3698864 GCF_000951035.1 Colobus angolensis palliatus | reverse complement strand
GGCCTCCCAAAGTAGGAATCGAAAGTTTTCTGTGAATTGTTGACTGCTGAGGGGTCAGTGGCCCTAACCCTTGCATTGCTCACAGGTCAACTGTCCTTCTGACACACGTGGTGCCAGAACCAGCCTTTTGTACACTGAAGTACATTGAACTGCACTTTGAATGGGCATCTCTCCCACTTCACCCCTCCCTGGGAGGAAACATCCTATTTTATAAACGAGAAAACTCACTGAGTCATTAATTCATGACCTTTTGGACAGTTGTCCCTGGCAGGGTTGGAATTTGAATCCTGCTCTGGCTGCTCCTACAGCCTCCTTTCCACAACACCACAGTAAGGCAAAGAGTTCAAAATCTGCCCAAGACTGCCCGCAACAGCAACAGCCAGAAATGGAAGTTGAAAATGCCTTAAAGTACAAACCCTTTGATGTTAAAATTCTACCTTTAGAATTTCATCCTCAGGTATTAATCATAGATGTATCTTTAAGAAAATATACGTTTCAAGAGTTATTTACCTTTACTAGAAATAGCTAACAAACGTATTAGTCTACTTTGTGTTGCTATTAAGAAATACCTGAGACTGGGTAATTTATAAAGAAAAGATGTAACTGGCCTATAATTCTGCAGCTGGTACAAGCGTGGCACTAGCATCTGCTTTTGGTGAGGCCTCAGGAAGTTTACAATCATGGTGGAAGATGAAGGGGGAGCAGAGGTGTCACATGGCAAGAGCAGGAGCAACAAGGGTGGGGTGCCACATACTTGTAAACAACCAGATCTCCTAAGAACTCACTATCTTGAGAATAGCACCAAGCCATTCATGCGGGATCTACCCCCCAGGCCCAAACACCTCCCACCAGGCCCCATCTCCCACACTGGGGATTACACTTCAACATGAGATTTGGAAGAAACAAACATCCAAACTACATCACAAACTTAAGGCCCAGAGATAAGTAATAGAGGTTGTTTTATTTAAAAGTGAGTTTAGCTACACAATCTACAGTCACTAAAATGGTGTTTCAGATGAATATTAAATGGGGAAATGTGGATTCCTGAGTGTCTACTAGATTCTCAGGTATCATCACTGTCATTGTCTAGAATACTATCCTATTTTTTCTTTTGCAACCCAAATCCCAATGTGTACTTTCTTTAAATTTCATTATCAGAACGTGTCTGATGGTAAGTGAAAATTACAAACCCTTATGTACAGCATAAACTCGGTGCTATATGGATATTTATTTGGATCTGTATATAAAAACAATACAAGCATAGGTGCCGGGCACGGTGGCTCACGTCTATAATCCCAGCACTTTGGAAGGCCAAGGCAGGCAGATTACTTGAAGTCAGAAGTTCATGTCCAGCCTGGCCAACACGCTGAAACCCTATCTCTATCAAAAAATACAAAAAAATTACCCAGGCATGGTGGCACGCACCTGTATGTAATCCCAGCTATTTGGGAGGCTGAGGTGGGAAAATCACTTGAACCCAGGAAGCGGAGGTTGTAGTGAGCCTGCACTCCATCCTGGGCAAGAGAGCGAGACTCTGTCTCAAAAAAAAACAACAACAACAACAACAAAAAGAAAAAACAGTAAAGGCGTTAAGACTCAATGACTTGTTAAAAGTAATGATCTCTGAAAGACAGAATCACAGATTTAATTTCCTTTATTATGTCTTTATTTTCTAGGTTATTTACAATTAGTATATGTTACTTTTTAAAGAGACGAAGCTTAGCTCTCCGAATTTTAGTCAGAGGGCAGCCATCCACACCTCAGGCCCTATGGCCATGGAGCATATCTCTGGGGCTTCCGGAAATCCTGCCAGGTAGAAGATCTGGAGTCACAGAGGGACACAGGAGGAGATACATGAGCACTTGATCCCATCCTCACAGAATGGATCACTCAGTGAAATCCCAGAGTGCCCAGCATGCACCACACACTGGTTTAGAGGATGCCAAGGGTATAATAGAGAATATGACAAATAAGGCCTGTAACCACCATGGAACTCAACATTTTAGTGCAGGAGGTACACAAAAAACAAGCTCAAAGAAAATAGTTTTAATTGTACACTGTGATTTGTGCTGCAAAGGAAAGAAATGAGATGCAGCCACAAAAGTGGCAATGGTTTTAAGGGAGAATCCCTCTCATCTCTCAAAATTACAGACAGCTGCTTTTAGGCTGGAGTGAGATGTCACACTTCTCAATTAGCCCAGCTTGGAAGCATAAGAGGTGGCAGACAGAGCAATCTTGGCTGAACTACTGACTTTACTCTACATTGATGGGGGAAGAGACTATGTCCTCCTTTCAGAGCCTCTGCAAAACTCAATGAGGAGTGACAATGGTTCTCCCCTAGAACCATGGTCTAAACATAAATCTAACAACAGATTTTAAAAGGCTTAGAAGGTTGATGAGATAAAGATACCACACAGACCCTTCACATGGGTGTATATTCCCAAACATTTGGTTGGGAGGCAAAAGCAAGTCTCTGTTATTAATGTTCATTAATATGATGGGGAAAAGTCTCTAACCAAAACAAAGCTAAAACTTACAACGGGGAATCCCAGTACCAGAAGCCTTAAAATAACCACGTGGCACTGCCCAGAAGATGGGGCCTGGCTCGACTGTGGGCCGCTGTCCCTGTCGGCCCCCTCTCCAGAGCTGTCACAGGCAGTCACAAAAGCCTAGGGCTCAACCAAAAAGTCAAGAGGCCTAAAAATCGCACTGTAGATGACAAATCTTTAAAATATTTACAACACAGGATGGATAAAAGGCTAACTTAACTCAGACAAATCAATTGTTGAAGATCGCCAACCCAGTATAAAAATGGACAAAGGATAAGAACAGGCAGTTCAAAGCAAAAGAAACACAGATGGCTGAATGGAAGATGCTCAGTGTAGCTCAAAGAGAAATGTTTATAAAAACGATGATAATCTCACCAGACTGGCAAAAAAAAAAAAAAAAATTAACGTTTGACCAAAACAAAACTCCCAGGTTGATGCAAAGATCTGGGGAGACAAGGCACTCTCTTACACACTCAGTTGGTAGAGAAATAAACTAGTATTTTTGGGGAGGTATTTGGCCATGTCTATCAAAATTGTAAACATTCAAACCTTGGACCCAGTAATTACCCAGCAAGAAACCATCCTACAACTTATATTCATAAAGCATTTTAATGGCAAAAAAACTGGTAACAACCTAAATGCCTACCAATAAGAGGCTGGTCAGATAAACGACAGCAAATCCATACAACGGAATACCATGCAGCGTCATAGAAGAAAGAGGCAGCTCCCCATCCGCAACGATGGGGACAGCAGGATGATATTAAGTGAGAAAGCAGATAAGGACCAAGATGATATAATACTTTGGCTTTATCTTTAACATCCTAATTTTTTAAATGGAACTGCTTCCACCTTACTTAAGTAGCTTTTAAAGTATATTCAGAAAGATAAGAAGCAAACACACCAAAAAGTTAATTAGTGGTTAATTTAAGTGGTAGTAATAGGGATGACATTTTCTTCTTTTGCATATTTTTTAAATTTTCAGAAACAAGTAAAGTACTGAAAAGAATATATAGCATAATCCCATTTGTGTAGTTTTGTTGTTATTGTTTTGTTTTTTATGGAAGAGGGGAGAGGATATATGAAATTGTAGATGTTTAAATTTTTTTCTGGAGGAATTTACCTCCCCTGCAAAAAAAAAAGGTAGCAGTGTTGACCACTGGGGAATAGGTACTAGAGAAAGGTGTGTATTTTTTTTCTGTTTTATATCTCTCTGTATTGTTTGAACCTTTACCATCTGAATGAAATTTTTTTAAAAAAATTAAGTGAAAGGTTTTGGATTCTGAGGTGCAGTATGATTCAGGTCTTATATTTGAACCCCTGGTCTGAGACAGTGACATGAATGTGCCCCAAATGTAGGCCAACCTTCCTGCTAGAGGCAGGAGAGCAGAGATGAGAAATTTCTGCACTAGCCATAGGAGGAAGAGAGGCCTTGCATAACTCTAGGTCAGAGACCACACTTAACCAGGCCTGGCATCTTCCCAGAGGATGTAACCCTAAGAATTGATAAGGAGCGAGCAGAGGCCCCAAAGCCCCAAACCACTGCTGCAAACCACTTCTGACTTATATGGACATGAACACTGCACACAGCAGTGATGTCAACCACACAGGAGTCTTGGGTAGGAAACTGAAAGATGGGGACAGAGTTTTTCTGTTTCTTCCAGCAAATGACTTTGAAAGAGAAAGAGGAATTTTCATATAAACCGCATCAATCATGTACCAGGTGCACTTATATATAGAAAATATTGCTATATTTAAGCTTCCTAGCAGCCCTACAAAACAGGATCCATCGCTGACTCCATCGTACAGGTGTGGCAACCAAGGCCCAAGGAAGTATTAATAATTTGCCCAAGGCCAGATGGCTAGTAGGTGATAAAGCCAGGACTCAGACCCAATTCAGATCTAACCTTTTATTCACAACGAAGGAGGCTTTGACAAATAAACCCTGAGTTGGTAATATTAGTTTACTGTTGGCCTCTCTCATCTCCTCCTAAGTGACTCGTCTTTGCTCTGTTCACAGGCCTGCCCTATTCGCATCAGGCCTGGGGCCAGAGCCCAGTAGAGAAGAGCCACAATAAACACTTACTGATTAAATGGGCAGACTGTACACCAGAACAAGATACAAGGCATCTTTCCCTAGGAGACCAGGCAGACAGTGGTAGGAAGGAAACATCCTAAATGCTCCAAGTTGGCTTTAAGCTAAAATCCAAGTGGCAAGAAGAAAACGATCATGATCTTAGTAGTATCTAGGTATCTAGTATCTACTTTAAAAAAATCCACAGAGATGGGCAAACTAGCAAGAGAAAGTAAGATGGAAGGAGGTCAGGAACACGGTGCCTCTGGCCTAAGCAGCCCCCACACATATGACCCTGCATGGCTGCCAAAGCAAATCTAAAATTTCACTTTGAAGTGACAAAAGCAATCTCACCTTCATCACCCCAGTTGAGCAGAATGAGACTCACGGCAACATATACCTGAGTCAACAGATCTAGATCTCATAGCAGGCAGAGGGGAGTTGAGAGATAATGTGGAGGAAGAGAAGGATCCTACAAATCAAGAGGACAGCTCACACACACATCCTCCACCCGGTACTCAATTCCACACGCCTAAGACTGGAGACTACTGGGTGAGGAGAGAAGGAAAAAGAACCAGAAGATAGATCATTGTTGTGGTGACACACAGCAGACTACACGGCCAGGGAGAGGACAGGAACCATTCTTTCCTACACAGTAAGAGAAATGGCCCAGACACAAGCGTGAGTTCAAGCCACCAACACAAACACAAGGTCACCTGTGAGAGAGAAGTCGCGTCTTCTGCTACGAGCAGGGCACCTGATAAATTCTCATTCTACATCACCTTTCACACAGCTGAAGACACAAGGAAGGGAACTATTACCCTGAACTTACTTCTGACCAGGAAGAAAAATCTAGTAAATTATGTTAAAAGAAAAAAAAAAAAAACTTCAGCTAGCAAAAACAATAATAAGAACGCCACACTGGGAGGAAGTAACCTTGTCAATTCCGAGTTCAAAGGAGGGAAACAAAAAAAATAAAAAAATTTTAAAAACCTGAGACAAAAACAGTTGTTTTGCCTAGACTTCAAAAAAAACCAATATTTAGGTCAGGTGCAGTGGATCACACTGAAATCCCAGCACTTTGGGAGGCTGAGGCAGGAGGATGGCTTGATGACTAAGAGGATATAAAAAGGAGAAGGAGAAATTCAAGACCAGCCTGAGCAACACAAGGAGATCCTGTCTCTACGAATAATTTAAAAAGTTAGCAGGGCATGGTGGCACTAGACTGTGGCCCCATCTACTCAGGAGGCTGAGGCAGGAGGATCACTGAGAGCAGGAGGTCAAGGCTGTAGTGAGCCAATGCTTGTACCACTGCATTTCAGCCTGGGCAACAGAGTGAGGCCCTGTCTCAAGAAAAAAAAGAAGAAGAAGAAGAAGAAGAAGAAGAAAGAAAAAGAAAAAAAACAATATTTAGATATTGAGACCAAGGAGTATGATGGGCAGAGATCCCAAAAGGGAATGCACTTTGAAAGACATGGTCCAAGTCTCTAAAATGTGAATTCTGATCATCTAAAATACAATAATCCCCTAAAGAAGAAACCAGGAGAAGGCAGCCACAAATGTCAGGGAGGAGTGATGAGCTGAGATAGTAAAGGATGTGTGCAAAGACACGAGCAATTGCCCCTGAGACAGGACAGGCCCAAAGGGAGTAGTAGTCTGGGCTCACTAAACAGAACAAGCAGAGCTTGTGAAAATGCAAGAGCTGCTAGGAGCACGTCTTCAAGTTATATCCCAAGCCACAAAAAGAACCAGGGAGGAAGTGGCCCCGGGATGGGGACAGAGACTCTAATACACAAAATGACACAGAATGGGGGAACGTTTATCTCCAGCATTTCCCATCTTTTCTATGAAGGAGAATGCTCCAGACTAGAACAAGTTAAACAGTTACACACATTCTCTCTCTCTCAAGAGAGGCCTCAAATCTAAGCTAGACCATAAACCAACTTACAATCACCCAGAATTACACCCCAAGATGCAGAAGGAAAGTGCAGGTTGATTCCGGAACCACTGCTGGCAGTGGTTCAGGAGATGAGGGGGGAGGAGGTGGCGATGTTCTGCTTTCTGGCAGCACACATTCTCTCGGTACCGGGTACCCACAATGCTACAGGCACTAGACCAAACTCACAGGGCTTCAAGGTTCACAGTCTAGCCAAGAGGGAAAAAGAAGCAATATGTAAACAAAACTGTTAATAAACTATGATGACTAAGAGGATATAAAAAATTGGGGTGTTGGCACTTCTTTTTTTTTTGAGACGGAGTTTCACTCTGTCACCCAGGCTGGAGTGCAACAGTGCGATCTCGACTCACTGTAATCTCCACCTCCCAGATTCAAGCGATTCTCCCACCTCAGCCTCCTGAGTGGCTGGGATTACAGGCGCCTACCACCATGCCCGACTAATTTTTGTTTTGTTTTGTTTTGTTTTGTTTTAAGTAGAGATGGGGTTTTACCATGTTGGCCAGGCTAGTTTCAAACTCCTGACCTCAGGTGATCTGCCTGCCTCAGCCTCTCAAAGTGCTGGGATTACCGGCGTGAGCCACTGCAGCCAGCCAGCACTTTTGTTTGTTTAAAGAGAAGGGGATAAATAGGATAAACTCCTTAACATCTGTCTCTGGAAAAGCCCTAGAACAAAACATAATCTGAACCATCACAAGCTAGCCTGGGTCGCTTAAGAGGCACAGCAAGCTAGAGAGTTTACTGAATTACAGACCAAAGGAATGCCAGACGCAAGAGGTCTGGACCTCTATAATGTATATGAACACAGTCTCCCGCCAGACCTTAGGGATGACAAAGGAGGAGGCAGTGAGATGACAAAGCATTTAGATAATATTTGCAGTTGTTACAGATGACCAGTAATAAAGTGCCGTTTGGTGGATCTAGGACAGGCTGCTGAACACGCACCCAACTCAACTCACTGCCTCCTTGAATTCGCTCCAGGATCTCAGTAAATGGCAATGACATCACCACCTAGCCAGGCTCCCAGATAATAAATCTTGAATACTCATCCTCAGCCTCTCTCCCTCCCTCACCCACAGAACCAATCCAATTTTGTCTCTGGGAAGATCTCCCAAATTCATCTTTCCTTTTCCAGTCCTGCTGTTGCTTACTGGGTTGCAGCCCCCTTTTCTCTTGTGTGCTTTCTCTTTTTGAGACAGGGTCTCATTCTGTCCCCCAGGTTGGAGTGCAGTGGCATGACTTCAGCTCACTGCAAACTCCACCTCCTGGGTTCAAGCGATTCTCCCACCTCAAGCTCCTGAGTAGCTGGGACTACAGATATGCAACCACCACGCCTGGCTAACCTTTTATTTTTTGGTAGACACGGGGTTTCATCATGTTGGCCAAGCTGGTCTCAGTCTCCTAACGTCAAGTGATCCCTCCACCTCGGCCTCCCAAAGTACAAGGATTACAGGCGTGAGCCACCATGCATGGCCTACTCTTGTGTGTTTTCTAACTGGTTTCTAGAAGGGAGACTTACTCCATCCTAGTACATCCTGGGTCACATGCTGAAAAGCAAAGCTGAGCAGGACATTTTCTTCCTTAAACATCTCCACTGGATGACATGATAAAATCCAAATTCCCTAACTTACTCTTCCGTAGCTCCTACCCACATCGTTGCTACCCTCACCTCCCAATACATCCCCTATATTGAAGCTACAATGTACTTCCTGACCTCAAGCATGCCAGGCCTTGTCATGACTTCACGTCTGTAAGAACCATGGCAATGTCACCTCCTCTGTGAAGCCTCTCTGACCACTTCCAGGCAGAGTCAGCCCCTCTGCCTCTCCGTGCCCACAGACTCTTGCTAAACTCCTACTTCAGCACTCACCAGTGGGATTTATAAAACGGTTTCTCTTCTCACTGTAGACCATGTACCTCTTGGAGGCTGGGACAATGTCTTGTTCATCTTTTTATTGTAAATCCTAGACCCAGTATATGGCATTTAGGAGGTGTTCAATGAGTATTTGTTGACTAAACCCAAAGAACAACCTCAGTGGCAAACCTATTTGTGTGTGTGTGTGTGTGTGTGTTTGCGTGACAGAGTCTCACTCTGTCGCCCAGGCTAGAGTGAAGTGGCACAATCTTGGCTCACTGTAACCTCCACCTCCCGGGTCCAAAAGATTCTTGTGCCTCAGCCTTCTGAGTAGCTGGGACTACAGGCACTCACCACCACAGTCAGCTAATTTTTATATTTTAAGTACAGATGGGGTTTTGCCATATTGGCCAGGCTGGTTTCAAACTCCTGATCCCAAGTCATTCACCTACCTCGGCCTCCCAAAGTGTTGGGATTACAGCAGGCGTAAGCCACCACGCCAGGCTGGCTTTGCCTAGTATTCATATTTTACCAACAAGCTGACTAAAGACATCGTAGGCAGTAAGCTTATCACACTTCCAAGTGACACCCCCTAAGAAAACAATGGGAGAGGCAGGCTGTGCTAGGTAGTAGATTTTTTTTTCTTTTTTTTTTTTTTTT
>NW_012110920.1:3662713-3689180 GCF_000951035.1 Colobus angolensis palliatus | reverse complement strand
AAAAAAAAAAAAAAAAAATCTATAACAGCACAGGATGAAAGAGACTTTTCTCAAGTCATATCTTTATAACATGAATGAGAGCCAAGGTTCTAAGCCAGGCTGCATGGGGGCAGTCCCAGCTCCTCCATTAAACAGCTGTGGACCCTGAGCACCTTTCCTAACCTTCTTATACCTCAGTTTTCCTTCACTGCAATTCAGGGATAACAACAGTGTGTAACTCGCAGGTTGTTATTTAGTGAATAATAACAATGTGATTGCACTTAGAATTGTGCCTGACTCAGTAAGATCTTTTGTTATTATTTGTTGTCATTGTTAAAAGCTGCTTCTAAGAACAGGGAAAAGAAGGTGTAAAGCATTGTGATTAAAAGCAAGGGCTCTGAAATTACACTGCCCCAAGTTCAAACACCAGCGCTAAAGCTTAGTAGCTGCCTGACCTTAGCCAGTTACTTCACATTCTAAATCTCCACTGAACTCATCGATTAAATGGAGTTTATGATAGTATCAGTCAAAAATACTTACTTTAGCATTATTTCAAATTGGGGGACAGAAGGAAATAAACTAAACACCTGTTAATAGAAAACTGGACCAGGCACAGTGACTCACACCTGTAATCCCAGCAGTTTGAGAGGCCGAGGTGGGTGGATCACTTGAGCCCAGGAGTTTGAGACCAACCTGGGCAACATGGCAAAACCCTGTCTCTACAAATAAAACACAGAAAAAACTAGCTGGGTGTGGTGACAGAGGCCAGTAGTCCAAGCTACTTGGGACGCTGAGACATGAGGATCACTTGAGCCTAAGAGGCAGGGGTTGCAGTGAGCAGAGATCACACCACTGCACTCCAGCATGGGGGACAGAGTGAGACCTGTCTCAAAAAAAAAAAAAAAAAGAATGAGGTAGATTAAGACATACTGAAATCAAAAGTTCTTCAAAAATACATTCTTCTGGCTGGGCGCAGTGGCTCTCACCTGTAATCCCAGCACTCTGGGAGGCCGAGGTGGGTGGGTCACTTGAGGTCAGGAGTTCGAGACCAGCCTGGCCAACATGATGAAACCCCATCTCTATTAAAAACACAAAAATTAGCTGGGTGTGGTGGTACGCACCTGTGGTACCAGCAGCTACTTGGGAGGCTGAGGCATGAGAATCACTTGAACTCCAAGAGATAGAGGTTGCAGTGGACTGAGATAGCGCCATTGCACTCTAGTCTGAGCAACAAGACAGAGATGGTGTTTCAAAAAACCAACAAACAAAAAAACTTCCATGAAAAAGCAAGTTGTAATTTGATACATATAGGCTGATCCCATTTTGTAAAATGTTTTAAAAAGAGAAAAAGCACGTGTATGTGCATGCGTGCGTGTGTATTCACCCACACTTTTTGTAAATATAGGCAGCTCTTGCTTTGCGCAGTGATGTGGAACCATAAAAATGACCATGCAAAGCAACCTTAATCATCAATGAGGAAAATTACGATTTTTCCATGACATTTAAAAATTTCTGTCAAAACATTAAAAATTCTCTTGCTGTCAAATTATAAATAAGGAAATGAGAAAACAGTAAAAACTATTTATTTTGTATACTCTAATTTAAAACGTTAGATTCACTGAGAATGAGTGTTTTATTGCTTTGTAAAAACCTTATCCAGAGTATTTGAACAGCACTTGCCTTCTTGTTGTTTAACATCCAATACGGAATGAGTATCTTACGTATGCCTTTGCAAACTGTCATACTCCTTTCTAAGTTTGGATCTGTTTCTAACATTTTATCCTTTGCACTTTCATTGTTGTGAAATATGTTCAAGGATGCCTTTAATGTGAAGTTTCCTTCTGCAGTGTCACCTCCTCTGGGACCTCTTCGTCCTTTTCATCAAACCACTTTCCCCATTTATGCTGACATGCCACCTTCACTGAGTTTCCCAGGCTGTACATGTAGTCTTGAACAGTGGCAGTGTTGACATTCCCACAGTCAGCTATGTAGTCTATAATTCCATTACGTTTTGCTTGAATTTCACTACCAGCATTACCACATTTCATTTGAAATTTCATCTTTCTTGGCCAATTCCCTCATCAATTGTCCATTTTTGTAAAATGCCACATGAGTTTCTCACTAGGAGACAGGGAGGCAACACAACTACACACTTTCCTGTCTGCGTGTGAAGTGAACAGACAGGGAGTGACCAATCACCAAAAGACTCTTCAAGAAGAAACATGATTGGTCAGTGACTATGAAGAGCATCTGTTATGTACATAGTGATCTGTGGACTACAGAGCTAACAGCAAAGTTTGTACTCCATGCACCTACTTACAATACAGGTATCTTGGCAACTCAAATTTGAGTCAAATTCTTGGAGGACTGATATTATTTAACCAAATCATAGTAACTGCAATTCATGCAGATCAGAACCATGGAAACTGAGGACTGTCCGTAGAAAGAGCATAATCTGTAGGTATATATGCTAAAGAGCTGACAGGGATTACCTTTCAGGAAGAGCTATATTGTTTAAATTTTTTATTAGTGACTAAGCTCTATACCTTGGGAACAGTTCTCAACCTGGTGTTAATTTGCCCCCCAGGGGACATCTGGCAATGTCTGAAGGCATTTTCTATTGTCATAACTTGGGGGGATGGGTAGATAGTTGCAACTGGCATCGAGTTGGTAGAGGCCAGGGTTGCTGCTAACTCCTACAAAGCATAGGACAATCCCCCACAACAAAGGCTTATCTGGTCCAAAAGGTCAACAGTGCCAAAGCTAAGTACCCTTGTTTTAAATCAAAGAGTTTTTATTAAGCTAATTTGAATAGTGCCTTTCCCACCAGGTGGTAGGCAAAAACTAAATGACACAATGGCAAGTAGAAAGTTTACAATAAATGCCATTAGTATCAGAGGTTCGGACTGACTTCAAGCTGAATGGATACCTTAATATGAGACTTGTGGTATTTTTACAAACATTAACTCATCTGATCTGATGCCATGACGTGGCTGCCAAAAGGTTAATCTTTCCTTCAGCTCATAGACAGATCAAGTACCTAGCTCAAGACAGGGATCCAAATGCACCCACACTCTGTATTTCTCCCATACCTAGAATCCACATGTAGATCACATCGAGCAGCGAGCACTCAGTTCTGGGCAACACATCTGTAAAACAGTATTATATTTCCAGAGGAGGACAACCAGGATATAAAAGATCTAAGGAGCATAACATATGAGCAACAGCTCAATAAACTGGGGTGATATGCCGGAAGAAGAGAAACCCTGAAGGAGCAACTGAGGGACTGGATGTGATAACAGTCGTAAAACACTTGGCTGCACAGTACAATGAGAGGGCAGGGCAGAGAGTCAGATAGGAACAATAAATAACAGCCTCCTGTAACCCGGCAATCACACTCCTCGTTGTTTACCCAGGAGAGATGAAAACATTACGTCCACAACAAGACTTGTGCAAGAATGCTAACAGGAGCTTTATTCATCAGAGCCCAAAACTGGACACAGCCCAAATGTCCATCAACAGGGGAATAAAGAAGCAAATTTTATATCTATACAATGGAATACTACTCAGTATAACAAACTACTGATACATGTCACCATGCAGATGAAATTCACACAAAAGGGAGAGTTCACACTGATTATCCCATTTATATGAGGTTCCAGAACAGGCAAAACTAATCTACAGTGAGAAAACATCAGAACTGTGATTACCTGCGAAGGGGTATGTGTTGGGATGACTGGGAAACAACACGAGAGAACTAACTAGGTAGTAAAACTTTTTGTTCTGTAGTTGACAGAGGTTTGAGTTGCACAGATAGAGGGATTTATCAAAGCTTATCAGGTGACACCTTAAAAGTTGTGCATTTTTCACTGTTATATAAATATTATCATCAAAAAAATGCATGAACAAATATTGAACTCAAATTAATGCCTATGTATGCTGAGATATTTAGGGGTAAAGTACATTGATGTCTGCAATTTACTACGAAATGCATCCCCCAAAATAAGACGGACTGGTCAATGGATAGAGAGATTCAAACATGTAGAGACGTGATAAAGTAAACATAGTAAGAGGCTAATGGTAGAATCTAGGTGGTTTGGTATAACGTGTTCACTGTACAATTCTTTCAAGTTTGCTGCACATCTGAAATGTTTCATAATAAAAAGTTGTGAGGAGGAGTAGGAAGTAACAACAGGTGGGGAGCACCACAAGGGAAACAAGAGGTGGCTGGGAGGTCACAGGAGGAAAGCGCAAGGGGAAGAAGAGGGCTGGTTTCAGCCAACACAGGGGCCTGCAAAGGGCAGAATTGCAAAAGGCCAGGGTGACCTGGGCACAGATAATCTTAGCCAACAGGGAATCTTAGCACATGTGAGGCTGCTACCCAGAGCTTTACTGTTGTAAGTTCTTGTTCTGACTGTGTGGTCAGAGCAAGTAAGTCCCTGCCCCTCTCTGGCTTTGGTTGAAGGGATCAATGTACAATGTAGAGATAGGTTTAAAGGATCCCTACTAAACGCTTTCCAGCTCCGACAGTCTATTCTTCACAACATCTGTGGAAACCATTTTTTTTACACAGGAATAAAAGAATGCAGAGACACAATTACAGCTTCAGCAAAATCCAGGTGGTTTCACACAAGCAAAATGCAAGGAGCCTCCTGCTACATCACTGTATTCTCAAAGACAGGACCTGGGTGCAAGTAGCTCTTAAGTGTCTGCATGTGGACTGTCCACTTTGTAGTTTAGCCACAGCAAACACTAAATCAGTGAGCAGGAGTCCCCTGCCCTACCCCCAAACCCCCACACACACAACCCAGCAGGTCTCTGGGGCACAGAGTCTGAGTGAAGCCATCATGTTCCCCACCTTAGGCATCTTGGTGGAAACTAAGGTGCAGAGAGTTGCAGGTGTTTACCAAGGTTACACAGCCCGTTAACACAGTGAGGGCTACAACCCAGGGCCCTGGGAAGACCATGTGGATTCCCCACAAAAGCGCTTGGGACCCAGAGAACTCTCCTCAATTTCAGTGCCTACAACCAGCCCCTTTTTTCTCTGCCTTTGCCGCTCTGGTTTCCAAGGAAACTAGAGTCTACTGCTTCTGGCTTCACATCTTAAAAAAGAGGGAGAGATGTATGTTTCTCAAAGCAAAGTCTATTGCCTCACAAACCAAAAACAACTTCTGGCAGAACTTCCTTCCCACCATTCTCCATGGGGGGAGGTGGAGTTGGGGACAGACTACTTAGAGGTCACCACTGGAAAGTGGGGGTCTGGAGGAAGTCTCTGGAGTGCCTAGGGGTGGGAGAAGTCCTGCTCCCACCCTGCAATGAGTATGGTCATCACCTAGGGGAAATCTGGGATCCTCATCATGCAGGATAACAGGACACTCCGTCTAGGTCCAGATGTGCCACAGCTGCAAGCAGGGCCCTGACAGGAAGTAGAGGCCCAACAAGAATAAGACCTGTGGGAGAGAGAAGGGTGCGGCTGCAGTGCCATCCCCTCCTCCAACTACATGCCTACTAAGCTCCAGCTGGAGCCACAAGGCTGCCAAGCTGATCGAGGCTGATGGGTGGAAAGACAGGTGAGGGGAGAGAATGAACGAGGGGTAGGGAAGGGGCTCAGACACTGCCCTCTGCCTTCTAGCCCCGAGCGGCGGCAGGTAAATGCTCAGCACTCAAGCCAGGACCTAGAAAGAGCACATCTGAAGCCTCTTCTGAACAAGTAAAGCCCCACCCAGGGCCAAGAAAAAATTTCCATCATGACCGATTCGTCTAGAAGTGGCCTGAACGTCTTCCCAGCAGCAGTGATGCATCCCCAGCTGAGGGGAAGGAGGGAGTCATCTGTACACTTCTCCTGCTCCTGAGGCCTTCTCCATCCTTACCCCACACCCGCCTCGGTGAGCTCAGAGGTTCTTGGCAAGGGCTTGCTCCCTGGGGACCACAGCAAGCCTACGGGGGTCAGAGCTGCTGGTCCCTTCAGAGAGCCTGGAGCCTGCGAGTCTGCAAGTACAAGCCCAGTTGGCAGCTGCAGCTAATACTCCCAATTCCCAAACCAAATCCTGGCCCACCCAGACGTCCTGCAGGGTGGTGGGGGTAACTGCGGAGCAGCATCTGCCCTTTCTCCACTAACAAAGGGGCAATGATGAGAGGGACTGGCTTTGCTCTGAGTGACTCTGGGTCTCCGTGGCTGTGGCCAGGGAAAGGCAGGGAGAGGGCCAGAAGGACTGGGAGACAAAGGACACCTCCCCTAGCTCCTTCTGGGAAAAGACTAACTCCCATCCCTGTGGAAAGACCGGGAGGGGAAAAGCAGCCTTTTAAGATTAAGCAAATAAATAAATAAATAAACAAATAAATAAATAAATAAATCAGAGATAGGAAATCCTGACCCCACCTTAATTACACTGGAAGTATATAATCTTCAGGAAGAGTAGCTGATTCCCACCCCACACTCCCATTTACTCCTAGTTGCCAATTTCCTGAGAAATAACCACTGCCTCACAGCGAAGCTGCGCCAGAATGGTGTTGAGGCCTGCAAAAGGCTCCGGGAATTCCCTAGGCCTGGGTTTGTTCCAAGCTAAAAATCCAGTAAGGCCCCAGGCATTTCTCGGGGAGCCGGCCATCTGCAGGACCCATCATTCATATCCACCTCCGACTAACGTTCCAAGCACAAGGCCAGCCAGGGCTCTCGAATTTTCAAACTCCACAAACCTCCATAAATCCAGTTCACAATTCTGAATTCCTCCTTGAATTTAACCCAAAATGCCTTCATCTCAGCTCCCCTGGGTAACAGAGAGCTAATCGCCTTTCCGCCCTGGTCCACCCTCCAGGTGCCCTTGGGTTGGTGGACAGAGGAGAAAGCATCCAGCCCACCTGCTTCTTCCTGGCTGTCCCTCAAGGGTCAACACAACTGCCCCCATTGGAAAGGAGAAGGCAGAGAGATAAGGAAGCTAAATCTTGTTCCCCTCCACTTCCAGGATTAGCAAGCAGCTGCCTCAGAATCACCAGCCTCTCCCTTGTCCAATACCCAGGCACTCTCGGCAGCCTGGCCCTCCAGCAGGAGTGTCTGCTCAGGCACCCCCATGCTGCACACTGCTGCTTCCCAGGCATGACAGATGCAGCTGCTATTCAGTATTTTCATGCCAGGACAAAAGCTTCTCCAGAAGCACAAAGCCAACAGGGAGGCAGACAGGGCTGACTTCAATAGAAGCCACCTGCTGGGGCCCCTCCTCTGCCACACCCCTCCCCCCAACCCACGCACATACACATGCAAACATACATACACCTTTTTCAAACCTCTCCAACTTGTGCTGACCCAGAGTCAGGTGACTTTTGCTCTGAATCACTGAACAGTTCTCCCAGAGGACGGGGGGGCTGTTGCCATTTCTCAAATAGTATTCCGAAGGATGTTAATAAGTGCTAAGTAAAAAGGGGTCGTATAGATGGCAGAAACACTAGGTTAAACAAAGTTAAACAGATTCTTTCACTGTAGAACTTCTCAGAGCCTTTAATTCAGTAATGTGCATTGCAGACTGTTCCCCAATTTAGGAGATCACAGAGTGTCTCAGGACTGTCGCGGCACTTGGAGAAATGGGTGGCTCCTTCTTCCAAGTTCACCCAGTTCCCTGAACATAGCTCTTCTACCACTTGGAGTACATAAGAAATACCTTGCTTACATGTTTCTCCCTCAATAAGCCTGCAGTGAACAGATGAATGGACAGATTAATAAGTGCACACACACACTTGTGCTGCACTCATCTTCACTTACTCAGTTCAAATGATGATAAAGCTTCCGGAAGGACCGTTAGACTTCATAAATGGGACTGAACCCATGCACACCCTCAAGTCAACCTTGACTGCAGATCATCTGTGCCTATGTCACCACAGACAGATATCAGCCCCCAGATGAGCCGGCTGGTTTTATTCCCTTATCAAATCCTCCCCCACCCTGGACCTCAGGCACTGTTTTGCATCTGGCTATAAAGGAAGTTGGGTGACTACTTTCAATGTACTGTACACACCAGCAGTCAGTGAGAAGTCACCACCTTAACCATCACACACAGTCTGGGTGAGCTGAGCCACCACCACCACTAATTCCACAACCTGAAAGGAAAAGCAGGAAGGCCCACCAAGCTTGCCCAGGAAGGGGACCCTGGGAGACTCCATCCAACCTCCTCCATCCGTGGGCCAGGTAACAAATGGACAGGTAACAATGAGTGAGAGACACTCAGACAGGAGTAAATCTTCAACATTTCCCAGAAAGTCGAGTGCGTTCACATTCAAATGACATATCTCAGATTTTCTTTTGGATCTGAAAGTAGGACCCCTCCCCAACCCCAGGAAAAACTATCAGACAGACTCTAACTTTGGGTTGAAAAAATACAGCCTGTGTACCCTGGGGTATATCCAGCAGCCTCTGTGATTTCCTGGGATAGATTTTTTGCTTCATTCATAATGAAGCAGACCCTGAAAGGGTGTCTCCCACTGACTTCCGCAGGCAGCTGAACCCCGAAGCAGATGCTCATCTCCCCCAGGATGGGGTGCAGAGCACTCTCAAGCTCCCCGCCCTCACAAGAAGCCTCTCCCTCTTTAGCAGGCTGTCCCTGCTCTGAAGCCACTGACTGTTCCTGGCCTGCATGTTTCTTACAACGCCTTCAGCAGAGATGCAGACTGTGGTTAGTGTCTGGGTACCTCAAGGGGCTGGGGAATTCCTCATGCTCTGGTTGTGATCTAGAAGGGAGGAGGCTCTGATGTCAGCTCTCCCCTCCTGCCCCCAGGAGCATCAAAAGAAAATACAATGAGATATTACCAGGCATTACGGAAAAGTCTCTATCGCTGAATACAAGTGTGTGCTGCATCACCTTAGGATAAATGTCAGGGTTGATGCCTACCCTCTGTTTCCCAATTTTTCTTCTTGGTCACTTGGAAAAATTAGTCCAATCTATAGAAACTGGGAATGGAAGAGAACACAGACAGCCCTTTCTAGGGAAGCACCTCCCACCTGCTCTCCAAGCAGCCCCAGCCCCACCCCAGAGAACAGAAACATGAAGGCCCCTTTTCCAAGCTCCTGCCAATATGCACCCAGGCCTCTTTCCCCTGGACTCTTCTCAAGGCTAGAGAGAAATCTTTGGTTTCACTCATTATTCCATTTATCTTCTCTAACTGGGCAGGATTATGTTTGGAAGTAGCTGCTTCTGAAGCTGACACTTTAATGCTTGATTTTTAAAAACCTTACTGTTTAAATACCAGTTTTGCCTCTGAGGCAGCCAAACCTCACGTACTGTCTGTTAATTATCAGCTGCTAAATAGCACTTTTCTCATTGGAGCTGATGAGCTCTGGGCCACTGAGGGTAAGAATGCCAGTGCTGGAAAGGGGGACTCCAGCACCGGTGCTTGCTTGCACTTGGGGATATCAAGCAAGACATAGGTCTTATCCTCAAGGAGCTCGGTCTAGCAGAGAGGGCCTGGCAGGGGGCTGTAATTCGAGTGCATAGCAGTCATGCAGGTAGAATGAACCATCACTAGGGCAGAGGAGGGAGGCAGTTCTGCCTAGAGTTGGGCCGGGGAGTAAGGGGGTAAAATCTATTATGAGCCTTGAAAGATAAATACAGTTTACAGAAAAAAATTAAGAGGAGCAAATGTAAGATCCAAGAGAAGATGCAAATGTAAGATCCAAGCAAACGAATGCATGGCAGAGCAGGAAGGAGTGCTCTCCTGGAAGGGAGAGGGTGGAAGGCAGGACAAACCAGCTTACTTGAATGCCATGTTTAGAAGTTTGAATTTTACACTGGAGGTGAAGGGAGGCTACTGAAGATCTCTAAACAGAAATGACATTTGTCATCACCGGGAATGGATGGCTGAATCTCTCGACGCCTCTGAAGAAAACCAGGTCGGTGTTAACAAGTGCTAACATGCAAAGAAACAGGGACTCTTCCCTACAGAGCAGGATGCAGAGAGGCAGAGGTACACATGGCTCTCACCAGCTGGATGGCCCTTGGGCTGTCCCTGTAGGGCTCCACTGAGATTCAGACCTTTCCTCTGGCTCTCAGCAAGGCCTGACAATTGGAAGGATCCTGGAATGATGTTGCATCTCTGCATCTCCCTAGAGCCCTTGGCAGATCAGGCATTCTGACGCGTACCATGACTTGGAGTGGCAGGGACCACGCCACAGCTGCCCTCAAATACCTGCTGAAGACTGAGTGCGGAGATGAAGATGATGCGTTCTGCAAGGCTCTGAAGACGCAATGAGTACCAAAGGATTTCACAAACTCAAAGAACCAAATCTCAAGATTTGAAAAACATAGAACTTTAACAATAGCAAATTTTTCTTTAATGGTAAGGTTTTCTTGAAAAGGGATAAGCTCCTCACCATTGGAAGAATTTAAGCATAGGTATGATAGGTTGGTGGTTGCCAAACCCAGATAATTATCACTTGGGGAGCACATTAAAAATGCACATTCCAGGTTACCTTGTCTGAAGAGTCTTGGACTCAATTAGACACAAAGAGTGGTGCCCAGGAATCTGAATCTTGAAACGCTACCCACAAGTGAGTCTAACAATCACCCTGGTTTGGGAACCACTGGGCCAGGTGACCATCTGTTAGGATGTAGTCCTCAACAAGCTGAACTCCTTTTTTTTTTTTTTTTTTTGAGACAGGGTCTCATTCTGTCACCCAGGCTGGAGTACAGTGGTGCAATAATGGATCTCTGCAGACTTGACCTCCCAGGCTCAAGTGATCCTCCCACCTCAGCCTCCTGAGTAGATCAAACCATGTGTGCATGCCACTACGCCCGGCTAATTTTTGTATTTTTTGTAGAGACAGAGTTTCGCCATGTTACCTAGGCCGGTCTCGAACTCCTGGGCTCAAGCAATTTGCCCACCTCAGCCTCACAGAGTGCTGGGATTATTGGCATGAGCCACTGCGCCTGGCCCTACAAACTAAATACTTTTTAAGATCCTTTTCTAAATGAATACCTTCTACTTGTCCTCTCACCTGGGCTTCAAAATCTCTCCCTGTACCCTTCCTCAAATCCCTTTCCAGCTCAGATAAGTGTTTACCAGGATTAGAAAAATTATCTCAGAATCTTGCATTGTCTGAGAGAATATTCTGTGATGATAAAATGTTCTCTATCTGTGCTGCATAAAACCATGGCCACCAGCTAACTACTGAGCACTTGAAATGTGGCTGGCACTACTGAGGAACTGAATTTTAAATTTTATTAATACTTAATTTTAATAGCCACATATGGCCAGTGGCTACCACAGAGGCCAGCATAGCTTCTCGTGAAAGAGAGCTTCTGTATTCTCAGTGGGATCCAGTAAACAAGTAAATTCTGGCCCCACTTCCTCCACCACTCCTCTAAGCTTGTCTCCAGTCTGAAGAGATGCACCTGATCACAGGGAGATTAAATTCAAAGAAGACAGCAGGAAAGGAGGGGCTCTGCAGCAGCTGTACCAGAGGCAACAGGTACAGGAAACACAGTGCCTGAACAAAAACTCTCGCCCCCAAGGACTTTACCCTGCTCTGCCCAGAAACGTAATTAATACCAGCAGCTGTCACCCCATCCTGGGCAGCAGGGCCTGACACCTGGTGCCATTTTCCAGCTTCCCCGGAGCAAGCAGACCTCATTCTCAGGGATGACCTAGAACATCCCTTAGTTGACTAATGCTGGAGTCTCAAAACTGGTTTGTACTGGAACTTTTGGCTCTACTGGTGTATAGAAGTCCAAGGGAGAGAAACTGAATCTCAAAAGAGGGAAAGAGAAAAAGCAAGCTAAGTTTATTCCAGACATCAAAAGGTTTCATCAGGAAAACAGATCATCTGTACATTTCCAAATACAACTGGCTTCTTGCCCATCTATAGCACACAGGCCAAAATCAAACCTTACCAAGTATTCCAGATTAACATGTGTGGTCTTCTAGCCTTGATTTCTACATCCCACACACATTCTGGGCCCTTTTTCCCAGCATCTGCCTTGACACAGACACACACTGAATCTACCAACAAGGTGGTTATCTGAGTTGAGAAGTAAGTATTCCCTCAGCCTTCTGAGACACAACACAGACCTGTGCAGCAGCAAAACAAAACAAACAAACAAAAAATGCCAGGTGGGAATCAGGAACCACCTGTCACATTTAAACAGCTCTCTGTCTAGGGAGAGACCACCAGCAACCTTCCAGGTGTGAGCTGGTGCAACAGCTCTCTCACCTGGAGGACAATGGAGAGGATTCTCTCTCAAGGTTCCCTCAGTCCAAGCACTGACTACTTCCCTTTGGAGACATAGCTGGCCTGCTGCAGAGACACAATCTCTCAGAGGAAAGGAGAGTGGAAGGTGTGGATGGGAAAGGAAAAAATAAAAACTACACAGGAAAAGCACTGCAAGGGGTGGGGCAAGAACCACCCATCACAGACCAGATACTTTTTCTGACGTTTCCTGGAAGATGGTTTTACCTGCTTCTTTATTGAAAAAAAAAAAGGAAGAAGAAGAAAGAAAGAGAAAAAAAGAGAGAGAAAAGAAAGGAAGGAAGGAGGAAGGGAGGGAGGGAGGGAAATGGAAAGAAGAAAGATGAAAAGAAAAAGAGAGAGAGAGAGAGAAAGACAGACATGTTGCAACTTCCTTTGTCACAGGACATGCTCAGGAACGAACAGACCCGACCCATTGCTTCACTTTCCCATCTGCACTAACGGTCAGCTCCATCCAAAGCCCTGACCTCTGTTCTCTCAGCTCCTGAGCTGCAGGACACAAACACAGCCTCCCCGTCTCCCTGCATACAGTCTGCCCACTCCTTCACCTAGAAGGCTAAACTCAAGAAGGATGAGATTCTTCAGAGCAGAAGAGAAGCCATATGAGGGCCCAAAGGAGGATAAAAAGGGCTGTGCCACAGCTTCAGCCCAGCCATTTCTTTTTCATGCCTCCTTCGTGACTTCTCCCGGCTCTATGTGACGGTTCAGTTCACACCAATCTCAAGCATTGCCTATTACCAGATTCCTGGAGAGGCAGCATCTCTCCTTCCTTAGCCAGACAAAATATGGGAGTCCTAGTGGAGTTCCTCACACTTCTCCTTAGAAACCATCCCATTGGACGTATTTTCATCTGCACCCTCCCCTGGGTGTGTCACAGGTATGTGTCCATGAAGCATCCTCTGCCCATGCCAGGCAGTGATCCCACCCTCTACTCCTTCCCACCTTGAAGAGCCCATTGTGTGTCTCTGCATCCTTTATTGGCCACCCTGGTGCCCAGACACTTAACCCCCACCCACTCCCTGAACCTCTTCCTTCAGACACAAAATGAGGAATCACACCACCTGGCCTACAAGGGTCAAATGACAAAATGCAAGAAAAGGTACAACCTGGATTTTGAGAGGAAGTCTTCTTTCAATCATTTTATACACATGGGTGTTCATTCCTCTAAACTGTATGTTTCCAAAGGCAGGGCCTACAACTTATTCATATCATCGTAGCAATGTGCACAAAGTAAGTATCCCATAAATACTGGATGATAAACTTAAATTGCTAGGTCATCTAAGTACCCAATTATAATGGAGTCACAAAGGACCATTAGAGAGGCAATACTGTGAGCTGGAGGGAGCCTAGGTTTTAGAGCTAGACACACTCATTAATAAGCCTCAGGCTTTTGCCTTTGCATTTGCTATTCCTCTACCTGGTCCCCCTTCCCACCCCCCAAATAGCTTTTTTGTCTGTTTTATATAGTGATGTATATCCAGAGCCCAAGATAATGCTTAGCACTTAGTAGGTGCTCAATAAATAATTGCTAATGAATTATTCTGTATATGTTTGAACATGTTTCTTCCGTAAAACGGGGACTTTCACTTTGCACTAAAAGGGTTATTTTAAGGATTAACAAGAATGTAAGTACAACACCTAACACAATGCCTGATACACAGTATCTGCTCAGTAAAGACTCGTTATTAATCTGGGAAACCTTCACAGAGTTGCTAAGTTTCCTACAGTGATCTGAATAATAGAAAATTATTATATTGTATCAAAGTCTATCTGCTGTTTTGAGCTATCCTTAGGGAAGCTGTACAAGTCACTCTTGGCATTGCCAATTAATTTTCTTGAGTAGTAAGTTGCTTTGGATCTCAAGGGTATAGAAGGCACCCACAGGCAAATCCTGCTTAGAAAGGCAGGGGTCTAGTCTAAGCTGCTAGAAGGAATCAATGTTCTAAATTCTTCTCATCTCATATAGCAGAGGTATTAAAGGGGTCTAAACCCAAGAGGATGACCCTTGATTGTTCTGCCATTCCAAGCTAATCCTGCCATCTGGGCCTCCTGATGGCCAATCAGCAGGAAAGACAGGAGGCAGGCATGGAGAAGAATAAATATTTATAAACATTGTCTGAATGAATAAAAACACTGTAGCCAGGAGAAAGGTGAAGTAACACTGTCCTGCAGAAACTGAGGACAGACACGATGGCTCTTAGTCCCCAAGGCTCCCTGGGACCCAGGCTGACCACTTGTTTCCCAGCATTAGGTTATTTTCCCAGCAGGGCAGATGCAACAACAGTGATGAAAGGCCTTCGGTGCAGGAGTCCTTCAAGGTCAAGTCTGGTCCTGTTCATTTACAATGAGGAGACTGAGTGAGGCCCAGACAGGTCCTAGGACTTGCTTGGGGCCACACAGGTAGAGTTAGTAGCCAGGTCTCTCAGATTCCAGTCTAGTGTCAGGTTCTCTTTCCTGTGCAAATCTGTTGTGGCATGCAGTTAAGAAGCTCCCTGAGGTTCAAACCTCTGACCTCAGTCCCAGCAACTGGGTACTTGATATAGTTTGGATATTTGGCCCCTCCAAATCTCATGTTGAAGTATGATCCCCAGTGTTGGAGGTGGGGCCTGGTGGGAGATGTTTGGGTCTTGGGGGCAGATCCCTCATGAATGGCTTGGTATCCTCCCTTGTAGCAATGAGTTCTCACTCTGAGTTCATACAAGATCTGGTTATTAAAAAGAGTCGAGGGCCTCCCCCATCCCCATGCTCCCTCTTCTCAACATGTGATATGCCTGCTCCTCCTTAAACTTCCCCCATGAGCAAAAGCTTCACGAGGTCCTGACCAGAAGCAGATGTTGGTGCCGTGATTCTTGTACAGCCTGCAGAACTGTGAGAAATAAACTTTTCTCTATAAATTGCCCAGTCTCAGATACTCCTTTAGAGCAACACAAAATGGACTAATACAGTGTTTAACACTGGTCCATCTTGCAACACACAGGAGCAGGACCAGCAGATAGAAAACCATGGACTGCATCTGTGAGTCTATGCCATGTCTGTAGCTAACTAGAAAATGCCAGGAGCTGCAGGAAAGTTGGCAAGCTCCACATCTGTCCCTCCCTCAGTTAAAGTCTCCAAAGGGCAAAAGGGTCATCTCCATGACTGAACAGGAATAGGAGGGGCCCTGGAACAGGGAGAAGGAGGAGAGGTATCAATGAGAAACTGTGGTCAGAGCCCTTGTAAGAATGAGAACTCTGTAAGCAGAAATAGAAGGTACCTGCTTGAGTCAGCAGATCCAAGTGGGTAGAGGGAAGAAATGCTCAGAAGACTGTCTAAGAGCAGCTTTTCAGCAGCAGGAAAAATAAAAACAGACACTGTGAGAGATCATCACTCTACCCCAGCTCAGTCCCACAGAGGACCGCCCAGTACTATCCCACTTCTGGGGCTGCCTCAGCCCCTGACTCTGAGGATTACCTCTAGTACCTTACATTTAATATCTGTGGCATCCACTATTACTCAGTTATCACACCTTTATTCAGCAGCTAAATATAATGTGTATAATGCACAGTGCCAAAATACTCTAGGATTCTTTTTTCAGAGACAGGGTCTCGCTCTGTCACCCAGGCTAGAGTGTACTGACATGATCATAGCTCACTGTAACCATGACTTCCTGGGCTCAAGTGATCCTCCCACCTCAGCCTCCTGAGTAGCTGAGACTATGGGTATGTGCCACCACAGCTGGCTAATTTTTTTAATTTTTTGTAGAGATGGGGTCTTGTTATGTTGCCCAGGCTGATATCGAACTCCTGAGTTCAAAAGATCCTCCCAGTTGTCCTCCCAAAGCACTGAGATTACAGGCGTGAGCCACCATGCCTGGCCTGTTTTTCAATGAGGACATATGGTCACTACAGGAAAATAAGAGCATACAAAAATAACGAAGATGTGGGTTTTCAAGGAATTTACAATCCAATCCGATATCTAAAGAGGTGCCTTGAGTTCCTGTGCAGAGTCTGGAAACAACATGCAGAAATGGCACCTTGAAAGGGGAAGAAAAAGAAGAAAGGTCATCAGCCTCAGAGCTCAGGTAGCTGAAGGACAGAATGTATTTGGTGTCTGCCATATCTTTGCATCCTTCAGTGACACTTTTGTCCATGTCACTGATCTTTCTGGCAAAGAAATCATCTGCCGTGCGACTGGTGGGACGAAGGTGAAGGCAGGCTGAGATGAATCCTCACCACATGCTGCTATGTTGGCTGCCCGGGATGTGGCCCAGAGCTGGGTATCACTGCCCTACACATCAAACTCCAAGCCATAGGAGGAAGTAGAACCAAGACCCCTGGACCTGGGGCCCAGGTGGCCCTCAGGGCCCTTGCCCGCCCGGTTATCAAGATCGGACAGATTGAGGACGTCACCCCCAACCCCTCTGACAGCACCCACAGGAAAGGGGGTTGCCGTGGTCACTGCCTGTGCACAGGACTCCTCAAATACTTTCCATTAACAAACTGCCTTCCTGTTAGAGAGAGAGAGAGAGATGCCTTGCACATGGAGAAATGCACTTAAATGGAGAAATAAAAGGTAAGAGTGTATCACCAAGTTTGATGGAGAAGAATGGGAAGACCCGCTTTTGGTGTGAAAGGTTCTGGAAAAGCAGCATCTGTGCAAGGTGGAGGGTGGAATAGGTAGATATAGACAGGACGGGGGACGGGCATGGTACAGAGAAGATGCAGATGGATAGATGCTAAGGTGTGGGGGTGGAAAGCACAGTTCTGTTAAAGAAACAACATATAAAAGCCACTTAAGCTGGGGACAAAAAAAAGCATGTGTTCAAAAAAAAAAAAAAACAGATTGGGGCCAGATCTGGGACGGATTTGGATATCTCATGTATTCTGCAGGCAAAGAGACCCACTGAAGGGCTAAAGCTGGGAAGCTACATGATCAGTGCTGGCCTCCAGGCAAACTAATCCCCCACTGCACACCAAAGAATCATGGGGGCAAGACCTTCCTTCCACAGCTGAGGGTTCTCAGAGTTAGCCACATGTTTCAACCGCCCATCCCATCCCCTACCACTCTCTATTCCTTTCCTCTCTGGTTATACCTCAAACCTAATTTTATTTTCTTTTAAAGAATCCGAGCCCAGGTAGCCAAATCAAATGCATAAAGTTAGCAGAGTTTGAGACCCAAGAGAGGGGGCACTGCTACCCTTCCTCCTCCTCTCTGTGAGCACAGGTCCCTAGAGCACATCAGGGGAAGAGAACACAAAGGGTATGAAGTCACTAAGAGTCCCAGGTGGGCTCTGCTAGAAAGGACATGAGGACATGATGCTCGTGAGCCTGGCAGTCAGAGGGAATGACAGCACTTGGCATGTCTGCAAGCGCAAGCGTTTCCAAGGCAGGTTACTACATACGCTCATTTTCTCCCTGTGGCCTCCCCATCTGCCAGAGATCTGGGTGCCTGTAAGGATGGAGAAGGCATGGGATGACCCCTCGCTGGGCTGTCCAGCTCAGCTGTGCAGCCAGGCTGCTCTGAGCTGCAGGGCACATGCAGCCTCCTCATCAAGCCACTTGCATTCCTAGGATGCTCCAAGTTCCAGACACATGGCCTTTAGTGTCCAGGACTCTCCCCGCAGGACCCTTTGAGCTCTGCAGAAGCCAAGCATGATGAGCAACCTGCAGATTCCTCACTCAGAAAGGCTGCCCTTCTCTAGCTCCTGTGTAAGCCTGGCCTTTAGAATCCTACTAACCTTCTTCTAGGAATCACAGAAGCCAAGGAAGGCAGTTGGGATACGGAAAGACAGAGGATATGGCTATTCTGAGGACAGGGGCTCCTTCTGTCAGAGTTAAAAATAAACACTTAGCAACTATAACCAACCCTTCCCCTGCATAGGCCAATGGGCCCTGGCAGATTAATCTTTCCTTGCAGAGGAAATGAGGCCCCAGGAAGAGGTGGGAGAAGCAGGCCATGGACACATGGTCAGAGGATGTAACTCTAGCTGAAGGCAGAGGGTTCCTCAAGTCCTATGTCTTGGTTGCCATTACCATCACTCTCCACCATACACCCCTTCCCCCAAATAAACCCTAATTCCCGAAGGCAGACACAGAGCCCTCCTAGGTCACGATTAGTATCAACACCTGTCTAGGGATTAGGAAAAAAAAACATAAAAAATAGTAACGCCACGCTGAAGAACAGAATGCCAATGTCACACTCTGCCCAGTATCTCTCAGCTAAGCAGATATTCTAGCTACCTGAGCTCCTTTCCTCACCTTGCTCCACAAGTCTCCAGGATCTCTGGGGAGTAGAGCTAAGGCTACACCTCCATGGACACACATCAACACTGCAGTCAAGCGATAGAAGAAACCTATGCACTTGGTGATATTCTGCACGTGGCTGAGCTGAGAGGGCCAGAGGTGCCATGGCCTGACTCAGTAAGGAGGTACTGAGAGCCAGGACCCAGTTATTCTTGGAAGCTGACAAGATGAGGTCACACTTTTGAATGTGGTAGCCCCAAGCCTCACAATGCAGGTGGAGAATATAACATAGCAACAGGGCAGGAGTACACAGTAGGTAGCATGCTCAGTGACAGGGCAGTCAGGATGAAGGCCTGGGGCAGACTATGCCCATGTGGGGCTGTCCTAGCATCCCTAGGTAACTCTGGCAGAGAAGCCTGCTTGGAGGTAAAACTGGAGGAAGCCAGGTCTGGAGGCGAGCACAGTAGAAGGTCTGATCCACTCTAACGAGCTTGGTCACTCTCCTTTTTGTCTAACCCTTTCCCTACTGGGAAATAAGCAGGACAGCTTCACAGAGCTTTCATACACACAAATTCTAGACACCTGGAGACATAAAAATCATAGCGCATCTCCCAGCACTCAGAAGAGTGAGTTAGCCCCAAATCACCTACCAAGCTCTGGCTAGAAGAGAAAGGGGTAAGCAGGGAGAACATCAGCAACAAGTGAGAGAAACAGGTCAGCAGTGTGGCAGGAAGCACTGGGACAGCTAACAGGGCCTGGCTGTGAGGGGAGACTGCAGCAGTGGCAGGTTTATTTTTAGCTGTTGGGCAGAGGGGCTGAGTAACAGTTCTGGGCCCTGGGCAGGAGGCCAGGCTACTAAGGTCTGGTGTGTGCTGAGAGCCTCCTAACAATATGGATCATTAAAATGGCAGCAAACGATCAACTCAATCATCTCCCTGTAGACAAGCAGGAGGATAAGGAGCCCCGCAGGAGGACGAAGGGGGAGGAGTCGGCAGGCGGACAGTCAGTAGATCTCCTGTTCAGCTCCTCCCCTTGGAGAGATTTCACCTTTGCTTCTGGTTCAAAAGAATCTTCATGGAGATGAGCCAGAGAGAAGGCATCAACTGTACAGCTCCCTCATATGCTCTGAAACAGAAAAGGCTTCCATCGGGCAGCCACTGGCTTCCACCTCTGGCCACCACTCTTCACCTCTCAGATGAGTCCAGGATGGACAGTGGCCACAGAGAAGCTTGGAAATGTCCCCCAAGAATAAGATGCCCTTTCATACGACCCTTTCGGAGAGCTCAGGTTCCCAGCAGAATGAGCACACAGCTTGGCTAGTCTTGGAGGAGGAGAACACCAGATACAAATATGGGCTGACCTTGGCGCCCTGTCCCAGCTCATTCTGGCACACAGAGGTGTTTACTGATCAGAGAATAAAGACCCCCAAGAACCTTTCACTGCCAGAGGCCCAGCCCAACTTTATGTCTCCTTCTACTGTGGTTTTCTTCCTCCTCACACTAAATCTGATGACCCGGCACACAGGACCCCACAGTCCAAACCTCCAGGGCTGAAATAGCTGCTCTAGCCTTGCATGGGCAGGAAGAGGAAGAAAGAGAACAGACATCACCAGACAACCCCTTTTCCTCCTGCTTCCTTGGATTCCTGATATCTCTTCTTACTCAGCCCTGTCTGAGGGGCTGAGGGTCACCTGAATATAAATCCTAATTTCCTCATCAGCTCTGGGAATCAATCCCCAACTCTAAACTCAGAACCACCCCTAATCCATAACTATACCTTTGGTGAATTAGAAAAAGGCACTCCTTTGAAAGAACCCAGCCACACACAAAGACAAAGTCGAGCAAGGGGACAGTGGCTAGACTTCAGCCCTCCCTTAGTTCCTCAACCAGATCCCTGTGCACAGGGCACAGCCTGCACCAGCAATCACAGTGGCCTTCAAATGCCCCATGACTTGAAATGAGAAAGGAATCTCAAGTAGGGAATAGAGTTCCTCATCTCTACTTTGCACCACCACTACACCATGATTCTTCTGATTTTAAGGAAAGAGAAGATGCACACCCTGCTAAATTATGTAGTCTATCCTCTCTGCCAAGTCACCAGCTAGAACACTTTCTAAGTCTTCATACAAGAGAAGGAGCAGCTGGTCAGTGATGATTACTCATTAACTGAACACAGGCTGCCCTGGAGCCCGGCATTAAGCCTACGAAAGGGCATCTATGCTGACCCAAATACTGCTGATGGTCAGACCCGGAGCAAGTCAGCAAGCTATCCTGCCTGCCCTCCGCCTCTGGCCTGCAGCACCACCTTCTACTGCCTCACCCTGCCGGTGCTCAAGAAGCTGCTTGAGCCGACCCTCTGTGCAATGAGCCCTGGCAAGTTTAGCCGACCTGTTCAAGGTCATGTAACTTGTTAGCAGCATGCAAACACTAGAACCTTTCTATTTATGTATGTACTTATTTTTGCTTTCTTATCTAGCACATAACCCATGGTAACAAGCTCATCTCTACATATCTATATCTATATATATCTTAAAATACAAAATATCAGTATTTTCCTAAAAACTAGAAAAGGTACACAGCAATCTGATTTGGGTTCTATAACTGCCATACATGATTACACTGTCCAGTAGCACGGCCCTTTCTCTTCACCAGTGCCCCCTTTTACAAGGTGACCTATGTGGAAAGATCCTAGCTGATGCGTTAGTGGAGCTCAGTTTTGCTCCACCAGGTCTGCAGTCTTCCAGCAACCAACCAAAAACCAAAGGAGCCCAGACCAAGAGCAGGTCCCAAGGAACCAGAGGTCTCAAGATGTGGCTCGGATGCCAACACCATGTAAGACCTTGGACATGCCACTTGAACCTTTCTGCACTGGCCCAGCTTCTTCCTCAGTGATGTGCAAGGAGTCAAGAAAGATGACGAGGGAGTGTGGGTTCTAAGTTACTATGAAGTGTGGGTCGCTTTGCCACTGGGCCTCAAACCATTACCAAGAAAAGCTGCAGTCCCTGCAAAAAACAACTCTTCTCTGCCCATCCACCTCCCTCCAGGACACAGAACCATCTGGAAAGATACAGTGCAGGG
This sequence comes from Colobus angolensis palliatus, assembly GCF_000951035.1. NCBI lineage: Eukaryota > Metazoa > Chordata > Mammalia > Primates > Cercopithecidae > Colobus > Colobus angolensis. The sequence goes on along the minus strand of NW_012110920.1, from coordinate 3,667,674 downwards.
GAAAGAAGGGGAAAAGAGACCTCATATGACCTTTGGCAGGGCCTGAAGTAGAGGAAAGGTAGGAGAATAGAGTGAATCCTGCACCACAGACATCACACCACCAGGAAGAACCCCGGCTCAGAGCATGGCAAGGCTGCTTGGGAACTGGGCAATGGCTCAGATGCAGACAACTATGCCCTGCTCTTCCCCATCTTGACTGACATTCCTCTTGGCACCCACTCAGCACACTCCTGGGCTCTGGGTAACCGGAGCTTTGGCCCCTCCCCTAGCCCAAGGATTAAGTTTGCCTCCAGCAATTCTGAGGCTGGACTCTTCCAGGCCCTCCTCTCAATCCCTTGTACTTGCTTCATAAGAAAAATCATCAACTGTGGATGGCCCAATCCCTCAGGTCCTAAGTAGTAGAAACGTCACAGGTCCCAACACCTTCCTCCTCCCACAAAGGGGTTCTTTTGTTTCCTAGACACCCACCAATATTTGGCCCTAAGGCCCAGGGACTGCTTTTCTCTCCCTTCCTCTCAGTCACTGATCCCATATCTTAGCTGGAGATGGTCTCCAAGCTCAGTCAAAGCCCAGAACTCACAAGTGAAAAAGGACAATGAGCCGACCCGGCTTCGAACCTGCCTCAGTGAATACCAAGAGCCCTGCTGCAGGAGCCAGGGTTCAGGGCTAGGGCCAGGAAGGACAGGATCTCTGAAACCAGAAACCTGACGCTTCCCTCATAATTCCGCAAGCCCAACCTCAATGATTCCTAAACTTTTTGACACCTTCATGCCCCTCAAAAACTCTAAAGCCTGCTTTGACACAAGATGAGTTAGCTTCAATTTCGAGCCACCAACCCCTGACCACTCTGACCTCCTGTTCTTCTCCTCAGTTCTAGCCAGGCCAACATCACCACACCTCTCACAGACTTGATTACTCCTCAGAGGCACAGCCATGTCCCACTGACCCCAGCTGGAGCCTCCCTTAACTCCCAGAGTCACCACAGATTCCTCTCTTTCAAAGCCCCTCTATTCCCAGCCACATGATTTAGCTCCCACACCAGCAAAGTCTAAGAGAACTTTCTGCAAGTATGAAAATGTTCTTCTGCACTGTTCAATTCAATAGCCATTAGCTACATGTTTACTGAACACTTGAAGTGTGGCTAGCAACTGATTTTTCAAATTTAATTTAGTTTAATCCATTCATGTTAATTAATTTTAATTTAATTAGTCGTGTGAGAGTAGTGGCTACCAAATTGGACAGTGCAGCCCTAACCTACATGTGTTAATTTCATCTTTTCTAAATAGGTTTCTTGACTCAAAATTTTACAGGCCAGTTTTTACATGTGTATCCTCCATGCAACTAAGCTTATGACAGATACTCAGCAAACTGTTACCTATCTGTAACCATATTGCATATAAAAGAGGCTGGCTTGGTCAATGAAATTTTCCTAACCTTGTGACTCCTCCAGCAAACTCCAGTTTGGGACACTGCCTCTCACCTAGCCACACTACCTGTCTTGCCCTCCACAGGTACACAGTATGAGGTGTGCTGGAAAGGAGATGGTGCCTGTACTGTGAGGATGTGGGAGCTCTGGCATTTCCCTCCAACAGCATCCAGAACAATCATGAGAGGCTCTAATCATCTCCCCTTCACCAGAACAAAGGAAGCCACATCGCAGTGGCACTTTCAAGATGACGTAGGGAGAGAGGACTGCTGGAGAAAGGAAAGGAAAAGAAACTACAGGACCTTGTTTAATCCACGCAATGGAAAGATACACAGAGATAAGTTACGACAACATTCTATAAAGCAGCAACATACCTCACCTAATCAGAGCTGCACGGCAAAGAACAACGATACAGTTTTTAATTAAATTTGCTGAGCTAACACCTAAGGGTCACCATGACACACTGAAGTAGCAAGCAGCTGAGGGACCCTCCCGGGGGAATACAACTAATTAATACACAAGTGGGTTGAGACTAGGTGTCCTTATCAAAGAAATAACAGAATTCCTATGTTCTTGTACAAAAAACAATAAGTAAGGTGTCTATCAAATACTCTCTTAAAAAGGGGAGGGAGTGGTTAAAAAGATGCATAGAGCTACTGTTGAAGTTCCCCTCCAACTTTGGGGACTGTGCTGGGGGGGTGGGGCAGGGGGGCAAATACCCACCCATCCCCCTTCGCTGACCTCCCCTCCTGTCCGTCAGGGCCTGAGGTGACAGAACAGCTCCTCAGGCTGGAGGCACCCTGGAGCAGCAGCTGGCCATGTCCCTGAGCCTGTGGCTCAGTTGGGAAGTAAGTGGCAAGAAGCCTGAGTCTGGGAGTCAGGCAACCTGGGTTCCAATCCTGCCTCTGCCAAGTGAATGGCTATGGTACCTTGAGCAAGTCACTCCCTCACTCTAGGCCTTGGTTTTCGCTTCTGCAAAAGATGGGGGCTGGACAAAATGACCTCTCAAGTCCCTTGCAACTCTGACTGGAAGCATGACTCAGAACTTAGCAAAAGCAGCCAGGAGAGATGGTGAGGTAAGGTCAAAGCACCCACCAAAAGCATTTAAATGGGAGCTCTCTGAGGTGGAGGGAGAGAAGCAGCAGGGTGAGCTGGGACTGTTTTTCAAATGCTGATTTCACTTAACAGGGCTAAGAGGTCACCAGACTATAGGCAAGGAGAAGAGCATCTAAGCACCTGCCAGCTGCCATCAACTCTCAGAGCTGCAACATAGGAGACTTCTGAACCCCAGCAGAGGCTGGGCTGCTGCCCTCCAGCTCTGCCCTAGCCCCCAGCATTGCTCTCCGCACACTGCAGAATAGAGGTCTCCTCCCCTTTTCTCAGGCACCTTCCCAAGGGGGTAATCCCTCCTGCCCCACTCCATCTTCCTCTCCTGCCTTATAATTATGAGACTTCTGGTTTTGAAAATCATTTCACTACTCAGCATCTGAGGTTAATCAAAATTCAAGATCTAGAAATCTCTTTGGTGTGTGTCTCTAGAACAGGGTTCTTTGAACCAGATTCCCCCTACAGCTGTAATCATGTCTCAGCCAGTATTTGGATATGGAAGTGCTGTTAACACTGCTGTCAGACTCCAAATGCCTTGTCTCTCCTTTATTCCTCCATTATTAAGTTTTAACACAAAGACGTGTGTGGGAAATCCACAATTTAACAGTTGAGTCAACTTAAAAGATCTGGGAGCAGGTTGCCTGTCAAAACAGACTGACTTCACTCTTCACCCACTTCTAACCTGAGAGGGATAAACTATAAGCGTTATTTAACACAATGCTGGATTTTTCCTTCCAAAACTATTCAAAGTAGAAAAATATCTAAACCTCTATCCCATTAGTTACAAGAGAAATCTGAATTGCCACTCAAAAGCATTTCACAGGATTTGTGCATGTGTCTATTACACAGAATACAGAGCAGAAGCTGGGAGCTTTTGTTCTGAAGTCTTTACATAATATTCCAAATATCCAAGAAAATGAACAGCCAGTGTCCCCAAACTACTAATGGGTGAAGGCAGATGGTGTCTCAGAGGGGACAGCAAACGCTCCTGTAAAGACCGTCTGTCACTTCCTCAGTGATACAGGTTAACTGTGGTCAAACTGTATTCACCCAACTCCAGTCTCCAAGGTCATGGAGCTGGATGAATGGTCAATCCAAATAATTTCTCCTCCTCCTTTCCCTTCAGTTATGAGTAGGGAAAGAGAAGTCTAAGGTACAAATATTGAAGCGTTGAAGATACTTATCCCCTCTCCAACAGCCAACACTAAACAACAACCGAGATCCCACAACAAGAACTTACAGCAGAAACCACAGAACTCTGACAGGATTGAGTATGAGAGCAGCAGGAAAATAATTCTAGAGGCCTTAAAATCCAGAAATGGAACATGCTTGCTCTGTACAACTTTGAAGTACTGGTGTTTTTCAAAACATCTGATTGTATATTCCAATAGTTCCACCCATACCTCATTTCTGAGTTTTGTATTTGATAACTGAAATACAGCTCGCTATGGGGGCTGATGGGGAAGAGAAAAATACAACACAGGAAGTATTTTTCTCCTCCTCCAATCATTGAGACACCCCAGGGGAAACAAACCTGAAATGTCACCTTTAGAGATTGGTTTGACCTGAAACCCCTGTGAGAGGAAAACCTTGTTGGTGACCCTGCAAGACCGGCTCACATTCACTGGGGACCCACCCATCTCCAGAGACCTCCCACTCCATTCTGTTTAACTTCTGAAGTCGATATTCTCACTTGAATCCTTATTCGCCCCACCACCACACCCTTTAAAGAAAGAAAAGGGATGGGCTTCCCTGGCTCAAGGATAATGTTTCCTCAGACTGCCCATCACCGCGCGAGTCCAGGACAGCAAGTGGCCCTCTCCGGGAGGCGGAATCAGCACGGGTCCGGCCGCGGGTTACAGACTCAGTTCACAATGATCGGCCGGGCCGCGGACACCGCCAGCCTCTCCCCGGAGCCGCCCCGCGCGGGGGTGGGAGGGGGCCAGCTCCGGGATCCAAACAATCCCGCCCCCGCAGCCGGGGGACGCCCAGGACCCTGCCTCAGCACATCTCCTGGCTGGCGCTCCCCAAGGCGGCCCGGATGCCCTCGCAAGGCTCGGGGAAATGAAATCACACATTCCGGCTCCCAAATAAGGAGTGAGGCTAAATAAACCTCTGCGATCCGACTTCTCCAAACCAACCGACCAACCGGCTCAATGAGTAATGGGGCCTTTTGTGCCCGCAGAGAGAGAAAAAGGAGGGAGGAGAGGACGGGGAACCACCCCCCCCCCAAAAATCACTTCCTTGAGATGGAGTGAAATTAGCAGAAGTCCCGAGGCCAACCGTTCCGACTCGGCTGGATTCCGCTCAAACCCCAAAATGGCAGGGTCCCCAAGTCCCCGGAGCGGGTTCCAGGGCTCCCGCCCCGGAGCGGCCGGAAGCGGTCAGGGTGGCGAGGGCGCTGGGACCCGCCGCCTGCCCCGCACTC
>NW_012110920.1:3662301-3662598 GCF_000951035.1 Colobus angolensis palliatus | reverse complement strand
GGGGCTGGCACCCGACGCTGGGGAGCTCCAGGGCCCAGGGCCGGCCCCGCCTCCCCTCGCCGGGCCCCAGACCTACTTTGAGGGCGAATTTCTCCTGAGTCCTCTTGTTGAAGATCTGCAAAACTTTCCCGTTGATGCCCAGCCCCAGGACCTGGCTGGTGACCTTGTAGTCATCGATGATGGCGTTCTTCTTGATCTGCAGGCCGGACTTGACGTGGAACTGCGGGAACTGCTGCGGGGGCGGCGGCGGCGGCTGCGCCGGGTCGGAGCGAGGAGACCCGAGCGAGCAGACGCGGC
>NW_012110920.1:3631772-3661815 GCF_000951035.1 Colobus angolensis palliatus | reverse complement strand
GGAGGCGTGGCGTGGGGGAGGGGCGGTCCTTAAAGGGGAGGACGCACGGTGCCGGGAGCTGGGAGGAGCGCGGAGTAGGCTGGGGGCTGCTTGCTGCCTGGGGGACAGGGAGAGAGGACGAAGAAATCCTAGTTCTTAACCAAAGCCATGCAAAGGGAGAGGGGAGGCGTGTCAAAGGAGCTGCTTAATTCAGATGGAAAATCCACTCCTCTCCAATTGTCTGGGCCTCAGCGTCAGCGAATTGGAAGAAGGGTGTATTTCCAAGGAGAGGGATGGCTCGTAGGTGTCCAGCTAGATGAGACCTCGCGGGGGAGCTGGAATCGTCCCAGGAAAAGGTGTGAGCCAAAGGCGGGTGTATTAAATATTTCCCTAACTTCAACATTTTCCTCTGAGGTTTTTTGCATCTCTTTTCTCATTAATGTATTGTTTTTCAGTAAAGACGTATTACTTTGTCAGGAGCACTTTACTAATTATACCTTTGAACATGTTTTCATGTAAATAAGCTAAAAAGGATACAGGGTGGCAAGAGGATGGGTTGAGATTTGGGCCGCCTGAATTCCCGCCATCCTTTGCCACGGATTGGCTGCGTGAGGCTGAACAAGCCTTGCACCTCTCTCTCCGTGGGAAGAACAGCGAGAGTTTTTCAAAGGTTGTGGGCAGAGTCAGAGGAGATAATGAAACTGAAGGGGAGGCCCTAGGGAATAGCTTCTGATTTCTGATGTGGAAAAATTAATCCGTAAGAAATAGGTTAGCCCCGTGTATCTCAGGAAAAGCCCAGGGATCTAGCTGGACCCTGCATAGAAGCTGCCAGGAGGCCTCCACACACATTCTGATGGGGTTCAAGATGACCAAGTGCATCCCTGCTGACCTCCTCCCACTTCTGACTGACAAACAGTTGAGAAATGGCAGGCGACCCAGACAGGTGAACACAAAACCTCAGCTTAAGTCTTGGTAAGGCCAGTTAGAGAATGAGGCTTGACCTATGGCCACACATTCCCCCTGATAGGTCCCCCAAGACTCCAGAAAGAAGACAGCACCTCCGGAAGGGGCCCTTGGGGATAGAGCTTAGGTAGGTAAGGTACAAGTGCCAATGTCTTTTCCCTTATTCGCCTTTCTCAGAAGATGCTTGTGGAGGCAGGAATGAGGGGGAGAAGTGAGGGGCGGGACTTACCCTCCCAACGCTATCCTTTCCTGGGGCAGGCAGGGCTCTGTAGACCAAGGAGAGACATGGTTTCCCGGACAGGAACATTTGCTCTTCTCAAGCAGCATCTGCTTAGCTCCATGTACAAGGTGCCATGCTGAGCCCTGCAGCGGTGGATGGTGTTAATCTAGTGGGGAAGAAGACAGATACCAGTGGCACAGAGAGTATGGTAGACACCTTCCTAGGAGCCCGAAGCACAGGGATTCTCTTCTGTCTGTAGCAGCTAGCAGCTTCCTCCTGAGTCTACAGGATAGATATGGTTAGACAGCTCCCCGGATTCCCTTGACTCTTCAAAGACAAAGACACTACCTAAGGCCAAGGGGATGGGAAAACACCTTCACTCCAACACTTCTATAGCTCTGCTGTCATCTCCCAGAAGCACACACAGGAGATGCCCAAGGACAAGAGGAACGCAGGGGTGGGAAAGTGGAAGGCTGCAATTGCTCAGGCTCTGGTCTGGGGCTGCTCTGGAATCTGAGTTGGTCTTTTTTCTCTTTGCAGAGTCACTGGAGGCTCCCTATGGCTTGGTGTTGAGGTATCACCTGTTTTTCTCCACAAAGCTAGAAAGAGAGTAACTTCTTTCTGCCTTTTCGGAGGCAGCAAGGCACAGCGGTAAGATGACAGGATCTAGAGACAAATGAGCTGAAGCCAAGGCTGTCCTCCAGCTGGGTTACCTTGAGCAAGACATGTAACATCTCTCAGTATCTGAAAAAGAATAGAGAAAAACAATAAAATCTACTTTCAGGGCTGAGAGAGAATAAAATGAAATAGTAATTATGAGAACACATCCTAAAGCATAAACTATAAATTATCATGAAATATTAAATATCACCATTATTTGGACATTGTTGGCTTGCTCCTCTGCTCTGTGCCCACAGCCTACGGATCTGTTCCTGAAATCAAAGCCACTTTCCTACCAAGCTGGAGCTCTCGGGAGATGGTGAAGCCCTATGACCTAGGAATAACAGGACAACTGAATTCCCACCTGAGAGTCCTCCCGAAGTTGCAAGAGCCAAATAGGCCTAGGGGGCACACAGGGACTCTGAGGGTACATACATAGTGGATAGAGATTATATGAACTGTGCACACAGCACTAGAAAACACACACATATATGAACACAACACATAAGCACAGCATGCCGTGTAACAGAATAAACGCCTAGTGGATGAATAATTGAGGAGTGAGATGTGCTAAATGCAGAAGGACTGGACAAGAGATCTTGAGTCTTAAGTTCCATTCTGATACTGTCTCACTATGTAACCTCATGAAAGCCCCTTGCTCCCACAGTTCCTTCCTTCTCATCTATAAAACAGTGACAATAACATCTGCCTTGCCTACTTTGTAGGGCTTGTGCAAGGATAAAATAAAATACCCACAGGAAGCAGTCCAAAGTCCTATTTGTGTAACACCAGGCTCTCAGCCATCTGTAATGAACTACTTAATAAACAGTTTTTATGGATGTGTAAAAGCGCTTCAAAACTTGAAAGTCTATGCAAATAGAAAGTCCTATTTTTGTCTACTATTAATATGCAAATACATATGACATACAATATAGTACACACAAAGACAATTTAAGGACCTCAGGTACATAGAAATGGATTAATTATAATCCTTGATTCATGACCCACTCTCATCATTGGATCATTGATCCATGCAGCTCCACTTTTATTGTTAGTTAATAATTATTTTTAATAATGCAGTAAGCACCTGTGAATCCACTACCCAAAATAAAAACTAGAACTTCGACAATAATGTACACCTAACTAGATGATTCCTCCACCCACACTCCCCCAACTCCTCTGTTTCCCTGGCCCAAGACCCCATCATCCTGAGTCCTATGTTCACCTTTCCCTTGCTTTCCTTTTTATATAGTTTTATTTCATGAAGGCATGTTCAAATGTATCATAAAAGATGAAACTCAAATCATCTTAAAAGGGAGGTGGCCAAGGGTGGCTTTAGCAGCAAGACCAGGTTAAAATAAGAAAGTGCCTTGTCATAGTTTCAAAGTATTCCTCACCTTCTTATGATGATGCTGATGATGATGATGATGATGACAATGTTTGTTGAGTGCTTCCTGAGTGCCCAACACTGTGCTCATCCCTCTACCTGCATTGTCTCATTTAAATCTCATGACAATCCATGGCCGACACTGCTAGTTGGGTGGGCTAATACCTTTTTTCCCTCTCTTTGACAGTAAAGAGACCCCCATATTTAGCTAAGCACAAGACTGCCTGGAATAAAAATTACATTTCCCACTTGCCCAGCCTCCATTACAGCTGGTTACCTTCATAAGATTAAGTTATAACCAATGACTTGTAAATGGAAGTGGTTTATGGAAAGAGGTAGGTCCTTCTTCTTCTCCTTCTCTTTTTTCTTTCCTACTGGCTGGAATAAAAATTTCACAGCTGGAGCCATCTTGGATTGTGAAGTGGAGGTTACAGGTTGAGGAAGACAGAACAAAAGGACAGAAGGAGTCTGTATCCTGGTGAGCCTAGATCCATCATATCAGCACTGAACCACGTATCCAGACTTTTTTTTTTTTTTTGAAACAGAGTCTTGCTCTGTCGCCCGGGCTAGAGTGCGGTGGCCGGATCTCAGCTCACTGCAAGCTCCGCCTCCCGGGTTTACGCCATTCTCCTGCCTCAGCCTCCGGAGTGGCTGGGACTACAGGAGCCCGCCACCTCGCCTGGCTAGTTTTTTTGTATTTTTAGTAGAGACGGGGTTTCACCGTGTTTGCCAGGATGGTCTCGATCTCCTGACCTCGTGATCCACCCGTCTCGGCCTCCCAAAGTGCTGGGATTACAGGCTTGAGCCACCACGCCCGGCCATATCCAGACTTTTATATGAAAGATCGATAAATGGCCTTCTTGTTGAAGTGACTGATGGTCTAGGTTCTCTGTCACTCACAGCCAAACCTTATCCTACTTTTATATAGCCCTATGAGGTCTGCACTGTTATCCTCACTTATCTGTTGTCTAAACAAGAAAACTGAGTCCCAGAGAAATTAAAGAACTTTCCCAGAGTCATTCCACTAGCAAAGGACAGGACCCAAGTCTTTCCGACCCAAAGTCCAGGCTCACAGTCCTTACTGTAGCTCCTGAGCAGACATACACTCACATATCCTTCTTAATGTCAGAAATACGGTATCTGCTATTTCTGGGCAGGAATTGCCTGAAGAGGTATGGGCTATTCTTTCCATTTCAGAGCAACATAAATTTTCCACACCTCAATTTCCTTCCATCTTGGTCTAATTGTTACAGAGTATAGGTCTATGTTAATTTGCATGACTGGGTTATATGATAGGATACATTGTGACAATCTTTTTCTTCAAGATTCCCCCACCCAGCCTTCACACCATCGGGGAGTTTAAGTTTCCTGTTTTACTATGACGTGGCATTATGAATGAGTGACAGAGGGTGGAAATTTATGGAGGTGGATTTCCTGGAAATTTTCAGCTAACACTCTCTTGATGAGAGAGGATCATCCACAGGCTGGCGGGTCTGTGCGTGAACACAGATAAAGCAGCCTTTGTATCCACTGCTACTACCACAAACAAAATATTGCAAGAAGGAGCATGATTTACAGAAGAAGCTCTGTCCACTAAAAACCCACCCTTGGAAAGAAAAATGGCTCAGAGCCAGAAAGAAATAGTCTTCCTGTCATAGGCTAGTATTTCTGTGATAAAATGAGAAACTCCCCCAAAACAAAAGTGACCGATATATATACATAAGACTCATTAGTCACAAAAATTTCTGGCCCAGAAAATGACCTCAAAATATTGGTCAGGATGGTCTCTATCATCCCTTCTATCTTAGCTCTTTCTGAAGATGCTAATGGCTGCCTCACAGAAAGGAATTCTACCCAAAGCAAGTGCCATTGGTAATGCCCTATTTAAGACATCCCAGAGGGGAAAAATGCTTCCCCACCCACGATGCCCTCGGTGCCCTCATCTGCACTTCATCCTTTGATAGTTTAATGCCATGGAAGGGAACAGCTGGGGCAGTGGCAAAGAATGCAAATAGAAAGAGAAAGAAGGAAGTACCCAAAGGGGAACAGAAACTTCACCTCTGCACATCAACAGACATAATATGGTCCAAAGGGACTACAAATGAGAGTAATTAGGACTACAGTATGCCTAAGTCTTTTTTTTTTTTTTTTTTTTTTTTAGACAGAGTATTGTTTTGTTGCCCAGGCTGGAGTGCAGTTGCGTGATCTTGGCTCACTGCGACCTCTGCCTCCCGGGTTCAAGCAATTCTCCTGCCTCAGCCTCCCGAGTAGCTGGGATTACAGGCACCTGCCACTACGCCTGGCTAATTTTTGTATTTTTAGTAGAAACAAGGTTTCACCATGTCGATCAGGCTGCTCTCGAACTCCTGACCTCAGGTGATCCACCTGCCTTGGTCTCCCAAAGTGCTGGGATTACAGGCGTGAGCCACTGCACCCGGCCAGGATGCCTAATGCTAAATCCACGGTTTACAATGGGAAATGTAGGGAAGAGAGGCAAATATCCAGCCGTATTCAAGAAGGCTTCCAAGGCTGTTGTCCTTGTATTAAAAGCATTGCCCTCCAACCTAGTTTATATCCGGCATATCAGTTGCTACTTAGATGAGTAACAGCCTGGATAATGATTGGGAAAGGAGGAAAGGAAAGGGGGAGCTATCTAGGAACACAATCAAGATGGGTCAACAAAAAGGATCATTATCTTCTTACCTGGTGACCTGGTGATGCCTGGAATTTTCTCCCTTGCTTAAGATAAGTAAATGGAAGTGGAAAGGTAGAAAAGGTAGGGGAGAGATACACACATGTGTATGTGAAATGGGTAGAGATTTCCTAAGGGTATAACGAGCCATAGCTCCACACGAGAACGTAACTTTAAGGCAGCAGAGCATGGTGGAATCAAATTCTGGTTTCCAATCCCACCCCATCACTCACTACTATACTTAACTGCGCTTCATTGTACTGTTTGTATAATGAAGGATTAAATAACATTCCCTAGATTAAATATAGGGTAACATTTTCAATGGTTTCAGACACATAGTACTTGGCCTCTATAAATGTGAGCAGTTACTATGCAGCAAGTACTTTCATAGTAACCATCTCATTCAATCCTCTCAACAATGCTCTAAGGAGTAGTATTTCTGGCATTTTGATCACTAAAAACACTGTGGCTCAGAAAGGTTAAATAACTGGCCAGTCATCACACAACTAGATGGGGAAGACATATTTCCACATGTGTCAGAGCCTATGTTCCTAAATGCTCTTGAAAGTGGTCCAGCTCCCTGACACCTGCCAGGCTGACCTGGGGAAGCCATCTCAGCCTGTGTGCATGGCTCAGGAGAAGGAGACAGTCTGCAAGTGCAACTGACTCAGAGCTTCCAGAGACTGTTCCTACCACTAAGACAGACAGTTAAAGGCAATGAATAGAGTCATTTGAGCATTAATGGGTTTGGAATATTAGCATTTGTAAACTTTTGAGGAAGTACCTAAATATTTGAGGTATATGTGATATCATTTATGTAGAATATGTGTATCGTATATACATATATAAACACATTATATATATACACTATATATACACACACTATATATGAGCAAAAACAAAACAAAATATAGTGTGTATATATATATACACACCATATATACACACACTATGTATATACACTATATTTTGTTTTGTTTTTGCTCATTCCATGACAGATCAAAGTAGGACCTAATTTTTCCTCCCACATTTCTTATGAAGCGGTGAAAACTACAACATTGTAGAGACAAAAGGGATATGTACAGATAGATCTGCACCTTTCCTCCAAAGACCATCTCTACACCATCATATAGACAGGTAGGTGTGTGACTTTTAAAACTAGGCTCTCAACCCAGGTACGGTGGCTCACACCTGTAATCCCAGCACTTTGGGAGGCTGAAGCAGGTGGATCACTTGAGGTCAGGAGTTTGAGGCCAGCCTGGCCAACACAGCAAAAACCTGTCTCTACAAAACATACAAAAATTAGCCAAGCGTGGTGGTGTGCGCCTATAGTCTCAGCTACTAGGGAGGCTGAGGCAGGAAAAATCACTTGAACCCAGGAGGCGGAGGTTGCAGTGAATGGAGATCACACCATTGCACTTCAGCCCTGGTGACAGAGCGAGACTCCATCTCAAAAAAAAAAAAAAAAGAAAAGAAAAGAAAGAGAAAGAACAGTAAAACTAGGCTCTCAGAATTTCTGGTGCACATTTATTGTACCACAAGAGGCTGGGTGCAGTGACTCATGCTTATTATCCTGGCACTTTGGGAGGCCAAGGCAGGAGGATCACTTGAGACCAGAAGTTCAAGACCAGCCTGGGCAAAACAGCAAGCCTTTGTTTCTTAAAAAAAAAAAAAAAAAAAAATAGCTGAGGATGGTGGCAGGAGCCTGTAGTCCCAGCTACTCAGGTGACTGAGGTGGGAGGATTGCTTGAGCCTAAAAGGTTGAGGCTGTAAGGAATCATAATGGCCTCATGATTCTCCCACCTAATGGACAACAGGAGCCCCTCCTGACCCAGAGAGGTCAACAGGGGCAGGCCCTCTGTGCTATTTGGTTAGCCTTGTATTTGGAAGCTGACAGGGAGGGAATGGGGCAGTGCTAGCGCCATGGGTACCGAGGATTCTCCTAGATGGATGCCAGACACTACTTCCATATTGTGTAATACATAATAGGCATTGTGCATTGATCTTAGAACTTTTGTTTCTTTTTTGAGACTGAGTCTTGCTCTGTTGCCCAGGCTGGAGTGCGGTGGCATGATCTCAGCTCACTGCAACTTCCGCCTCCTGGGTTCAAGTGATTCTCTATCTTGTGCCTCAGCCTCCCAAGTAACTGGGACACAGGCGCATGCCACCACATCAGGCTAATTTTCATATTTTTAGTACAGACAGGGTTTCACCATGTTGGCCAGGCTGGTCTCGAATTCCTGACCTCAAATGATCTGCCTGCCTCAGCCTCCCAAAGTGCTGGGATTACAGGCATGAGACACCGTGCCCTGTCATACTTCATCTCTTTAAAAACGTTTCTCTCCTTTTTATTCTACATTCTTATAGAGTGTGTTGAAGTTTGCACAACACTTTCACATACATTGCCAATAGCTCCCTGTTGACCAAAGTCCAAAGCCTGAGAGGAATTTCTAGCCCTTAAATCTGCCTCTTACCTTACATCTTGACACCCTCCCCTACAAACCGTATCTTCTTGCTGGTGCTAACCACCTGCTGCCTCTAAACAGGCCATGCAGTTTCTTGTCTCTCTTCGTTCCTCTTTTCATTAAGCCTTTCTCCTGTGTGGTTTTCCTCCTCCACCTGGAGAATTCTTGCCCATCCTTAGAGGTCCAGGTCAAATGTCACCTTCTCAGTGAGAGCTTCCTGCATATATCTCTCCCGTTTCTGAGCCCCAGGGCACCATGCTTAAACCTTCTTAAGGCTATCCCCATTAGAATGGCTATTACTAAAATAAAAACAAACTCAGAAAATGAGTGTTAGCTAAAATGTGGAGAAATTGGAACCCTCGTGCACTGCCGGTGAGAATGCAAAATGGTGCAGCCATTGTGGAAATAGTATGGCCGGTCCTCAAAAAATCAAACATAGAATTACCATATGATTTAGCAATTCCACTTCTGGGGATATACCAAAAAGAATGAAACAGATATAGATATAGATATAGATATAGATGACTCCATCTCAAAAAAAAAAAAGGAAATTCTGATACATGCCATAACATGGACTAACCACGGAAATATTCTGCCAATAAAATAAGCCAGACACAAAAAGACAAATATTATATGATTCCACTTATCTGAGGTACCTAAGTAGTCAAATTCATAGACACAAAAAGTCAAATGTCCTTCTAGGCCTGGATAGAAGCTCAGGCCCATCCTCCTCCATCCAGGACCATCACACTCAGCAACACAACCCTCATCGTGCAAGATTCTGTGTCATTCAGACACTCAGAAGATCTCAAACCCAAGCAGCCACCTGCCTTTGTCAGCCCCTTCTAAGCCTGAAGTCTGGCCCAAATGGGGCCTTTTCCATGCAGCTATCCCACTCTCCCTTCCACCATGAGGACAGGGGCCAGAAATTCTCTATATCTGACATACAAGAGGTTTACAAGATCACAGAATTCTTTAAAAAAAAATTTTTTTTAATACATTCACATGGTACAAAATGCAACAGCCCTAAAGGGCATCTTGTAAAATTTCTCCCTGGCCACCTAACCCCTCAACCACCCAGTTCTCCACCCCAGTTTCTGTGTATCCTAGAAGTATTTAAGACAGTTCAACCTTCCATCTAGGAACTAGCAAGAACTGTGCTTGGCCTAAACATCCAGGAGACCTGATCCTACACTCAGAAGTCACATTGTGAAGATGAAGGCCCTGGACCAGCTTTTACAGCCTGTGGGCCAGTGCCCCTTCAAGGCAGGCTTCATTCCTGGGTGCCCAGGATCAAGGCCTCTGCACAAGAGCCTAAGGTTTCACCTGGCATTGATGAGGGACATGCATGATTCTCCCTCAAGAAGGAAGGCACAGGGAGTGCAGGATGACAGCCAAGGGTGGGAGTCAGACACATGAGTAGGGAAGAGGGTGGGGAAAATCCTGGAAAAGAAGAGGTGATGGAGGAACCTAGTCTGGTTGGGAGATGGGGGCTGATGGTTGCCCACTCGTGTCTGCAGAGCCAATTGGTGCCAAGGCCCCTGTAATTCAGGCCAAGAATGACTAGAAGGGTAGCAAAGAGGGACACGTGGGCAGCCTCTCCCGTGGGCCTTCCCCAAGCAGGCCAAGGCCGAGCAAGAGGTGTTTCTTCATGTCTTGGTGTAATCACACAGCTGCCTCAGCCACAGAGCTCCGGCCTGCGTCACTCCCCAGGAATCTGGTTCTTGTTTACCATGAAGAAGTGTGGTTATTACAGGGCCTAGTGGCCCTTTTCCAGCTTCCCCAGAGAGCTTGTGGGAGAGCTGAGGGCCTGGGAAGGGGAGCCTGGCCCAAGAGGGATTGCTGAGTGGGAGGAGCAGCAGGCTTCCCTGAGGATCTGCCCCTCCCAGGGCTCCCTCACCCAAGAGGAGCCCTAGAAGAGCCTGGCGGGATTCCAGGGTCCTTCCTTGGTGGAGACACCTGGGGCCTATCTTCCTACAGAATTCAGAAAGAAAAAGCAAGGAAGCAGAAAAAGCAAATGGAGAGAATGGGTGAGGAACAGGACCAAGGACCAGCAAAAATTGAGTTCAAACTTATTGTATGTTCTGCTCTTAACATTAAGAATTAATGTTTAATTCTTTAAGAAATAAGAGAATTAAGAAATTAAGAAATAAGAGAAACCGGATCAAGAAATAAGAGAAACCTGGGGAGGAGATCAACCCTCTGACGAGATTTATATTTTGTTAACTTTGTGCCTATCCCTAGTGACTTGACCAGCGCCTGTCACAGAATATGGTATTTGTATTTTTGCTGGATGGATGAAATGGAGGATGATGAATGGCACATAGAGAAAGACAAATTTAAAAGGTCACAGTGATAGCTCTCATTTAGTGAGCACTTATTATGTTCCTACAATGCCTGTGATTCCAGGTGTTGACTCAATCAATGCCCCATAACAACCCTGCAAGATAGGTGTTACTAATATCCTTCCAGGGGCCCAGATGAGGAAACTGAGGCCCAGTGAGTTTAAGCAACTTAAAATAAGGCCTGGAGTGGGGATCTGAATGCAGGAAGCCGGGACCTAACACCTGTCTTCTCAGCCACCATGTTCTCCTGAGCAGGGAGTAAGACTTAACAACTGCTGCAATTTGGGATATAAAACTCCATACTAGAGTTGTTCTTCCTCAATCAATTACCTTGTTATGATCCTCATCCTCCATCCCAGCCGGGCTTCGCTGGATTCCTATTCTAGGCTCAGAAAAAATCATAGCGAGAATAAGACAGTTATGTTTTTCCCAACCCAAAATTCCAATAATCTATTAATCTAGCTCAAGATCTTGGTACAAGAGCCATAAAAAAGGTGTGGGCCCAGGGACCAGAACGTGAGCCCAATGCCCTGCACAGCTGAAATGCTCTTTCTTTCTCTTTCTTTGCTATCCCCTGCAGATGGCTTTTTCTCTTCTGTTCCCTATGCACTTTTTTTTTTTTTTTTCAGAATATTGTCCAAATGAGGAGGTGTTTCTGAAACACTAACTTGGTTTATTTACTCCCCACATAGCTGCCTGCTCTTTTCTCCCTGGGAAGTTGAACTAACAAGGTAGTATGAAAATCAGGTCATTTTCACTGTTTCAGTGTTTCCAGAGGCCATGGTGCTGAAAATGGAAATGTCAAAGTGGGATAATTACATCGGCCCTGAAGCCCTGTTTTCTAACTACCATTTATCCATAATCGATTCCTGAAAAAGACAAAGGACATGAATAATCGACCAAGCAGATGGAGCCTCAAGCAGTGAGGCAGAAGAGAAAACATGGTCCCCTAAGGGAAAAGGAAGAAAGGACTGGGGGCCCAGGGAATGTGTCTGCCCTGGAGACAGACCCGGTGATCAAGAAAGGCACACAGCTCAGACCTGGCCTGGGCAGATAAGGCATGTGTAGTGAGAAGTAATTAATCATTGGACTTCTCCTTTAACGTCTTCTGACAGCCATGAGAAGCTCTCTCTAGGAAATGGGGAAGGAAGTAGTAAGGAAGAACCCTGAGGATATCACATGAAGCAGGAAGCTTGGGCATAAAAATAAGGTTGAAAGATCACAAGTTCTAGAAGCTGTTTATTTAAAGACACTCCTTGTAACACACACACACACACACACACACCACACCATCAGAAGTTGTTAAAGCCTGTGGTGGGGCTACAATTTTCTTTGGCCGGTTTCTTCTTTGCCTTTAGGTCCAGCTGAGGGGACACAGTCAGCCACATATGACTGGGCATTTTAGTCAGTTTCACTTCCTGTTTCTCATGCTGAAAACGTAATAATCATCGTAACGATAATAATAATTCTGCAGCCTTGCCTCTGGCTTCTATTTATATAGGGCCTCCCAGAAATGTGGGCATCAGTGGGAGGGGAAGTAGAGCACATCTACTCCATCAATCAACAGCTGAGGGTGGAGGCAGGCTTGGAGGAAAGGGTGGGGACATAGAAATTAGCAATGGAAATTATTAAACTCATTTTTTCAAGAGGGGGAATCTAAGTGGGTTGGTAACTCCCCAAATGGCTATTCTTACCTTAGAGACATTTATAAAGCCTTTCTCCCAAGATCCTCTAAAAATAAATCATTCCCAAACACTCTTCACCTTTCAGCCTGTCCCCAGTCAAGTTAATCTTTGTGATCTGAGGCCCAAAAACATTTAAGCTAACTTCCCAGAGTCCCACAGCAGGTAAGGAGGGAAGACAGGACCAGACTAGGCTTCTTCTACATCTATCAAGAGCCGTAACAAGGAAGGGAATTTCCAACTTTATGGGGAACTTGCAAACTTGTCAGGAAAAAGCACAACTGCTTCTGCTAAGGAAAAAAAAAATGCATAGTTCTTGCAGATTTAAAACCCTAGGACAATGAGAGAGAGTTCTCTCTTACTAAGAACGTGCTGCGAATGTCTAAGATTAGAATAGGGGTAGGAGAGGCAGCTTTCAGACTTTGGTCAAAACAACAGCCTCGCGTAGAGGTTTTGAGCCAGTATTTTAATGTTTTACCGCCTGTAAAGGGTTATACTCGAAGGACAAAGGTTGAACACTCCACAGGCTCAAGAGAATGAGATGGGAGTGGAGGGAAGCGGGGGAGGAAGCCATTATCTTGATGACAATGGTGACATAGTCATCCTTTAGATCCTGCCCTCCCTGCCCTGGGGATCTGAGGAGAAGCGGAGGGAGGAGGAAGCAGGTGGTTTCAGGGTCCTTTCTATATGAACCAAAAAGGCAGGTAAAGAAAAAAAAATGAGGCCGGGCGCGGTGGCTCAAGCCTGTAATCCCAGCACTTTGGGAGGCCGAGACGGGCGAATCACGAGGTCAGGAGATCGAGACCATCCTGGCTAAAACAGTGAAACCCCCGTATCTACTAAAAATACAAAAAAACTAGCCGGGCGAGGTGGCGGGCGCCTGTAGTCCCAGCTACTCTGGAGGCTGAGGCTGGAGAATGGCGTGAACCCAGGAGGCGGAGCTTGCAGTGAGCTGAGATCCAGCCACTGTACTCCAGCCTGGGTGACAGAGCGAGACTCCATCTCAAAAAAAAGAAAAAAAGAAAAAAAAATGAAACCACCAGAGACAGCCTCAAAAAAAAAAAAAAACTCCCTCTCAGACACAAAGACACACAAAGCACACAGACACACCCTGAAGCACTAGCTAGCTACACTAAGGATCAAAAGAGGATGTGATATCACCTATGTATTTATTGTGATAATTATTGTTGTTGGAGATTTTTCCCCCAAAGGACAATCATAAGCCTGGGGCTGCATGGTAAGTGACAGGTTAGAAACGCGAAAATGAGAAAAGCCCACTGTGACCCTTCGAATAATCAACCTCAGGCTGTCAGGTGTCGAACCAGTGCAAGGAGGGAGCAGTAATGATATCAAACACTTCCACAGCATTCCCTATGTGCCAGGCACTGTTCTAAGCACTTTCCACATATTTTCTCATTCAACACTTGCAATAACCCTGTGAAATAGACTACTACTATTGGGACATTATCATTCATATGCATTTCCACCCTGGCTGTCTTGGCATCTTGAGCCTGTAAAAGATAAGGTTCTTTAGTTCCCTACCTCTGTTCAGGGCCATTTATCTCCCTTGCAGGACCCCGTGCACGCAGAGAACCTTGTTCAGAAATTATTAAGAATTCCAAGCAGGGCGCAGTGGCTTACACCTGTAATCCCAGCACTTTGGGAGGCCGAGGCAGGTGGATCACGAGGTCAGGAGATCCAGACCATCCTGGCTAACATGGTGAAACCCCGTCTGTACTAAAAATACCAAAAAAAAAAAAAAATCGCCGGGCGTGATGACAGGCACCTGTAGTCCCAGCTACTTGGGAAGCTGAGGCAGGAGAATGGCGTGAACCCTGGAGGTGGCCAAGATCGCGACACTACACTTTAGACTGTGTGACAGAGCGAGACTCTGTCTCAAACAAACAAACAAAAAAAAGGAATTCCAAGTGAGTATTAAATCCACACAGGGTCCTTATAAGTGCAGGTCCCCGTGCAACTGTATGGCTTGCATGCCCATGAAGCTGGCCCTGCATGAAATCTCCCCGAATCATTGCACAGAACAATTCTGCTGTCTTCTGTTATCCTACCCTGGTGCATGCCCAACTCCTAAACAAGGAAAGAGGAGGGAGAAAAACCTACCCGAAATACGTTGGCTGTGTGTGAATGGCTTTGTTGGAGAAGGTATTCCTCAGCTAAATGATCTAGATGATGTTTTTCTTCTCTTCCTATCCTCCCCCATACCTAGAAGACAATACAAATGATTTGTTAAGATCTCCCCCATTGTTGTTTTAGGAGGTTTGTCCTTTTATTCACCCCTCTCCTCACATCCCACATCCAATCAGCTGGCAATTCTTGCTGACTCTATCTCAGCAAGGCCTCCTGTATCCTGCCCTCTTTTCCATCTCCCCTGCCACTGCCCTAGATTTCTCTCACCTAGAATATTCCACTAGCTCACTAACTAGACTCCTTACCTTCAACCCTTTATGATGCTTGTTATACTTGGGGTTTTATTTGTCACTCTTGAGGACTTTTTTTTCTCCCAGGCTGTCAATTTCTCAAGGGCAGATACTCCATTCCCAGTCACCTGTGCCCCACTCAGTAGCCCCGAGAGGAGCAGTCTGTGATTGCTGAGTACATGTGCAATGACTCCCTTGCAAATATCTCTCCTTTTCCATCAGGCTCACGTTCTAGACAACAGCTCAGCCTTTTGAACTCTCAGTCTAGAGAGTTCCTTTGTCTTAAATTCTAGAGAAAAGCATGACATCCGAAGTCCTATCTCATACTACAATAAAAATGTAGCCAATTGGAATGATTAGGAGGGTTTACTTCCCAATGTACAATAAGGCATGGTAATAATTATGAGAAGCTGTGGAGCGGACTAATGGGTGTTTCTTGCTTGGAAGGCTGGTTTGACTTGGCTTCAACCAAAAAAGGCAGAAAGTCCTGACTTCCATAATCTTCACTACCCACAGCAAAGTCATTGGTCTGTTTAAACAATCAGGATTGTTTTAAAGAATGATGGCCTTGAGTACTACTTTAGGGAAGAAACCACAATCAAAGATGGTTTACCTCAACATTTCAAAAAGTCTTACTGGTACCCTAATCTCATTTTAAAACCAGCCTAAATTACCTTGGATCCAGAATATGAGAACCATTCTATATCAGTTAGGATGCATGCAGTTGAAAAGACAACTGGCAATGGCTTAAATAATAAAGATGCTAATAGTTTCTTAATAAGACTAAAGGGAGGTGATCTTGGGTTGTTCAGCAGCTCAACAAAGTCCTCAAGCTCCATCAAGGATCCAGGTCTGACCATCCTCTGCTTTGCCATGCTCAGCAGACAGGACATCTCCACCACCCCACTTAGCATATCATTTCATTGTTGCAAGACGGCTGTAACAGCTCTAAGTATCACATCTTCACATGGCATGATTCAACAGAGCAAGAAAAGAGGCAAGGGTGAAATAAAAAATAAAAGTAAAATTTTTAAAAAATTGAAGTCTTGGCTGGGTGCAGTGGCTCACTCCTATAATCTCAGCCCGTTGGGAGGCTAAGGCATGAGGATCACTTGAGGCCAGGAGTCCAAGACCAGCTTGGGCAACATACAGAGACCCCGTCTCTATAAAATATAAAAATAAATTAGCTGGGAGAGGTAGTGTGTGCCTCATCCCAGCTGCTCGGGGAGTGCTGAGGTGGGAGGATCACTTGAACCCAGGTGATCAAGGCCGCACTGAGCTGAGACTGTACCATTGCACTCCAGCCTGGGCAACAGAGTAAGACCCTGTCTTAAATAAATAAATAAATAAATAAATAAATAAATAAATAAATAAAATTTCCTCCTATAACTATCTCATTTATCAAGGGAAAAGTATTTCCCAGAGAACTTCAGTTGGCTTCCCATAATGTCCCATTGGCCAGAAGTGGGTCACATGCCCACTCCTAAACCAATGGCTGCACAAAAGAACCAGAATGTCCCCCAGGTCAGGGAGGAACCAAACTTCCTCTGGCACTTTGCTACCGACCTGCTGAACCAGGTATGGGTTTTGTCACAAGGAAGGAAAAGGGGGATGGATTTTTCATTCTGGTATTGTTTTTTAGAGAAAGAAGCTTCAACTGGGTTGCCTAGGCTGGACTCAAACTCCTGGGCTCAAGGGATCCCTCGGCCTTGACCTCCCAAAGTGCTGAGATTACAGACACATCATCAGGCCCAACAAGCGAGGGGGATGGTTTTGAGTAGGGAACAGCATTTGCTCCATTTCCACTCAAGTGACACCTTCCCCTGAATCTGTAACATCTTTAAGTATTTCTTGCCCGCAGTCCTGCCTCCCCCTGACGCCTGCCTGGCTTCCTCTTGTTTGTTTCCTAGCATACTCACTGCAGGAGCAGTTTAACTGTACTTCCTGTCTCCACTTCTTCAACTCTAAGCACTCAACTCTTCTGAAATTCGGCTTTTGCCTCGGCCACTCACTCCTCTGATCTCCTTATCTTAGCTCACCATCTCAGTTTAGATCTGTCTGCTGAATTTCACTTTGCCCCAACCCTTCCTTCTTCCTTCAAAACTCTGTCCTGGGCCTCTTTGTAGCACAGGACGGTTTAAGATTATCAGGACCTCACACTCTGAATTCTACTTCTAAATCCTTGCCCACTTCTCAGTTTCCTTTAGTTGCTCTTCTCCCCTGCTTCCCTCTAAAATGTCAAAGTTTGTCAGGGCTCCTCCCTTGACTGTCTTTACTAATAATTTTATACTATTTCCCAGGTTTCAACTACCAGCTAATCTATACTCATGACCCCCAAATCTACAAATTCAACCCAAAAACTTTTCTTAAACTCATACCCATAGTGGACTTTCACTACTATTTTCAGACAGCTTAAATTCAGTATCTACAGAACTGACTCTATCTACACCACACACACACACATACACACTCCTTCATCCTGCACTTAGAGAAGGTACCACTCTCCATCTGGTTGCCAAAGGCTGAAGCTGGTAGTCAACCTTGACTCCTCACTGTCGCTCACCCCCAATAATCAATTACAATTCCAGCTAATGTCACCTCCCCACTGTTCCCTTCTCTCCATTCCCATGCCACTGCCCTGCTTCAGACATTCACTAGCTTCCATCTGGATTATGGCACCAGCCCCTGATTGTTTCTGGTCTTCCCCTTTCCAATTCATTCTCCCAGTATCACCCCAATAATTTTTTAAAATGCAGATCTGATCATTTGATTCCAGGGGACTTAAAAATCTTTGAATAGCTCTGCAGAGCCTAGAGAAATGGGTCAAACTCCCTAGAGTACATGGGACTCTTCACAGTCTTGACCCCTAAGTCATGAGCACTATTTATATAAACTGTAAGTGCTGTGTAGATTAGATTGAGGAGGGGACACATGGTGACTGGGATATTAGTTAAGAGACTATTCTAAAATACTATTTTAAAATCTCTGCCATCAGATTTGCAGATTTCATAAGCTCATATTGCCCCAAAACCTTGAATATTCATAGCACCCAGTGAATATTTACTGGTTTGAAATTGAAGTGCATTACTTTCCTTTGGGTTTTAACTTTTCCAGCTACTTCACATGGTAGACAGAGTCATACATCCAACAGGGCATAGACCTTAGCCAGCTCAATTTCCACAAATAATTTACTCCATGCCTTTATCTTAGAATTTGGAGGTGAAAACAAATGTGCCAAGTAATTGGAAGGAAGAGGTGGATGAAAGAGGCATTGTGAATGATGATAATTGCTGGCTATTATTAAGATTTGAGTGCTTATGACAAGCACTATGCCCTCTGTCCCAGGGGAATGTGGCCAAGTCTTTGGATTTGGAAATAGTAAAAGACATGATAGTTTCAGTTTAGTGGGTGAGAGAAGTGGCTTGTGTCAGTGATTATGCATCAGAGACAGGGGTGGGTGGTGAGGGTGAGGGCACGAGAAGAGAAAAAGGGAACACATAACATGCATAAGAAAACACAAATCCTGCCAGGTGCAGTGACTCACACCTGTAATCCCAGCACTTTGGGAGGCCGAGGCAGATGACCTGAGGTCAGAAGTTTGAGATCAGCCTGGTCAACATTGCGAAACCCCATTTCTACTAAAAAATACAAAAAAACAGCCAGGCGTGGTGGCTCACACCTGTAATCCCAGCACTTTGGGAGGCTGAGGCAGGCGGATCAGTTGAGGCCAGGAGTTCAAGACCAACCTGGTCAACATAGTGAATCCCTTTTGTATATTAAATATACAAAAGTTAGCCGGGTGTAGTGGCACGCACCTGTAGTCCTAGCTACTGGGGAGGCTGAGGCAGAGAATCGCTTGAACCTGGGAGGCAGAGGTTGCAGCGAGCTGAGATTGCGCCACTACACTCCAGCCTGGGCAACAGAGTGAGACTCTGTCCCTGCCCCCCAAAAAATACAAAAAATACAAAAAAATGAGCTGGGTGTAATGGCGCACACCTGTAATCCCAGCTACTCGGGAGGCTGAGGTGGGAGAATCACTTGAACCCAGGAGGCAGAGGTTGCAGTGAGCCAAAATCAAACCATGCACCACTGTACTCCAGCCTGGGTGACAGAGTGAGACTCTATGTCAAAAAAAAAAAAAAAAAAAAAGAGAGAGAGAGAGAGAGAGAAGGGAAAAGGGAAAAGAAAACACAAATCCATCCAATGAAATAGAAATCGAGGAGGCTCAATTTCAAAATACAAAGAAAGTATCATTTCCCTTTCACATTTTACCAGCATTAGAATCCTAACTTGAAAGGGCTAAGGTTAGAGTTCAGAAAATAGGGAGGATTCTCATTGTTAGGAACTGACAATAAGTGAGGCAATGGGAAAAGGAACTGGCATTGAGAAGAGAAAGTCATTTCTGGAGATGCGTCTGTGAGATCTTCTAGTAGATGGAAGGGAGACAGAACTAACATCATTGAGCTTCTACTACTCTGAGGTAAAGGACCTCATGTACATTGCCTCATTCAAACTGCACATCATAAGGTAAGAATTGTTATTCCTATTCTGTGGCTCAACAACAACAAATGAGCCACATACTTAGTAAGGAATCAGGCCAGCACATGAACCCAGATCTTTCTGACTCCAAAGTCATGCCCTTGTCAATTCATTGTGACCATGAGCAGCTATAAAGTCTCCTTTCCCAGGGATGGCAAATCTCTCTGTCTAGATTCATTTATCAAAGAAATCTTTATTAAGTGCTTGTTATATGTCAGGCCCAGGGCTAAGCTATGGGTTGGCTCTGGTTCTGATTTGAGGACAGACATTCAGGACCCCTGGAGGCACTCTTCTTGCCAAAGAATTCAGCAACTATAGGAAATTGAGGAAGCCCCAGCCCCCTTCTCTGCTGTATTATCTGATTAATTCTCCCGGAGAAGGGACCAGAACACAGTAGCCCACTACTCTTGTGCCCAGTCTAGGGAGACCAGAAGGAGAGAATATGTGCAGTTGAAAAGATAATTAGCAGTGGCTTAAGTCATAAAGAAGCTAATAGTTTCTTTATGGTTCTTGAATAGCGGCAGCCCAGTACAGAGTTTCCGTTGGGGATGATGAAAAAGTTCTAGAGACAGATGATGGTGATAGTTGCACAACATTGTTAATGTACTTAATGCCAATGAATTGTACATGTAAAAATAATTAAAATGGTAACTTTAATGTTCTGTTTTGCCACAATAAAAACATTGAGGTGCACCTAGCAAAACTCTCGAAAATAACTTTAAAACACACAGTGCAACATTGCTCCCGAAGAATTGACCTTTCAGACCATTCAGACAACTCAGTTCATTTTTGTTTTTAAGCCAGCAGTACAAAAAGAAAACAAAAGAAGCTGTAGCAAAAGCTCCACTAACTGACCTGTGGAAAGAGAGTCATAAGCATGGGCAAAGTATCTCCCTTAGGGAGAACAAGAATTTGTTCTCTGTCTTGTGTCCCACCAACAAAATCCAGCTTCTGATAGACAAAGAGTCACAGTGCATTAAAGAAATGTCCGGTAAGATACCTAAAAATAAATGTAAATAATAAGACTGTTAAGTGGCAACAACAACAAATAGGCCGACGACTCCTCCCTGTGTCTTTCCAGCCTGAGTGCCATAATCACCATGTCACCCTGTCCTCCCCTGGCCATCAGCCTAGGCAGCTGGAAAGGTGACTTCCTGACCAGAATGAAATAATCCTGGCAGCCACGAGGAGCTGAGCCTTGTGGGGTATCTCAGGACCAGGCATGGGTGACAGTGGTGCTGGCTTCTGACAGGAAAGACCACCCTAACCAGCAATGGAACTAACTGAGTCCCGGGACCAGGAAGCATCCCTCTGCCCTTGTCTGTGATTAGTGGCTCACATTGGATCTCACAGCCTCCTTGGGAGGCAGACAGTGCCTCTAGCATCATCTCCAAATTATAGCTATGGAAACAGCTAGGCTTAAATAAAGAAATTCAAACTCAGATTCAGGGCACAGCGCCAATGCTTCCTCCGCTGTGCCATGTTGATCCATAAAGTTGAAAGCCTCTAGCTAGGGACCATAACTGCAAATAGGAGAAAGAGAAGGAAGCTGGAAAGAAAAGGAATCAGCCTTGGACTCACACCGCAGGCTCCCAGTCACCTTTCGGAGACTTGGGGGAGAAATTGCAAGGCCAAGTGAGGGCCTAGTAAGCTGTCCCTGTGTAACCTTATCCCGATATTCACCACCAGGGGGGGTAGTTGCTCCACATCGGTGGTCTTTCTGCTGCGCTAAGGGGGTATTTGCTAAGGGTGAGAGACCCTCAGGGCTGTAAGGGGTCTTTTTCTCTCTCCCTTGCCCGAATGCTGCCTGCATTTGCTTAGCACGCATAACCCTATTTTAGATAAGGAAGGCATTGCAGAGATCATCTGGTCCCAGGCAGCTGGCAGTTCCCCCTACTCTTAAGAGCTCCAAAAATAGACTCCAGCACCTCAGTTGGCTGCTGTCACAAGGCTGCCGGTGTGGGCTGTTGGCTGCCCACAGCCCTGAAACAGGAGCCAGACTAGGGCGGGTGAGCCCCAGGCGACCCTGCATTCGCCCTTGCAGAGGAAGCAGCGGTTCCTCCTGCCCTAGAGACCCTGCACAGCTTCCCCGGCACCTGCTCCCATGGCACCTGCTCCCACCCTTCTCGCCTCCTCACTAGCCATGCCGGCTCCCCTCCGTGCCCAGTGCCTGAGACCCTTGGCTTGCAAGCCCAAAGGCTGCAGCCCCTTCGTCTGCCTCTTGAGCTCCTTGTTGTAAGAAGCAGTCTTGGTAGCGGTGAGCCTGGACTCATAGAACCCCATTTAGCATCTACTCCCACCTTTCCTTGTCCCTATGCATCTGCTTGTACTTCATTCCACCTGGCATCCTTGGAGGAATGGCTAATTAAATGGAAAAGAGTTGGCCTATTTTTTGGTGTTTTTCAGCTAAGACCTGGGGGAATTGCCACAAAATGTGGAACAAGCCCTGGGGAGACTGACAAGCTCTGGAGTTGGCTGGTTCCTCTAGGATTGGCAGGTCCTGAGTCCCACAGACTGGCTGTTCCACTTAAGGTTTCATCCCATTCTCTTGGCTGTCAAATTTGGGAATGGGGTAAAAACAGGAGGAAGAGGAAATGTTCTCCTGGGTGTTCAAACCACATTGTCCTAGAAGAGGAAACAAGCTCATTTATTTGGCCCCGTTCTTTGGTTGCAAAATCAGGATGGTAACAGATTTCAAATAACAACTGTTCTCTGGAGAAAGATGGGGATGGGGAGGTGAAGAGGTGGGATGTGGGGTGGGGCCCTGACAGGAGCAGAGGAACAGATCCCTGTCTCAGGTCCTATTGCTTGTATTCGAGCAGTGTCATCTCCTCCTAGAAAATTGCCTTTCCAAAAAGAAGCTCATTATGCCCCTCCCTTGTGTTAGACCATCTTTGGTTCCTTATTTGTCTGCTTAACTGGTGAACTCCATAACTGGAGCTATAATAACCCTTTAAACCAGCCCACAGCTTTTCCACTAGATTCAATTACTGCCATCCTAGGCTCTGGCCACCCCGAATTTTTCACCATCCTTTCTCACCTTCTTGCTGTTTCCACACATTTCAAGTTCTCTGCCAGGAATTCCCTCCTCTGCCTAGCAAGTCCTACTCATTAATGGAATTGTAGTGCAAATATTACCTCTCTGAAGCCTTTTTTTAACACCTCTAGGAATGAGTCACTCTCTCCACTGCATTTTCCCAGAACTTTGCTCATAACTCCATTACACCTCCTACCAAACACATTTTAATCACTTCTACATGTCTCTGTTCTGTTAGAATACGAGTTCATTGAGAAGAAGAGGTGCTCTGAAGAGGTGTAGCCCAAGTTCCCAGCGCCTTCTACTTATAAGGCTGGTGAATTTTTATTGATGGATTGCTTGATTAATTAGGACATCACTCTTGGAGTTGGAAGAAAGCTGTCGTTCAGAGAACCCACCAGGAATGACATTAAGGCAAACTGATCCTTCCCAGGTGAGGTGAGACGTAATATGTGGAGTCATATGGTTATAGTCAGATGGGTATCTTTGACCATGCCTATTACGTAAAATCTCAGGGATGGAAGACCTGAAACTTGATCTGGGGGTGGATCAAGTTGCTGAATGACATTCTGCTACAGTGAAGGAAAGCACTCCCAGCTCTCTACTCACCTGTCCTCCAATCTCCACCTCCACCCCATCTCACATTCCCACTTCCTCTGTGAAGCCTTCCCTGAACACTCCTGCTTCTGACTCC
Source organism: Colobus angolensis palliatus (assembly GCF_000951035.1). NCBI lineage: Eukaryota > Metazoa > Chordata > Mammalia > Primates > Cercopithecidae > Colobus > Colobus angolensis. The sequence continues at coordinate 3,638,714 of NW_012110920.1, read as the reverse complement.
CAGCTGGACTATCAGGTTGCTGAAAATCCATTTCTGTGTCTTATCCTTGGTACACAGCAAAATGCCTGTGCATGATTTGTGCTCAAAAAACTGTTTACTGCCAGGTGGGTACAGTGGCTGACACCTGTAATCCCAGCACTTTGGGAGGCCAAGGTAGGAGGATTGCTTGAGGCTAGAAGTTCAAAATCAGCATGAGCAACATAGCCAGACCCCATATCTACCAAAACAAACAAACAAACAAATTAGCTGGGTGTGGTGGCGCGTGCCTGTAGTCTAAAGTAGCTGGGACTACAGGTGCGCACCACCATGCCCGGTTAATTTTTTTTTTTTTTTTTTTTTGAGACGGAGTCTCGCTCTGTGCCCCAGGCTGGAGTGCAGTGGCGCAATCTCGGCTCACTGCAAGCTCCGCCTCCCAGGTTCACGCCATTCTCCTGCCTCAGCCTCCTGGAGGCTAATTTTTTGTATTTTTAGTAGAGACGTTTCACCGTGTTAGCCAGGATGGTCTCAATCTCCTGACCTCGTGATCTGCCTGTCTCGGCCTCCCAAAGTGCTGGGATTACAGGCGTGAGCCACCACGCCCGGCCAACCCAGTTAATTTTTGTATTTTTAGTAGAGACAGGGTTTCACCATGTTGGCCAGGATGGTCTCGATCTCTTGACCTCGTGACCCGCCCGCTTCGGCCTCCCAAAGTGCTAGTATTACAGGCATGAGTCACTGCGTCCAGCCGTAAAAACAAAAAAAAACAAAAAAAAACAAAAACAAAAACAAAAAAAACATTTCTTGATGCTGATGAAATTACCTGCTTAGGATCATAGAGATTTGCTGTATATACTCTTTGCTCCTCTGGATCCACTCTCCACTCTTCTACATTGTGCTCTGTGTGCCAGGAGGATGACAGTCTTTTTTTTTTTTTTTTTTTTTTTTTTAGAGATGGGGTCTCACTATGTTGCTCAGGCTGGTGTTGAACTCCTGGGTTCAAGTGATTCTCCCGCCTTGGCCTCCCAAAGTGCTGGGACTGCAGGTGTGAGCCACTGCGCCTGTCCAAGGATGGCATTTTTTTACTATGCCAACCAGATGTGGTTTCCGATTAGGTTAGGCCAATGGGAGGCACAGGAGTAAGATAAGCTGGCACTAGGGTGAAGCCAGCACACTTATTACTCTGGTTTCTCCCCCACTGGCCAGAGGTTGCGGTGCCTGCCCACCTCTACCAAAAGCCACAGTTTCTGTCAGGCAGGTCACCCTCTCCTACAGCCTTATCCACAGCTATTGCTTGCAAAGATTCCAGCAACCACTCCCTTCATTCTGCCCCATGTGGCTATCCTGGGTGTACCTCACTGTCCCTTAGAAGTTTCCCAAAACTCTGTCCACATTTTATAAATGATGTCTTCTTTCAACTCCCTAGTTATCTCACCTTGAGGAGGATTAGACACAGTATCCTCAGGAATGTCTCTGACCCCCACGTCGAGCTCCATGTTGTCAGGGCTCCCCAGATGCCTGCTTGACATTGATGCATTGATCCCAACTTGGCTCAGAATCACATTTGTTGATTATATTCCAGGAAGTCAGAGATGCTTCTGCATATGGCCCAGTTCCACCTTGGTTTCTTAAATTTCCCAACCAGAGAAAATGGGCATTTGTCCCCAAAGTTAGGATTAATCTCCATGGAGTTTGGAGTTCCAGAATAGTCCTTGAAATTACAAATGATACTGGTTTCCCTCCCTATATGTCCAGTGTTTTTCTAGACCAATTAGATATGCAAACTTGCAGTTGGTTTTTTACAGAGGAGGAACAGTTTCTCTCTTGAAAAGCACTTCGGGAGGCCGAGGCGGGCAGATCACTTGAGGTCAGGAGTTCGAGACCAGCCTGGCCCACGCGGTAAAACCCCATCTCTACTAAAAATACAAAAAAATGGCCGGGCGCAGTGGCTCACTGCGCCTGTAATCCCAGCACTTTGGGAGGCCAAGGCGCGGTAAAACCCCATCTCTACTAAAAATACAAAAAAATGGCCGGGCGCAGTGGCTCACTGCGCCTGTAATCCCAGCACTTTGGGAGGCCAAGGCCGGGGGATCACGAGGTCAGGATATAGAGACTATCCTGGCTAACACGGTGAAACCCCGTCTTTACTAAAAATACAAAAATTTAGCTGGGCATGGTGGCAGGGGCCTATAGTCCCAGCTACTCCGGAGGCTGAGGCAGGAGAATGGTGTGAACCCAGGAGGCAGAGCTTGCAGTGAGCCGAGATCGTGCCACTGCACTCCAGCCTGGGCTCTGTCTCAGACAAAAAAAAAAAAAATTAGCCAGGCATGGTGGCGCATACTTGAATCCCAGCTAGTTGGGAGGCTGAGGCAGGATAATCCTTGAACCTGGGAGGCAGAGGTTACAGTGAGACAACATTGTGCCATTGTACTCCAGCCTGGGCGACAAGAGCATAACTCCATCTCAAAAAAAAAAACAAGCAAAACAAAACAAAAAAACACAACTATTATCTAGTTGAGAGCTATCGAGTATGTCCTGCCTGCCCATGCTATGGCCATCGCTCTAGCTCAGGCTCCTGGAGTTCAGGCATCTTGGGGCCTATGACAGCTCCTGTTCCCTCCATGTCCCCATTCCACAGCACCATATCATCCCACAGAACAAGTTTTCTGTCCCTTCAGGATCCCTAGACACCCCCATCCAGCCAACCCACTGCCATGAACAGGTGTTCTGGGGGTTGCACTGGTCCAACCACTATATATGTGGTACTTTCCACACCAAGAGGATCTGAGCAAATGAGCCTCTTGACTCAAGGTCCCCCAACATCTCAGGGAACTCAGATCTGAACAGGGAGGTCTTCAGCTTGCATTTGAATCCTTTAACCTAGTTCTGGGACTTCAGTAAAAGTGAAACTTCTCCCAGGAGCCTCCCACTGTCTTCTGGCCCAAATTGCCTAGAGGGCCCTGGGAGTGGGATCTGAGACATGCTGCCTAAGGGGAAACTGAGGCCTAGAAAGGAGAAGCAGCCACAGGCCTGAGTCCCAGGAGAGAGGCATGGGAGGAGGGAGAAGTGTCTGTGTTGCTGGAGATAGGCAGATGCTAGCATTCTGAACTGAAAAGGGTGGAGGAGGGGGCAGGAATGCATGAAGGGGATTGAAGCTGTGGGAAAGAAAAAGATATGCAGTGGTGTGTGTGTGTGCATGCGCACACGGGGTGGGGTGTGACGGAAACAACGGCTTTGGCCAAATTAAGATTTAGTCCTGGAACTTCTGCCAAGCTTTTTCTCCCTTCCAGTCATCTGCCCTTACTAATGTTAGGCAGTCACAGTGTCCTTACCAACGTTATCACCCTTTCCCAGTGCCCAGAGCTGGAGGCTGATAGCTGGAGGCGGACTGGCACTGGGGCCAAGTCCACCTGTCCGGCTCCCTTCCTGGCCCACTCCCTCCCTGGCCCAAATTGCCCCTGCCCACTGGGCCTCCCTGTCCACCAGGCCCTGTAAAGAAAAGCTGGCACCCTCACCCCACAGCTCCTCATGCCAGGACAGATACCTGAGCTGGGAGATCACCCGAGCTCTCTTTTTAACCCGCCTCGGCTCATGTGACAGGCTGGAGTCCAGGCAGACATATGCAGGCCAGGCATCCAGGCAGGGCACACAGCGCTATTTATTTCCTACTGGGTTCTCTTCAGGCAGAGCTGGCAGGGTGGGACTTTCTCATTGTATTTAAGCCTCAGCTGGCGCCACAGGACTGCCCCAGCCTCAGCCTTTGCCCCTTTTCCAACCCAGTAGGTAAAAATAAACCAATTTGGCAGCTTTGGGGAGTGGGATGGGGACTGTTGAAAAGGCGCTGTAAACACGACAGTGGCGGCGGGATGGGGTTGGTCGCAGCAGGGAGGGGTCTGGTCATAAACCCTGGCTCTGCTGTGAACTGAAGGGACGGGTGTTTGATCTCTCCAGCTGGGCACTCTTCCTCCCATTTCTTCAGCTAGGAAGAGTCTGGGCACCATTCATTCCCAATCTCTGAGGCAGAAGGCACTGGATGGAGATAGTGGGTGGCCACTGGTGCTGCGGGTGGTGGCTAGGGTAGAAATAAGGGAAACAAAGGAGAGGAAATGGTCATGGTTAGTGAGGGACCCTTCATCCGAATGGGTCTTTCGAGGAACACTTGGCTCCTAGGGCACTAGTTCAAGTCTACCATCATATGCATCTCATTGTATTTCAATTCTTTACATGTTTGACCTTCCACTAAACATGTGTGTTATGTTTGAATGGATCCAGCACAGCGCCTGGCCCACCGAGTACACTGGGCATTTACTGAGCGACTGAAGAGAAGGCAGAGAAAGGTGGAGGCGGGGCCTGGCGCCCCCTCGAGGAGCCCCGTGGAAGTGCAGCCGCAGGGTTTGGGGAGGTAGGACACTTCCCACCCAGGAGGCTCCCGCAGCTGTTCCCTACCAGGTTTCTAACTTTACAACTGCGACTCTGTGGTCTGGGAAATCTCCGCCTTGTGTGTTCCTCCGGCTCCAGCCCAGCTTTCCCAGCGAAAGCGGCGCCTCCCCTTCTGAATGTAGTAGAATTTAAGGCTGGTACTAAATGAAGAACAGAGGAAGTCCTCTCTTTGAAATGCAGCTGCCCCAGGCCAGGTTGGGCTGGGAAGGGGTAGCAATAGCGTGTGTGACACAGCGGTTGGGAAACAGTTGTGCCTGCAGGAAGACCCACCACGGAAGCGTCTGCCCCTCGTTATTTTAGCAGCATTGAGAGGAAGCACCTGTGGTCCATCACTCCTCTTGGTCCCCCAAAGAGCTCTGAAGCCTTCTCCCTCTCACTCATGCCACCTTGCCTGGACATCTCGCTGGCATTTTAAAGCAGCTAGTGACTTCAGTTCCAAACGGAAAAGCGATGAATGAAGAGTGTTTGCTGAGAGGGGAATGGCACCAGGACAATGTGGGACACTGGCTCAAAAACTCGGGTGAAAGATCCCAGGGATAAGGTTTCTGAATTCATCTCTTGTATTCACCTCCGTCTCAGGCTCTGGCTGGATTGTTGGTGGGACAGAAGCAAGCAATGTAGTTTTAGCAGCCAGAGAAAACAGCAACACAGCGGGCTACTTGTTGAGGGAAATGAGGGAATCGGGGAAGAGAAGTAGGGAAGCCTGGTCTGCTGGTTCCTCCTCCCCCGCGGACCTCAAGATGGCTAATCTGGGATAGAATCAGTTTGATGAGGGAGAAGAAAGAGCCAAACCCGTGATCTGAAATTATGGCAGAGAAACCTGAAGGGTAACCCCATCTCATCTTCAAGGTCAGAAACAGGGAGGTGAGAGCCAAGTTGCTACTGGATAGCCATAGATAGAGTAGTTGGGACTACAGGCGCCGCCACCTCGCCCGGCTAGTTTTTTGTATTTTTAGTAGAGACGGGGTTTCACCGTGTTAGCCAGGATGGTCTCGATCTCCTGACCTCGTGATGCGCCCGTCTCGGCCTCCCAAAGTGCTGGGATTACAGGCTTGAGCCACTGCGCCTGGCCAGAAGCCCCTTATTTTATACTATGCACAGACTCAGAGGACATTCTCTTCTGAAACCATCTCCCCTCCCCATCCCATTCACTGTCAGAGTTACACAAATTTTAAACCAGAACAGAGTGCAGATAACTTGCTGGCAAGTTTTCTCTGAAGCCATTGCCTAGCTTCTGTTAGATTCTAAACATATGGTCAGCAATGCTGCTGACACTCCTTATCCTTGATAAATGCCACTAGGGTGCTTTTTTTTGCACACAACAGTTGCTCAACAAGTCACTGGTGAAAGAATCAATGCACCAACAAAGGCCTATATAGACATGCTTGAGAACAGCAGAGGTGAGTGCAGCTTGGGTCAGGGGTCCACCCTGGGAATGACTTACGAATTCTCTGCAGTGGTTCAGATTGGGTGTCCTGGATGTGCTCCTCAATCAGGAGATCATCAACAGCCAGATTCAAAGGCAGGGCTGAGCAGCCTCTGCAAAATGAGGTCAAATCATGTCCAGGCTCACTCTACCGGAAGGTCAAGGTCAGTCCTTAGTATCTGCACAGACTAGATGCAGTCACTTTACATTTCTGCCTTTGGACTGACAAATTCCTTCCTAGAAAGTAAAAAGCAATAGGCAATGCACTAGTAGTCCTCATTGCCATTTTCACTGCCTTTTCTAAGCTCTGATAGTTTTTGTCTTAAAAGGCATAAAGAGCCATGGGAGTATCCTGGTTTGTGGTGCCTTTGAGCATGGGTTTTGTTTGGTTTTTGAGACAGAGTCTCGCACTGTTGCCCGGGCTGGAGTGCAATCTCGGCTCACTGCAACCTCCGCTTCCTGGGTTCAAGTGATTCTCCTGCCTCAGTCTCCCGAGTATCTAGGATTACAGGCATGTGCCACCACATACGGCTAATCTTCTGCATTTTGTAGAGACAGCGTTTCACTGTGTTGGCCATGCTGGTCTTGAACTCCTGATCTCAGGTGATCCGTGGGCCTCGGCCTCCCAAAGTGCTGGGATTACAGGCTTGAGCCATTGCGCCCGGCCTGATCATGGGTAAATTTTAACAGCGATATTGCAGGCTGAATGTTCTTTCAAATTCTGCCTGGTCTATAGTTCCTCTAGCAGCAGTTAATGTCTCTAACCTGGATTTGCTCCATGTGAATATGGGAAGGTCCATTTCTAGCTTTAGGCTGGGCTCCCATAAGGCAGAAACCCTGTTCAAGAATCCAGGGAAAGCTGGGCACAGTGGCTCATTCCTATAATCCCAGCACTTTGGGAAGCTGAGATGGGCAGATGGCTTGAGGCCGGGAGTTCGAGACCAGCCTGGCCAACATGGTGAAACCCATCTCTACAAAAAAAAAAAAAAAAATACACAAACACACAAAAAAACTTGCCAGGCGCGGTGGCTCACACTTGTAATCCCAACACTTTGGGAGGCCGAGGCAGGCAGATTACCTGTCAGGAGTTCAAAACTAGC
>NW_012110920.1:3617015-3631647 GCF_000951035.1 Colobus angolensis palliatus | reverse complement strand
TATGACTTGATTACATTTGCAGATATATACATATATATATATATATACACATACACACACATGCGCGTGTGCACACACACATACACGCACACACAATGGGCACATCCGGGAACACGTCCCCACCATCTCCTCCTGTCTCGCCTGCTTTAAGTGATATCACTGCTTTCTTAAAATAGTTTTGTATAGTCTTGCAAGAGCACAAAAACTTAAGTCAATAAAAAAATACACAAACACACAAAAAAACTTGCCAGGCGCGGTGGCTCACACTTGTAATCCCAACACTTTGGGAGGCCGAGGCAGGCAGGTTACCTGTCAGGAGTTCAAAACTAGCCTGGCTAACACGGCGAAACCCCGTCTCTATCAAAAATACAAAAAATTAGCTAGGTGTGATGGCGCACTCCTGTGGTCCCAGCTACTCGGGAGTCTGAGGCAGAAGAATCACTTAACCTGGGAGGCAGAAGCTGCAGTGAGCCGAGATTGTGCCATTGCACTCCAGCCTGGGCAACAGAGTGAGACTCCATCTTCAAAACAAAAATAAATAAATAAAATTAGCTGGGTATGGTGATACATGCCTGTAGTTCTAGCTACTTGGGAGGTTGCAGTAGGAGATCACCTGAGGCCAGGGAGGTTAAGGCTGGAGTGAACTGTATTCATGCCACAACAATCTAGGGGACAACTCAAGGGCAGCAGAAGGCAGTCCCTGTTAGGTATCCAATTAGCTCCTGTTGCCAGGGCAATCGTGGCTCAGGGCCAGATCAGAAGCAGAGTGGAGCAGAGCCCACAGCCCTTAGGAACATTGTTTTCCTCTTTCATTTGCTCAGTTCCCTTAGGCTTTAAAAGTTATCCCACAGACTGAGGCCTGGGCCTAAGAAAAACATCCAGACTTCCCAAATAAACTGTATTCCTTAAAGTTGCGTGTCAGGTTTCATCCTTAAGCTGAGCTTGGGCCCCAAGAGGGTAAATGGGAGAGCTGCTGATTCAGGCTCCTGGGAGATGGTCAGCCCGGAGCATTCTACATGTTTTCCCATTTTCCTTCACAGCAAGGCTGGAGCTCACAAAGCAGACTGTGAACAGCAGCTCTGGGTACTAAAGGAAGAATACTGGTGGACTCTCTGTAAGGCTGTTTCTCAGGGAAGCCTTGTCCCTTCCCAAGATTTTCTTTCTGTATCATTGTCATCAAGTGAGAGAGGCTGTACCTGCCGCACAGCCCTAATTACCCAGTGACTGGTACTCACCTCCTTCAGAGTTCGGCACACAAGTTCTTGCCTGTGACAGTTCTCGGCCTTGGTTTTGAAACAATCAGGAGATGCTAAAAAATTCTCAAAATAATTCATTTTTATTTTTTAAAAAACACCCCAAAATAAAAAACCACTGACTCATCCATGCCAAACTGCACTTTCCAGAGGAAGCATGTCAGCAGACTCAAACGGACAATGGACAGAATCCCATGACACCAAAGTCATTCAAACCTGATGCTTTAGAGGCTGATATTCTGAGCTGAAATAGCTACAGGTCACCACTTGGCCCCATCTGGGACTCTCCTTTCTTTTTAGTCTATTCATGTGGTAGCAGAAGATGTGAGACTCTTTCTAGTCTCCAGTCAGGGAGGCTTCTCCTGTTATAGAAAAATATTAGAATCTAGGCTTGACTTAGCGGTGGGTGAGCTATATTAAGAATCATATCCTGCTTCTTCAAAGTCTAGACGATGTATTTGTAGTTTTGGCTTCTCTCAGGGGTTGTGGATCTCAGGAACCAGAGAGCTTTTAGTCCTTTTATGGATGGGTTCACTATGACTCTTAAAATCTTTTCTCATTGAAATTAGCCAGTATAATTTGACAGACACTCAGAAAAACACCTTAATCATATTAGGCTGAAGGCCAGGTCTGGAGGTACATTCTTTAAAAGTTTGGGCTTCGGGAAGTATAGGTTGAAGGTGAAAATGGGATATGTTAAAATGGGGATATTAAAAATATATTTAAAACTGGGAGGCTAATCTCTGGCAGAGCAGAACTCTTCTTTGATTTGCCAATCCCTGGCCTTTTCTTACTCCTTATTTGTACTGACTCCAGGTTTTCCATAGCATGGATGCCTGCCGCTGCTCTAAGCCTAATAAGTTATAGCACTCTACAGACTGGTCACCTAGACTGAAGACATGGAGGAAAACATGTTTTGGCAATTCCACCTGGCTCAAGGTATAAGTACATATTTTTAATTTTCAGAGGAGAAAAAGCATACAGAGGCAGTCTAGAACAATCATTGTCACCTTTCCAACTTCCGTGTTGATGACATCAATAACAGATGCAAAAGAAATAATTAAAAATAAAGGAGAAAGAATTTTCCATGATTCACAAAAGTAGTAGGAGCATTCTGTCAGGAAAGCTTAGAAGCATTTATCAGCTGCTACCTAAAATTTAGCATTTAACTCTAATTATGCCTAGTTACAAATTAAGCAAAACAAAGTGTTTTAACATGACTAGCTGCTACAGATCAAAATAGTTTCACAGTAGAAATTTTTATTTTTTTATTGTTCTTTTTTTGATTATGCAATAAGCCCACTTCTTAACAGATTAAATGTCACAAAAACTAAAATGTAATGACATTAGCCAGCTAACCTGTCAGCCCCAACTCCCTTAAACATTGAGGAATAAAGCATCCTAATATGGTCATAAGTCAAACTTCCTCTGGGAAAGAAGATCCAGGCTAGACTCTTTCAGAGCCCCTGGGGGGCAAAAGCAGAATTCTTACATCATAGTTAGGTTTTGGTGGTATTCATTTTTTTCATTATTACCAAGGTAACTGCATCTAACACTGGACCAGAAGAAAGTGTCCTTACATAATCCTTATCTGATTACCCTTTCCCAAAAAGAAGACATCAGAGACTGTGTGGGTCAACTTAAAAGAAGAGGCGAGCATGCTCCTGGTTCATGGAAGGAAATGAGCTTCCATCATCTGCACATGATCAGCGGCCATCAAAATCTGTAATTCAGAACAATATGAAGACATGGGCCTGCCCATTTGAAACTTACTTTCTATTCTAAGCAGAAATCCTGATAGCACATGATGAAAGAGTACATCAATAACTCTGAGGGCAGAAGGTAGGATAGAATACAAGAGGATGAGCGGTATTAGGTGGATTAGCCAATTTTCCATATTGAAAGAAAAAATGAGGCTGGGCACGGTGGCTCACGCCTATAATCTCAGCACTTTGAGAGGCTAAGGCACATAGATCACTTGAGCCCAGGAGTTCAAGACCAGCTCAAGCAACATGGTGAAACTCCCCCTCTACAGATATACAAAAAATTAGCCAGGCATGGTAGCACGTGACTGTAGTCCCAGTTACTTTGGAGGTTGAGGTGGGAGGATCACCTGAGTCTGGGAGGTTGAGGCTGCAGTTAGACAATACTGTACCACTCCACTCCAGCCTGGACGACAGAGTGAGACTCTGTCTCAAAAAGAAAAAATAAAGAAAAAGAAAAAATGACTTGGGGAATGAAATCAAAATTCTAACCCAACTCTCACCATATCAGAAACAATTTGGAAATTCAATTTTGTTCATTTAGAAATCAGTAAGTCACCTAACCTAACCAGTTTAACTGAAATGACTACAAGAAAAATGACTAAAGAACAATCCAGTAACTGAGGAAGAGACAGTCTGAATTCCTACACTAACTGATCCAATTCGGTCATTCATTGCTATGGCTGGGCAGGGATCCAAGTGAAACTTTAACAGTGGCCAAAAAGGTGGCATAGGGTTACTGCCTCTAAAAACCACAACTTGTCCCTAAGCTTGAAACCCACCCATAAACCATCAAATTCATGTGGACGAGCACCATGTTTTTAAGCAGCCCACTCTCCTAAAACTTGCATTGGCCTGCAGAAGACAGGCATGCCAACCTCAGTGACTCTGCTCTGCATCACTCTCTAGGTTGCCAAATTTAGGCAGAAACATCCATTTGCCTTCCCGTAGCTTTCTAAAATCTGTCTGCAGTGTAATGAGTTGTCTATGCCCTTTCACTTAACCCAGTTTCAGTAACCTTATAGTCCATTTGATACACAGAAATAGAGCACGCACCAACCTCAGCCACAGGCTCCTTTCTCTCCCAAGTTCAGGCACAGTACTGGCTAGAACTCTAAAAACACAAACCACCAAAACACAGTGTACATCAGATGCATATGAGGTCGCAATCCTTTTAACACAGTTTGTTTGCAGGAGCACTTCTTAAACACTGATAACAACTGGCAAAACAACCTCAACATATGCTCTGCCTAGATAATGCAGGAGATCCTTAAATTTCTCCAAGTTAGAAAATTCAGGACAACAGCAATATGGTGTTAGGGATTGCAGATCTGTGTCAATCAGATACAGCCTTGCCACCACCTAAAAATGTGCTCGCCACCCTACACATGGCGTTAGCAGCAGTTCCAAAGGCCAACACATTCACTCTTGGAAGACAGTGTCAGCTGTCTTGACACTGCTGCTGGCTACATTTAACCAACTCTATGATGTGGTACCAGAGCCCAAGAAATACATCAAGCCAGATCGTTCTGTCCAAACATCCCAAGGAAACATGTGCCTTGGACAGCACCCGAGTGGGAACAGGCTGCTAATGTTGATATAAAATGCAAAATAGTAAAAGCAGCATTTTCTCTAATTTACTATTCAGTGAGAAACCCAAGCACAAATCCAATGCAGCAAATTGTAGAGGTTCAATGCTCCCTGATCTGCAGTTAAGCCAGGTGTGCCACCTCCTTCATCTGACTTGGATCCTGCTCTAGACTTTAAGGAAACATCTACCTGGCTAGCAGTTTAAGGACTCAATATAAAAATAACTCATGCTTTGTTTCAACTGGAGGGTCGTGACACAGTTGGGCCTACAAGAAAATCATTCATAAGTCAATGTAAGCTCATATCTACTGAAAAAGTAGATTTGAGTTTTTTGAGTAGATGCGAGCTTTTACACCCTATGTTATGATGAAGAGATTCACTGAAGGATTCAATCGTGCTGTACTACTTCCTGGAGTTGGCAGAGAAATCATGCATTTCTTGGTAGTTGAAAGAAGGCTGATCCAAGTACACAGTGAAGAGGTGTTCCCATTTCTCAAGGTATTTCATCTTCATGGCCATGAAGATTTAGCACCTGCAAAGTTCCCAAAACTATGCAATGCAGTTCATGTGGGGAAGCAGACATTAGATAATTCATTCAGAGACTACCAATCTTCCAAAGAGTCACTATTTCGACTAGCAGATCATGAGGTAGGTAAGGCAGTTTCAAGACCTCCCTTGAAGAAAGCAGTGATGAGTAAAGATGACGAGGATGGGTTATAAGCAGCATTTAGTGTGACATGTGAAGAGATCAAGATACCACTATCAGACAAGAAAACCAATGACCAGACAAATTTCACACAGCTTCTTCAGACAATGCAATCAAGAGATAGGATGCAGACTTAGAAAGAAAGAAAATTCAGCAGCAGTTAGAGGGATCTAAAGGAGTTGTACATTTATTGCCTTCTGTAAACCAGGAGTAAAGGAGATAATTAAGGTTTTAAATAATCCAGTTTCTTAGTCGCCAAAAGTACCAAGACTTCCTCCTATTAATGAGGCTAAAGGCTCAGTTTAAGCTGTTTTCTGCCATCTGGCCTTTGTACTTGGGAGACTAAAGCCACCCTGGACATTTAAATGAGAGAGATTTGCACTCTCTCATTTTTCACAGCCTATGCTACAGCAATCATGACTACTTTTGGATAAAGCAAAAGTTCCCTAAATAATATACCCATGGTATTTTTCTTTTCTTTTCTTGTTACTACACTGCCCAACAAGAAGAGCTTCTTCCAATCTCGTCAAGTTTGCACCACATTCTAGAATAAATGGAACTGGATCATTCTGAGAACTATATTGTAAAAAGCAAATATTCTACTTTAAAGAACACACTTTTTTTTTGAGACAGAGTCTCACTCTGTTGCCCAGGCTGGAGTGTAGCTGCACAATCTCAGCTCAAGTGATCCTCCCACCTCGGCCTTCCAAGTAGCTGGGATTATAGGCATGTGCCACCATGGCTGGCTAATTTTTGTTTTTGTAGAGGTGGGGTTTCACCAGGTTGCCCAGGCTGGTCTTGAACTCCCAGACTCAAGGGATCCACCCACCTCAGCCTCCCATTACAGGCATGAGCCACTATACCCAGCCAAAAGTACACATTTAGGATAGAACTTGAGCATACTTTTGTTTGGAAGAGGACAGAAATAGAGGAAGGGACAAAAAAAAACAAACAAAACCCAGTAGCAATGAGTTAGTTTCTGTCCATTCTCCACCCTTCTAAGTAGGACACTGGCTTAACAACTAGTTTTATTATCAGCCCTCACTGTTTAAATCTTAGCAGAGAAAAAGAAAAGCTGTTGAAGAGAATAAAATTAAGAAACGTAAAGGGGAAAACAATTGATTATCACCAGTTTCTGGATTTTTAGTTTTCTTCTAAATGAAGTTCACTCAGATCTAGGGAATAGCATTAAGCTTAAAGTGAAAGTGGGAAAAAATGTGGCACATTAAGGTGGCAGGTAGCTGTAAAGAGAAGAGGGAAGCATTTTTAAACTGTAGTAAGGTTTACCCGAGAGTGACTACTTTTATAAGGAAGAGATTCTATGAAAATGCAGCAAGGAGGCTGGTCCGTGGAGTACCACAAAGCTGGGGAGTTGCCGTTTTCATGCTGATTCTCTATCTTTAGCATTCTGGGTCAATTGTGGCAGAGAAGCTGTTTTATCTTCCTTGGACATGGGAGAGGAAAGAAGGAGGGATGCATATGACTCAATTTTTAAATCAGCACCTTACAGGTTATTTGGTAAAGTGGTAAGGCTTCTGTAAAATGCTTTGAGTGACCAGGAAACAAATCAGAGGCAAAATAACAACATAATAACACCAAACGTCAGAGAACTGAAGGGAAGAGGAACGAGTCACTGAAAACCAGAGACACCAATTGTCCAGGTCACCAACAGCTTCCTGGTGCTCCCCCATCCCACAGTCTGCTGTGAGCTCTTTCACCTAGAATGAGCCTAGTGAATGGCCTATTGGGGTAAGGGTCCTAGCATTGGCTCTCAGCCACAACTAACACCACATCCCAAATTACCCTTTCCAGGACAGACGCTGAAGGACACTAGAAGTGAGGAGTAGTTGGGATACATTTTTTGCTACACCTTCTATCTTGAGAGAAAGAGATTTAAACCAATAGTGTAATACATCAGTTGAAATACCTCTGACGATAATAACAAAGATGCATTGACCTATAAAAAGTCATTTAATGCATATTCCAGATGGCCAATACAAGCTGGTTAGGTAATTAGCCCTTGAAGAATTCTTTTATAGTTATATAAAAATGTTTTGTCTTGTTTAAAAAAAGTCTAGTCTAACAAAAACATCCACCAATGGGCTTGCAATTCTTCCATCTGCAGGTTTAGAAGATCATAAAAATACATACATATGCATCTCTGGGCATATCTCTGTCCACTAGCTAATCAGTTTTGGCAATACACTGCATAGGGGTATACTACCATTGGTTTCTGACATTAAGTTAGCTTTAAGCTTATTAGCTATTCCAACAACTGGAGGCAGCTTAGAACCCAATCCCTGGAAAGCACTTGCAGGATTAACTACCCGTTTCCCTGACACCTTGTCTATGGTGGTGAGAGGTCTGGGGACAGACTTGCTAATCCAAGGGTGTCTTAATGCTTGAGCTGGGGTCAGGCGGGCAGAGGGGTCCCAGTGAAGACACCTTTTCAAAAACTCTATAAACAAGTAGTCATCACACCCTTTCAGTGCTGTTCCCCAGTCTTTGCTGCCCGGGGGACCCCGCTTTTTACCCCTACGTGAGCGACCCCCCACAAGCACAACCCTCCCATCTGCCTGAGTAGTCACAGAGCAGTAGCGGGGTATGCCCTTGGAATTAATAAAGTACTTGGCACGTTTGGATTGCTCCAGAAGTTCTGGTGGTGGCATCCCTAGAAGCTCCATCATGCAGGCCAACTGGTCTCCTTCATCCTCTCCAGGGAAGAGAGGCTGTCCTGTTAAAAGTTCTGCAAGGATGCAGCCAAAACTCCATATGTCAATCGGTGTGCTGTAACGGCTTCCTAAGATGATTTCTGGAGCTCTGTAGAACCGAGACTGGATATATGTGTAGAGCTTCTGGTACTCGAAACAGCTGGACCCAAAGTCAATGACCTTGGTTGAACTGCGCCCGTGGTGTTTCAGGAGAATGTTTTCTGGCTTCAGATCGCAGTGAATAATCTTATTTTTGTGGAGGGCATCCAAGGATTGCAAGATGGACTGGGCAAACTTGCGTACCAACTGGACGCTAAAACCCTGAAACTTGTTTTTTTTAATCAGCTCATAAAGGTCTATGCTCAGTAATTCAAAGGCCATGCAAACATGGTTCCGGAATGTGAAACTTTCCAGCATGTGGATAACGTTCATACTACCAGTTTTATCCTGTTTTTTAAGATGCTCCAAAATCCGGATCTCCTCAGCTGCTTGACGATGAAAGCGCTTCTCATTGCGCACCATTTTCAGGGCCACGTACTGCCGCAGTTTGTGATCATAGACCCTGGCCACCTGCCCAAAACTCCCCTTGCCAATAATTTTCAGCACCTCATATCGATAAGCTAGATGGTCTCGAGGTACATGAATGTAGGCCCCATCTGCATCATCATACCCCCCATTATTGGGACCACCAATAACTCCATGTCTTTTTTTGGCATTTGGACCTACAAAGTAAATTTCTGGATAATTTATTATTTCCAGCTTCTCATAGGCAGTGAGGTGGTGTTTATATTGCTTCAGGGCTTGTTCTGGAGTCAGAGGCACCACTTTGGGTACCTTGGATGAACTGTTGGATTTTACTGTATTCAAGCAATCTGAACTTTTACCCTGAGAAACAGTAGGAGAGCATTTTTCAGAGTCACTGATGCCATCTGACTGAATAGTATTGGATTTTCTGTTGCCAAATTCTTGAAACAGTTGTTCTACCTTCATCTCACCTCCATCCAAAAAGTGCTGAGTATGATCTCTTGTAAACTTCTCAGTGGTCATCTATGAAAGAGACAATGAATATGTTAAAGTCATTAAAGACATCAGAAAGATGGAAGAATCCTCCCTCCTCTAACTGAATAACATTAAAACATATCCAGTCATATTTACTTTAAGGTTAAAATGATCCAAAAAGGAGATAAGAAAAGCAAGAGTCTCTAGCAACTTATGTTATATTAATTTTCAGACTCCCTGAATATTGCAGCCATCCCTAATCCCCATACATGCCTTGCTTTGTTCAAGACAAGATGGTCTTACCATGCCCCCCACATGCCAGGTTCCTTCTTAAAGATGTGTCCTTGTACTAAGAATCCTTCTACCCCTCATCCCCTCGACTCCTACATTCCTTCAAAGCCCAGTTCAATTCCTCTCTCTTCCACTTAGAACTACTCCAAGCCCATACTAATTAACCTCACATCCTAACTGCAGTTTGTCCAGTTTATGCCACACAATTTGGTACTTGATTATGTATAACATATGCACTATCTTACACTGTTTACTAATTGTTTCAAGTATCTTCCCAAATCTTAAGGACAAATAGCATGGTCAAAATAATGCCTACTGAAGTGTAAACAATAAGGCACCATCAAGTGACAGAAGCAGAATTTGAACCTAGGTCTTCTGGCTCCTATTCCAGGGCCCTTCCCATTAATATAACTCAGCTCCAGGTTCTCCCAGCATCTGTAGACTAGCAGGGCTGAATGTTGACTGTGGCCTGGAATCAATCAACAAAGTGTTCACTCATCTACTCCCAGGTCCCCATATAAATTACTGCAGCCTTTTAACTTAGTTCATTGAATCACAAAAGCTCTAAGTTAGAAAGAACTCTGGAGATCAACTGGACCAATTCTTCAAGTACCTGATAACAGTGAGGGTCCAAGGTCCCTGGGGTGCTTCTTAAAAACTATTCCCCAGCAAGAGCCTACTTGATTAAGGAGTACCACTTCTTTCACTATGTTTTCCACAGTCTTCTCCTGGAAGGGACGGTGACCCACAGAAAAAAGCTCTACTTACTCCTCTGAATTAAGATTCTTTGAATTGAAACAAGGTTTTTTGAAATAAGACGGAGGAAAAGAAGGACAAAAACAACCAAACACCTAAGTAAAATTAATATTAATTAATATTAAGAAAAAAGGGTGGGTGCAGCACACCAACATGGCACACGTATACATATGTAACAAACGTGTACGTTGTGCACATGTACCCCAGAACATAAAGTATAATTTAAAAAAAAAGAAAAAGAAAAAAGGGTAACTGTGAGATGACAGGTACGTTTAATTGGCTTGACTGTAGTAACCATTTCACTACCTGTATCAAGACAATTATATTGTACACCTTAAAAAATAAAATTTTTTGGCTGGGTGTGGTGTCTCATGCCTGTAATCCCAGCACTCTGGGAGATCAAGGCAAGTGGATCACTTGAGGTTAGGAGTTTGACACCAGCTTAGCCAACATGGTGAAACCCTGTATCTACTAAAAATACAAAAATTAGCCGGGCATGATGGTGCATGCCTGTAATCCCAGTTACTTGGGAGGCTGAGGCATGAGAATTGCTTGAACCCAGGAGGTGGAGGTTGCAGTGAGCCAAATCATGCCATTGCACTCCAGTCTGGGCGACAGAGTGAGACTCCGTCTCAAAAAATAAATAAAATAAAAAATAAAATAAAAAATTTGGCCAGGCATGGTGGTTCATCCCTGTAATCCCGGCATTTTGGGAGGCCAAGGCGGACAGATCACTTGAGGCCAGAAGTTTGAGACCAGCCTGGCCAACATGGCAAAACTCCACCTCTACTAAAAATACAAAAAAAGAAAAAAAAAAAAAAAAACAAGGCCAGATGTGGTGATGCACGCCTGTAATCCCAGCTACTTGAGAGGCTGAGGCAGGAGAATTGCTTGAACCTAGGAAGTGGAGGCTACAGTGAGCCAAGATCACGCTACTGCTGCATTCCAGCCTTGGCAACAGAGAGAGAGACTGTCTCAAAAAAATAAAAAAAGAAATCAGTGAAAAATACTAAGAAGGGGCTGGAAAAATAAAAATACTAAATCTGTTGTTTAAAAAAAAAGGAAGTCTAGGATACTTAAAAGAACAACTGTTTTTCTCAATGGACCCTGAAGAATTATGTCCTTTATCTGTTTGATAATTTCAGAGAGCCTGTAGTATGAGGAACAGATTAATTCCGAAGGAGCTCTGAGCTACAGTTATAATCTCTAAAAATGTAAGCTAAAAAGTGGTCAAACCTTTAAAAACTAGAAATTTTAATATAACCTAAGCAAAAAAAAATTGTATTTATAAATTACCAAAAATAAATAAGAAAAAACAATATTAAAAAACATAAATGACAAAAATTTAAGTGTTGGCATACTTCAGACAGCCCCCGTAATTCAGTTATAAAAGTCCTTTTAAAAAATCATTTAATCAATTTAAATATTTATAGAACACTTATAGTTACATCATGTATTATATGATCTTAAAGTCAAGAAGCCAGTTCAAATGTAGCCACAGCTTGGCATTTAGTTTTAAAATAAAGGGGCCAGATATTGCCCAAGTACATACTGTCTCTCTGATACCAAAATAGAAAACTATCACTGGTCAAGAAAATAAACAGGCCTGCATATAGAATCTAAATATTGGTCGGCCGCAGTGGCTCACGCCTGTAATCCCAGCACTTTCGAAGGCCAAGGTGGGTGGATCACCTGAGGTCAGGAGTTCGAGACCAGCATGGCCAACATGGCGAAACCCCGTCTCTACTAAAAATACAAAAATTAGCCAGGAGTTGTGGTGCGCACCTGCATTCCCAGCTACTCAGGAGCCTGAGACAGGAGAATCACTTGAACCGGAGAGGTGGAGGTTGCAGTGAGCTGAGATCACGCCACTGCACTCCAGCCTGCAATCTATTAGGGAATAAATCTGGTGGAACTAGAAAAAGAATTTTAATTGTTTGGTTTTAATTAGATTTACATAACAAAAACAAACATCTACAAGCATCTTGGCTAGTTGTCCTTAAAATCTTTACTACCTAACTTTAATGTATCTAAATATTTACTGCTGAAGTCTCTGAAACACATCCTGAAGAAACAGGGAGTCAGAAGGCCTGGGTTGGGGTCCTGGCTACGCTACTTAAAAGCTGTAGGTCCAGCTGGGTGTGGTGGCTCACGCTTGTAATCCCAGCACTTTGGGAGGCCAAAGTGGGCAGATCACCTGAGGTTGGGAGTTGGAGAGGAGCCTGGCCAACACGGTGAAACCCCGTCTCTACTAAAAACACACAAATTAGCCACGCATGGTGGCATGTGCCTGTAATCCCAGCTACTTGGGAGACTAAGGAAGGAGAATTGCTTGAACCCAGGAGGCAGAGGTTGCAGTGGGCCAAGATTGCATCACTGCACTCCATCCTGGGCGACAGAGCAAGATTCCTTCTCAAAAAAAAAACAAAAAAACAAAAAAACTGTAGATCCCTGTTGCCTTCCTGAGCCTCAGTTTCTTTATCTGCAAGATGTGGATAATAATATCTGCTTGTAGGATGTTGTGTGAATCAAATTCTAATTCATAATAATAACTTCACCAACTATAAAATATTTAAGACAGTGGTTACAATTCAGCAAAATTCTCAATACATTGAAGTTTAAGTTCCTATACACCCTTCCCCTTCCCTTTTTCTCTCTTCTCTCTCTGGTGGCTTCCTCCATTTCTCCAGTCTGATCTCCCTCCATCAAGCGTCTAGCACTAACTACGCCTTCTGCTCAATGAAGGCCCCCACAATAGGCCTTTGCTTAGGATACACGGAACTGCCTCACCCGCTTTCTCCCCACATAAAACAAACTTTCCACTCGTTATACAATGGACTGTGTTACTTCTCCATGGATATTTGAACTTCAACAGAAGATCAATGCCCTAACCCAAAGGAATGCCTCTCTAGGAACTGCAGTCACCAGTGACAAGCTGTTAGGAAAGGTTATTTGTGGTGCAGGGTCTGTCCCTGGGAATTTCCCCTACTCTGCTTACATGTAAGGCTGCACTGGCTCTGAAGGCCTTCACTTCTGTTTGTGATAATGAGAGGGTCTCAGGTACACAACATAAATACGAAAGATACATATCAGAAATGTAATTTCCACAGAACTATTACAATATTAATGATGTCATTTGGAGTCCCTGATTCATGGTTTTTCCTTAAGGTAAACCTAAATTTCTCTCCTTGCAAAATAAGTCTTACTTTGCCTTTGGGAACTACACAGAAATGTCCAAATTTCAAGTAGGAGCCCTCTGGATACCTAAAAGGGGCTGTGCTGTCCCTGTCTCCACCATTCTGGAGGTTTACCATCCCCACTACATCTGCCTCACCTCACCCAACACATGTCAGGCTTCCTCACTCTCAACATAGGCTGCACTTTATGTCTCTCTTACAGCATGCCTTCCAGAACAAAGCAGGCTATGTCAGTGTAGTCCACCATCAAGGTCATCTTCTCCAGTGAATCTGGAGAATTCTGGGAGGTAATTTTTCCACACAGGGAGAGGTTTTCTTCTTTTATTATTATTATTACACTTTAAGTTCTAGGGTACATGTGCACAACGTGCAGGTTTGTTACATATGTACACATGTGCCATGTTGGTGTGCTGAACCCGTTAACTCGTCATTTACATTAGGTATATCTCCTCATGCTATCCCTCCCCCAGCCGCCATCCCACGACAGGCCCCGGTGTGTGATGTTCCCCACCCTGTGTCCAGGTGTTCTCATTGTTCAATTCCCACCTATGAGTGAGAAAATACAGTGTTTGGTTTTTTGTCCTTGCGATAGTTTGCTCAAAATGATGGTTTCCAGCTTCATCCACGTCCCTACAGAGGACATGAACTCATCCTTTTTATGGCTGCATAGTATTCCATGGTATATATGTGCCACATTTTCTTAATCCAGTCTATCATTGAGGGACATCTGGGTTGGTTCTAAGTCTTTGCTATTGTGAATAGTGCCGCAATAACCATACGTATGCATGTGTCTTTATAGCAGCATGATTTATAATCCTTTGGGTATATGCCCAGTAATGGGATGGCTGGGTCAAATGGTATTTCTAGTTCTAGATCCTTGAGGAATTGCCACACTGTCTTCCACAATGGTTGAACTAGTTTACAGGCCCATCAACAGTGTAAAAGTGTTCCTATTTTTCCACATCCTCTCCAGCACCTGTTGTTTCCTGACTTTTTAATGATCGCCATTCTAACTGGTGTGAGATGGTATCTCATTGTGGTTTTGATATGCATTTCTCTGATGGCCAGTGATGATGAGCATTTTTTCACATGTCTGTTGGCTGCATAAAGGTCTTCTTTTGAAGACATTTCATATCCCTTGCCCACTTTTTGATGGGGTTGATTTTTTCTTGTAAATTTGTTTAAGTTCTTTGCAGATTCTGGATATTAGCCCTTTGTCATATGGGTAGATTGTAAAAATTTTCTCCCATTCTGTAGGTTGCCTGTTCACTCTGATGGTAGTTTATTTTGCTGTGCAGAAGCTCTTTAGTTTAATTAGATCCCATTTGTCAATTTTGGCTTTTGTTGCCATTGCTTTTGGTGTTTT
>NW_012110920.1:3616347-3616685 GCF_000951035.1 Colobus angolensis palliatus | reverse complement strand
ATAACTCAAATACTGGCCTGAATCAATTACATATCAAGTCTGATGAGCTACAAATAAAACCTTCCTTCCATTGTTCTAAAAAAATCTAGTGTTCATACATATTAAAGTGTAATTGTTTTAAAACACTGAATATTTCCCCAAATGTCCATCAATCAAGGAGTAGATAAAGAAATTATGGTATATATATGCACTTATATATACACGTGTGTGTGTGTGCATATATATACATGTATATATGTGTGTATATACACGTATATATGCACATATATATGCACATATATACGTGTATATATGTATATATACACACACACACACACACATATATATCTCATAGAATA
>NW_012110920.1:3609972-3612158 GCF_000951035.1 Colobus angolensis palliatus | reverse complement strand
CAGTGAGCCGAGATCGCGCCACTGCACTCCAGCCTGGGCGACACAGCGAGACTCCATCTCAAAAAAAAAAAAAAAAAGAGCCTTTGTAATACTAGGTGTATATCATCCTATACAAAAATAAGCATTACCTACATAAAAGTAGCATATTATTTTTTTCCTAGTGCTATATATTTATCCCAGTGGAAACTGAAATAGAAAGGTGAGCTTCAAATTGAAATCACTCTGAAAAGCTAAATTTGGACCACAGACATTGTTATTTCAAAGTCAAGAGGAATCAAAAAGAAACAAAAAAAAGTCTGGTAGTCAGTGATACATAAGTGTACCTTGAGCATTAAGTAGCACTTCCTCCTTTCAAAACAACTCATGTACAAAGAATTACTTCTTTTACTTACATTTAGTCTTCTGGGTGGAGGTGGTTCAGAAGGATTGCAGAGCACATTTGAACAGGGGGGACATTTGGTTTCATCTATCATCATGAAGGTATCATAGACACCATCCCCCAACCTAGTTGAAAGGATTACAGATAAAATCTGTCAGTAACTGAAGAATATAAAATCCTGTATCTTAACTGCTTCATATCTGCTACAAGGAACAGTAATAGAAATAAAAGTCTACACTACATTTTGGCACTGAATACAAACAACTGGGGTATTTGGAAGAGGAAGAGAGGAAATCCAACTTTTGTTTTTCAAGGACAGCATTTCTAGGTTTTTATTTTAACATAGTTGAAACAAGTCTCTCTGAATGTTGTTAAAAATAATAAGGACTATCAGGAGGATCTCATAATAACTTACTACTTGAAAATAAAGTCTAGTTTGAATCTGAAGTTCACAAAGAAAAAAAAAGACCAGAAAAAACTAACAGAGGTAATAGTTTTTCAAAGTCAGAGACTTGGATTCTAATCTCAGCTCTAACACTGGCTGTGCTACCTTCTCCTCTGAGCCTGTCTTCCCCATGTTAATGGGAAGACTAGCTCCAGTCTATACACTTCTGGGTCTTACAGGCAAGAAATAAAAGGCCTTTTTAAGGCTGTCTTCTCTTTATTAATTTACTTGCTTACCTACTTACATCTACCTCACTTGTAGAAAAATACAGTTAAGTACTACAGCAAACACTAAAAGGATGCTCTAAAATATAAAATGTATTGAATTTACTTCTCTTTCCACTTCATTTTCTGGTGAATGGTGGAGGCAAAATTCTAAATGATTAAGGATCACTTCTCTGTTAACACTGTGGCTCCGCCACTGTAAGGGAACACAAAAGACGGAGAGGATTTATTTAATCTACAAGATGGCCCTGAATAATGTACTTCATCTGCTAACAAGAACATGGATTTCCCAGTTACACACATCAGCATTTCATTGTATAATTTTACATGATACACTATGAATATAACAATGACGATGTTGCAGAGGAATAATTTGTTTAATGTCTTTTAAAATATCCTGGAATATTCTGGTCACCTTTAAAAACTGTTTTGTGAAATTCGTTCTAGAGTTTTCTTTATAGATGTGTTATAAAAATATAAAGGTGAAAAAAACCCTACAGATATTTTTGGAATGCTCTTTTTAAAAACATGCTCACATTCTGATAGAATTATTTATATTTTTAACAGGGAACGGCTTCACCGACAGAAACCAAATATTCCGAATGTGACTGACCCTTTGCCATAAGCCTGATAAAACAAACCAGGACAGTCGTCACATTTATAAAGAAAAAGAAAACGTGCAAAGTTGCCTAGTGACTAACAGCCAGAGGAGAAATTAACAAGAGTCTGCATGCAAATAAAGCGGGCAGCAGGGGTCTCTTCTCTCCATTGAGGTGTAAAATACAACGCAAGGTGGGGAATCTCTCAAAATAGGATCCGGAGAAAGCCGTACCCAGCACAGCCCACAACCTGCGCATCCGAAGCTAGACCGCACCCCTCACAGCAAACCCCAAGAGTTCAGCCCTTGGTTATCCGCTCTAAGCAACAGGGCTTCTTTCCAAGGTATCGCTCCCGGTCTCTCCCCGTTTACTAAAAAGCCCCACAAAAAGTCCTAGATTTTCGTAATCCCTTACCATATACCCCGATCTAGGGTTTCAGGGGTATTCCAGGGGTGGAAATTCTTCTTGCTCTAACTCCGCTCTAGCCCCCTCCCCCGCGCCCGGTGAGCCAGGGGTGGGGGGAGGGGGCCCTGACGGAG
>NW_012110920.1:3594673-3609277 GCF_000951035.1 Colobus angolensis palliatus | reverse complement strand
AGCCCGCGATCTCAGAAGGGCTGCCCGCCCCTCACGGTCCGCGGTCCCTTAAGTAGCATGTTGCATCCTGGAAGTTCTAAAGTCTCCCGCTTCAATACGAATTTTAAATTAAAGAAAACATATGTGTATTGTGTTAGGCTTTCCCACCACGGGGACGACCCTCCGGGGGTTTGTGAGTTACATAAGAAAGCAATAATAACCCATTTATTGACACGATGCCTCCATTTATGAACATTTGATATCAGTAACCGAGGTACCCGACGACTTTCGTCTTTTACAGACTTAGCTGGGATGCAGAATAGAAGTTGGGCCTTTGTCTGACTCCCCTGCAACAGTCAGCCACAGACGGGAAGACAGCGTAGGAAACTAAGGCCAGAAGAGCCGCGCTTCCTCATGAACGTGAAGCGGCAAAGCCTGAACTAAAAGCTTCTAACGCCTAACCGTCCTCCTGCCGCACCAGGACGCCTGCGAGGCCCTTCCTGACTTTTTCCTTAGAATGCGTGTATATGTGTCTTTTTCCTTTTCTGATGCTAAGACCCCTTAGAAACACCAATGTTAAGCAGATTTCCATCGTTGGAGGTTAAAACACCCGAACACAAGTGTTTTCTTGAGTGTGGCATCCAGTCATGTTTTGTGGGTTTGTTTGTTTAAAAAAAAAAAAAAATTCCTGGAAGATGGGTGGTAAGAACCAGAGCTTGTAAACCCACCAAGCACGAGGCGGTCGGACTGTCCAGATTCTGGAGTCCAGAAGACACCAAACGTTCTCAGAATGCCGAACGCGGGCGCCACCTGGTGGGACTAGAACGCTCATTGTCCCAAATCAGCATAGCACAATTCCCATAAATCTTAAAAATTCCCATCCAAGGCTCATTTCCTTGTGACTGAAAGTCATATTCTCTGTTCTCAGGACTCCAAGTAAAAATGTCCCTAAAGAGCCAAAGTCGCTTCACTCTATATAAGAATCTATTGGTGGCCGGGCGCAGTGGCTTAAGCCTGTAATCCCAGCACTTTGGGAGGCCGAGACGGGCAGATCACGAGGTCGGGAAATCGAGACCATCCTGGCTAACACGGTGAAACCCCGTCTCTACTAAAAAATACAAAAAACTAGCCGGGCGAGGTGGCCGGCGCCTGTGGTCCCAGCTACTCGGGAGGCTGAGGCAGGAGAATGGCGTGAACCCGGGAGGGGGAGCTTGCAGTGAGCCGAGATCTGGCCACTGCACTCCAGCCTGGGCGACTCAAAAAAAAAAGAATCTATTGGTTTGGGGAATTTTATTTTTTGTGATCAATGTTACTTTAGCCTTATGATATGCATAGAAATAAAAAAGTTTTCTTCCATGATTACTTTTTAAAGTTTTCTAATTTTGTAAATAAACTTTCTTTTTGTCTCCCCCTTCCCCCACTCTGCAGCCAGAGCAATTCTGCTTTCACAGGGGTTTGTATCTGGGCTCTTATGGAGCTTTTGTTTGAGGAAAGAGTTCCATGGCAACGCAAAGATTGGACGAGGTTACTGTTGAAGTCCCTTCCAGCTCTAAGATTGCAAAATTCTATTAAATAATCCCCGTTCTCAGTACTTATGTGGACACCTCAGACCACTTTACTGCCTTCCCTAAACAGTTGAATGAGGCTTGCTCCCACATGATTTCTTACCTCATCCTGAATCACTGCTCGTGAGACGATTGCATCCTCAGTCTGTGTTTAAGACACATCTTCCAGAGCCAAGTGGAAGTGTTCCTGCTCTCTTTCTTGCTCCTAAGGTGGGAATTACAGAGGCCTCCTTTGTCGTTAGCCTATTGTTCCCATGGTCAAGGGAAAGAGGACTCCTTGAGGGTGCTGGAGCTTTATAAATCTCTGACCTTAGTGACCCAATGTTTCTTCAAAGAGCCCCTGTATGATGGGGTTAACGTCCCATAAGGGATCTCAAAGGAGCCTCCACACCCCTGCTGAGCGCTGCCCTGTCCCCTCCAGCTCCCAAGCAGCTTCCACATCATTCATGCCCTTTCTTCCCCTCCAAAGCCTCATTCAAGAGTAGTTTAAAATCACCATTATCATTCTTCATGCGAAGTCAGATTTACCCACCATGATTTAGTCAAAAGTCATATAAGATGCCTGTCTGTCCTTTGAAGCCAGTTCTAAGACATCTGCAAAATAAGGTACTTGCGAGTTCTAATACATTGACTAAGGAAATAAACAACAGCAAAAAAGATGCAACTATTCCAGGATCATAAAACCCATTGGGACATTCACAATGTGATCAAAGTTTCAAATGCACAGATTAAGAAAACATCCCTGTGGCCACATTTACCTGGAATTTTGTGATAAAATAGCTGTTGGTAGGTTATGTTAAGTTTGAACAAGTTTCATTGGTATAATTTCTGTACAGCAAAATGTGCCGTAATGCCTTCTGTAACATGTGCGTCACAGAATTGAAAATTTTTTTTTTTTTTTTTTTTGAGACGGAGTCTCGCTCTGTTGCCCAGGCTGGAGTGCAGTGGCCAGATCTCGGCTCACTGCAAGCTCCGCCTCCTGGGTTTATGCCATTCTCCTGCCTCAGCCTCCCGAGTAGCTGGGACTACAGGCGCCGGCCACCTCGCCCGGCTAGTTTTTTGTATTTTTTTTTTAGTAGAGACGGGGTTTCACCGTGTTAGCCAGGATGGTCTCGATTTCCCGACCTCGTGATCTGCCCGTCTTGGCCTCCCAAAGTGCTGGGATTACAGGCTTGAGCCACCGCGCCTGGCCGAAAAATATTTTTAAAAAATCCTTTGGAGAGAACCAGTGAAACTTACTCTTTTCCCCAAGCTATATTACCCTCAAATTCACCTGTGTTCCTGAAATACATACTTGCTATTTGTTTTTCAGAAACACTGACATCTAGCTCACTGGAACACTAAAGCCATGGCTTATTTTTTTGGAGCCTCAGAAAACTGTCTCTGTTCTATACCTCACGCATCTCCTGTTCTTATGCCCTCCCCTCTCCACCAAGATTTGAAAAATGTCCCTTATTAACACAGCAAACAAAAGTCATGCCCGCAGTGCTGTACTACAGTACGGCCTCTTCCACTACTATACACACTTAGTTCTGTGTCTCCTAAACCCTGAAGGTTGCCCTTATTATCCCAAACCCTTCACCTATTTTTCTTTTCCAAAACTTTTGCCATCTTTTTCCACTTGCTCCTCCTAAGTCAGCGTGACCAGTTCCACCTATAGCCCTGAGGGGTCCTATGAAGCTTCCTTTCTGAAATCTTGAAACCAAACCAGGAGTCTTTCTAATCATCATTTACTATTTGCTAAGTATTTATTATGTTCCAAACACCATCTGAAACACTTTAACATATTTGCTCATTTAAAACTCACAGTAGTCCTGTGAGATGGGTATTATCTCCGTCCTACACTTCAGAAAACAGTCCAAGGTCACCCAGCCAGTAAATGATGAACTGCAATTCAAACCCTGGTCTGTTTGATTGAAAGACCCAGCCTTTTAACTGCCTGTATTCCACCTGTATTCCCTGAGCCTGGGAGGCTAGCCAGGCTAGACCACTGGATCCTTTGAATTCTGTAACATAGTTTCCCTTGATTTAAGATTCTGAAGGTGGTAAGCAGAATGATAGTTTCCCAAAGATGTCCACATCCTAATGCCAAGAATCTGTAAATATGTCACTTTACTTGACAAAAGGGGACTTAGCAAATGTGATGAACTTAAGGATCTCGAGATGGGGTGATTTTCCTAGATTATCTGAGTGGGCCCACTGTAATCACAAGGGTCCTTTTAAGATGGAAGGGGAGGCCGGACACAGTAACTCACACCCATAATCCCAGCACTTTGGGAGGCTGAAGTGGGTGGATCACCTGAGGTCAGGAGTTCAAGACCACCCTTGCCAACATGGTGAAACCCCGTCTCTACTGAAAATACAAAAATTAGCTGGGCGTTGTGGTGTGTGCCTGTAGTCCCAGCTACTCAGGAGGCTGAGGCAGGAGAATCACTTGAACCCAGGAGACGGAGTTTGCGGTGAGCAGAAATCACACCATTGCACTCCAGCCTGGGTGACGGAGTGAGACTCCATCTAAAAAAAAGATGGAAGGGGAAAGCAGGATGGTCAGAGAGGGAAATGTGACTGTGGAAGCAGAGGTCAGAGAGAGAAAGAGATTTGAAGATGCTATTGTTGGTCTTGAAGATGGAGGAAGGGGCCATGAGTTAAGGAATGAAGGTGGCCTCCAGAAGCTTTTGGAAAAGTCAGGGAAACAAATTTTCCTCTAGAGCTTCTAGAAGGAACAAATCGCTGCTTACACCTTAATTTTGGGACTTCTGACTTCCAGAACTGTAAGATAAATTTGCCTTATTTCAAGCCACTAAATTTGTAGTAATTTGTTGCATTAAAGCTTAGGAACCTTGGCTACTGTAATAGATTAAACATGGCACATCCTTTGCAGCTGCTCCCAGGGAGAGGAAGAAACTATTTTCCTGGTTCTTGAAGCTGACTGGCCACGTGACTTGATTTAACCAATAACACGTGACAGAATTTGTGGTGTGTGATTTAGGAGCGGAGGCCTCAGGAGACCTCCTTACAGCTTCTGCTCTCCTTCTCTTAGATACTGCCACCATGTGGACAAGTCTGAGCTGTATTTCTGTAGTCCTCGGCTAATGCCAACTGCCAGACAAGTGAGAAAGGCCACCCGGTTGAGCTGACAGCTGACAGCAGCCACATGAGAGCACCACACAAAGCTAGCAGGAGAACTTCTTGGCTGCACCCCACCCAAATCAACAGCCCCTTGAGAATTATGAGCAAATAAAATGATTACTTTAAGCCATTAAGCTTTGGGGTACAGCAATAAATAAATGAACTTTTGAAAAATACCAATTATGCCTACCCTCCATCCCACCAAATCTAATGATGAACAGTTTCTTAGTAAGAATACCTGCTCATCTTTTTATTGTGGCTGTTGTTCATCAGCCAAGTTTGGAAATCACTCATGTGTAGACCAAGTCCTGTTGGGTCACCTGGCTCTTGGAAGGTCTTAGAAAACCACTATACCTGCTCTATTCACAGCATTTGGGCCAAGGAACTAGTTCTCTCTCAATGACCTAGTATACAGGT
Source organism: Colobus angolensis palliatus (assembly GCF_000951035.1). NCBI lineage: Eukaryota > Metazoa > Chordata > Mammalia > Primates > Cercopithecidae > Colobus > Colobus angolensis. The sequence continues at coordinate 3,604,187 of NW_012110920.1, read as the reverse complement.
TAGGGCTTTTTCTACTGCAAGTATCAACCTAAAACTGCTTAAAGAAAATGTACCAGCTGGGCGCGGTGGCTCACACCTGTAATCCCAGGACTTTGGGAGACCAAGGCAGGTCAATCACTTGAGGTCAGGAGTTCAAGATCAGCCTGGCCAACATGGTGAAACTTCATCTCTACTGAAAACACAAAAATTAGCCAGGTGTGGTGACAGGTGCCTTTAACCCCAGCTACTTGGGGGGTTGAGGTTGGATAATGGCTTGAACCTAGGAGGTGGAGGTTGCAGACCAGAGATTGTGCCATTGCCCTCCAGCCTGGGTAACAAGAGTGAAACTCTGTCTCAAAAAAAAAAAAAAAAAAGAAAAGAAAAGAAAAGAAAATGTACCATATACCTTTTTTACAGTATTTTTTTAAAAGCAGTAAAGCTAAATTTGGATATGAGGGGTGCCTGTCCTATCCATTTCTTGTTTCTGTATTCCAACATGCTAGTTTCATTCTCAGGGTTCTTTTGTGCAAGCAAGATGGCAACTGCAGTTCCAGATTCAACTCAGTAGAAAAGTTGTCTCAGTCATCCCACAGTCTCACTGTAATTCACTGGCTTTGACTGGGCCCATTGTTACACCAAATCTGCAGCCAGGAAAATGTAATACTCTGAATGGTCAGGCCTGAGGCTCCTAGACCCAGCAGTAGAAACATATTGGACAGAAAGTTAGGGAAACAGTGACTTTCAGAGGAAAGTTGCTATAGAAGTTCCCAAAAAAGAGATAAGTGAATATGGTACAGAAAAAACAACAGATATTCACTACAGCTAGGTTTTGGAAATCAGTTTTATCTGTGTCCCGAAAGTCCACATCAGGGTCACCAGGCTACTGGAAGTCTTTAAAATTCCCAAGTCTGAAAAACCTGGACACCAGACTTTGAAATGCATCTCACCATGTCACCCAAATGATGGAAGACAGGTTCCCCTCTGCCTCAAAAATGGCCCCCAAGCTCTGTAAAACAATTCATGAAATACTTTCATGCATGATAATTACAGCCCAGCAGCTAGGGGCCCTACCACCATGCCTCTGTGTTCCTAATGCTCAAATTTCATTCACCTATCTGTACTTTAATAAAAGCCAGATTGGGGGTGTTCCAGTCAAACATGTTCCTTTCCTAGGGTTGTTAAAACTAAGATGGAAATGTAAGAAGTTGCAGAATATTGTTTTTATTTAGATTACATTCATGGAGACAACCATATGTGCCTGGAAGAAAGGCTTGGTTGTGCACCTAGTGGGAACAGTTGGGGTATAAGGGTAAGGCTCCCAAGAGACATTCCAAAAAATCCTAATGATCCCTACACTGTCTCAAAGCAGGGTAGATCCAGTTGTCTGCAGGACTGGGGAGTCTCAAGCTGGAAGTCCTCCTCTCCGCCCTTTCCTCTGTCCAGTTCAGCCCCTTCTCTAATAATGATGAGCAAATATCTGGGTTGGAGGAAAATTCAGGTGTTTCCATGGGCATTGATTAGAATGATGTAGGCATGGGTCTGTCTGACTTCTTGATTATTTGTTAATAATCTTCATATTCCCCATGCCAGACACTAGTGACTCTCAGCAAGGATGCCGATGTCAGCAGAATTTTAGAAACTATTCCCCAATACATGGACATCTCTGTCTTAATTTGTCCTGCTTTCCCAACATTTTACTTGCTGGTCACCTTGGCTTGAGAAATCCTTCACTTTTGTTTGTTTGCTTGCTGCTTACTTGCTTGCTATTTAAGAGAAAAGCCTGCTCTTGTCCTGGAAGCCTGGAAACACACACAACCTTCCTAGGTTGAGACCTCTGCACGAACTGCGGAGATTAGCAAATATGTCTCCACTGGGCCCTGGAAATCAGCCTCTTTCCTTCAGGATTTCCAGGCCCCCCTTGGCTTTTATTATCTGGAACTCCAGGAGCTGCTCTCTCTTCTGATGCTCTGACATTTGTTGCTGCTCTTCTTCCTCCTCCTCCTCCTTCTTCTTCCCCTTCTTCCTCTTCTTCCTCTTCTCTTCTTCTTGTGTGTGATGGTTTTAATAGTTGATACCAATCCAATTTTTAAAATTATGCTTTAAGGTAAAGGGATTTGAGAGGATATCTTTCTGTATTCTAGCTTTGGATTGAGACCAGGATTTCCAGAATTCTGTAAAAGTCGGTGGCCTCCAGGTTCCAGGCTCCTTTTCACCATCTTCAGGGTCTCAGTACTGTCACAGCCTCTTGTTAATGTCTGGAAAACCTCTAATAAGCTCAGCTGCACCAGTGTTTAGGGATCAAATCTGCTGTTCCTCCCAGGAGCATTGGTACCTTGCAGGTTTTTAAGTGGCATTAACTCATGCTAGCCTGTGTCTCATAAAGACTCCACAATGAGGAGAACATTCTGTCAGATCGCTGTATTAGTTCGTTTTCATGCTGATGATAAAGACATACCCAAGACTGGGCAATTTATAAAGGAAAGAGGTTTAACTGACTCACAGTTTCACATGGCTGGGGAGGCCTCACAATCATGGTGGAAGGTGGAGGAGCAAAGGCATGTCTTACATGGCAGCAGGCAAGAGAGCGTGTGCAGGGGAACTCCCCTTTATAAAACCATCAGATCTTGTGAGGCTTATTCACTGTCACGAAAACAGGATGGAAAAGACCTGCTCCCATGATTCAATTACCTCCCACCAGGTACCTCCCATGACACATGGGGATTACGGGAGCTATAATTCAAGATGAGATTTGGGTAGGGACACAGACAAACCATTTCAATTGCATTCTCGTTGGCTTACAATAGGGATGAGAACTCTTCACAGGTATCTTCACAGCCTTATGTTTGCTGTTTTATATTACAAAGAATACGGATGAAGAGATGCCTAGGGTGAGGCATCGGGGAAGCAGTGCAGAGATTCCATGACCTCTCTGGGCATGCCACTGTCTAGGAACCTCCATGCATTCAGCTATCTGGAAGCTCCACAGCTGCTCTCCTGAGATATAGATACCACTACTGAATTAGGAAATCACAGTTTTCAATGAGGGAGACACCTTTAAAGAACTCTAGTTTTATCCAGTGCATGCTCCTTAATAATATTGAACATGAAGATCAAGAAAGGCCCACTGAAGTAAGAGTAATACGTCCTCATATCATCTTTCCCCAGAGATTTCATAGCCCTAGGAACTAGAGAGAACTGGAAAGGAAATTTGACTTTTTACAATCCAGCCTCTAAAAGAACAATGATACTGCAAGACATTGCCTACACTCATACAGTCTTTGATTAAACAAATAGCTAGGCCAGGCACAGTGGTTCATGCCTGTAATCCCAGTACTTTGGGAGGCCAAGGTGGGTGGATCACGAGGTCAGGAGTTCGAGACCAGCCTGACCAACATAGTGAAACCCCGTCTTTACTTAAAAAAAAAAATTTTAGCTGGGTATGGTGGCACACACCTGTAATCCCAGCTACTTGGGAGACTGAGGCAGAAGAACCGCTTGAACCCAGGGGGCAGAGGTTGTGGTGAGCTGAGATTGCGCCACTGGACTACAGCCTGGGTGACAGAGCAAGACTCTGTCTCAAAACAAAACAAAATAAAACAAAAAAACCACATAGCTTTACCTGTAAACTACCTGAACTTCTTAGGAAATACCATCAACATTGAAGTGATCCAAAAACCACAGTTTCAGCTTCTTTTCCTCCAGATGTGTGCACCAAAACCAAACAGATTGTATTTAACAAATGTCTTTTATAGGCAAGGCCCTTTGCTAGACGTACAGAAGGAACCAGATCCTCATCCATACCCCATGATCTCCATGGAGGCCCCGTCTTTCTCCTGCCTGTCTTTGTTTTTCACTCACAAAGAATCATGTTCTCAGCTCACAGTCATTGAATCTGTACCCTTTACAGAAACTTAACAGCTTCCATCTGCTTTTCCTAAATAGTCCTCTCGTTTTTGGCTCTATCTGCCTTTCTTGGGCTGGACCTCACAAGCTCAGCATATCCCCACCGTAGGACTAGAATGTGTGTAGTTGGGTTGCCAGAAAAAATACAGAATGCCCAGCTGAATTTACATCTCAGATAAATAATGTTTCATTTTTAGTATAAGTGTGTCCTCTATAATATTTGGAATATAATATACTAAAAAATGATTCAATGTTTATCTGAAATTCAAATTTAACTGGGCACTTCATGATTTTATTTGTTAAATCTTAATACTACATGGAAGGAATAAAATCTTCAGCTGTAATTCCTTAAATTAGACTTGAAACCTAATCTTAGAAAAATCATCCTAAGTAACTTTTCCTCTTTCCCGCTTACAAACTCACATAACCTCACACCTACTCAAGTGCATACAATCTTATTCCCTAAATCTTTTTTTTTTAGTTTTTGAATTTTTTATTGACTAATTTTTAAGGTAAATTTTATACCCAGCAAAATGCACAGCTCTTAAATGCATATTGTGATGAGTTTCAGCAAGTGTGTGCCTCTGTGCAACATACACCAAATCAAGATACAGAATAGTTCCATAACTCCAGAGAGTTCCCTTGTGCCCCTCTCCAGTTAATTATCTCATCCCAGAGACAACCATCATAGATTAGTTTTGCTTGTTCTTAAACCTCATATAAATGAAATTATACAGCATGTATATATTAGTCAGTTCAGGCTACCACAACAAAAATAACATGGACTGGGTGGTTTAAGCAAGAGACATTTATTCTTTCACAGATCTGGAAGCTAGAAGTTCGAGATCAAGGTGCCAGCATGGTTGGGTCTTAGTGAGGGCCCGCCTCTGGTTTGCAGATGGGTGCCTTCCCCATGTGAGCTCACATGGCCTTTCCTTCAATAGACCAGAAGTCTAAAGTCAAGTATTGGCAAAGCTGGTTCCTTCTGGAGACTCTGAGAATCTTCTGTGCCTCTCTCACAGCTTCTGGTGGCTGCTGGCAATCCTTGGCATTATTTAGCGTGTAGATACATCACTTCAGTCTCTGCCTCCATTGTCACAGGGTCTTCGTTCTTCTGTCTCTGTCTCCATGTGTCCTCTCCTCATTTTATAAGGACAATAGCCATTGGATTTAAGGCCCACCCTAATCCAGTTTGAACTTATCTTAGCTTAACTATGATGTCTGCAAAGACTCTGTTTCCAAATAAAGTCACATTCTGAGATTCTAGGTGGACACGAATTTTGGAGAGACACTATTCAACCCACTATAGATAAATACCTAAGAGTTGGAATTGTTCAATCATCTGGCATACTACTTAAATTCTCATATCCCTAAATTTTACTTATGACATTTTTGGCCCTCTTGTCTTCTAACAGTGGAAGTATGGCACTGCGGCAGCAGTTTTGAAAAATTAAAGGAATAGTAGTTGGAAAAGTCACAGCTGCCAATACATTGCTATTTATATTTCCTAGCCCTCCTATGCTATCATGCCACACTATGCTGCTTCTACACTAAAGCCTACATGCTTACTGCTTACAGATACAGTATCTAAGTGAAACAAGAAAGAGATTCAGTGGGAGTCTAGTTTCGCTGGAACTTTAGAAAGAAATGAGATTAATGTGATGTTTCTCAAACTTTAACTTGCATAAGAATCACCTGGAAGGCCTCTTAAAGCGCACTGCTTTTGTAGATGACATAATCTTGTATCTGTCACATTGTATCTATCTATACTTGTAGAAAATCATAAGGAATCCACTGAAAAATATTAGACCTAATAAATGAGTTCAGCAAGGCTGTAGGATGCAAGATCAATACACAAAGATCAATTGTATTTCTATATGCATGCATGAACAATCTGAAAATAAAATTAAGAAAACAATTCATTTTACAATGGCGTAATAAAGAAAATAGGAATAAATTTAAGGAAATAACTAAAAAGTACATCATTGAAAGATATTAAATGATACCTAAATAGATGGAAAGAGATCTAATGTTCAGGGATTGAAAGATTTAATATTGCTAAGGGGACAATAATTGCCAAATTGATCTACAGATTCAATGCAATCTGTATCAAAATCCCAGTTGTCTTCTTTACAGAAATTGACAAGCTGATCCTAAAATTCATACAGAAATTCAAGGGACCAAGAATAACCAAAACAATCTTAAAAAAGAAGACCAAAGTTAGAAGAATCACACTTTCTGATATCAACACTTACTGCAGAGCTATAGTAATCAAAACGCTTGGTACTGGCGTTAAGATCAATAGAATAAAATTGAGAATCCAGAAATAAAGCCTCACATTTATGGCTAATTTATTTATTTATTTATTTTTTTGAGACACAGTCTTGCTCTGTTGCCCAGGCTGGAGTGCAGTGGTGCGATTTCAGCTCACTGCAACTTCCGCCTCCTTGGTTCAAGTGATTCTCATGCCTCAGTCCCCCAAGGAGCTGGGATTACAGGCGCATGCTACCACACATGGCTAATTTTCGTATTTTTAGTAGAGAGGGGGTTTCACTATGTTGGCCAGTGTATTAGACCATTCTCATTTTGCTATGAAGAAGTACCTGAGACTGGGTAATTTATAAAGAAAAGATGTTTCATTGACTCAGTTCTGCATGGGCTTGGGAGGCCTCAGGAAGCTAACAATCATGGCAGAACGCACCTTTTCATAGGGCGGCAGGAGAGAAAATGAGTGCCGAGTGAAAGGAGAAGCCCCTTATAAAACCATCAGATCGTGTGAGAACTCACTATCAAGAGAAGAGCATGGGGGGAGAACTGCCCCCACGATTCAATTATCTTCACCTGGTCCCACACTTGACACGTGGGGATTATTACAATTCAAGGTGAGATTTGGGTGGGGACAGAGAGCCAAACCATATCAGCCAGGCTGGTCTCAAACTCTTGGCCTCAAGTGATCCACCTGCCTCAGCCTCCCAAAGTGCTGGGATTACAGATGTGAGCCATTATGCCCGGCCAGCAAATTGATTTTTGACAAGACTACCAAGACAATTCAATGGGGAAATAAGGAGTCTTTTCAACAAATGATTGTGGGACAACTTGATATCTATATCAAAATTATAAAGTTTGACTCCCTACCTCGCTGAAAATTTTTCAGCAAGGCCTCAATTTTTTTTTTTTTTTTACACAGGCATGCGCTATCACACTCAGCTAATTTTTGTATTTTTAGTAGAGATGGAGGTTTTGCCATGTTGGCCAGGCTGGTCTAGAACTCCTGACCTCAGGTGATCCTCCCACCTCGGCCTCCCAAAGTGCTGGAATTCCAGGTGTGAGTCACCGCACCCGGCACCCAAGGAATACTTTTAAAAGATACTTTAGAAGATCATGATCTGACCTCAAAGTTTAGAGAAAGAAAATGCTGCTTTTCCCACAATGACCCATGAAAGCTTTGTTACCCATGACTTTATCTAAAAGTTTTTAGAATACTTTTATTTTTTATCCGGGGTCTCTACTTTTGACTTGCAGGTTGTTCTGCTGTACATGTACATGAAGGGTGGGATTAGGGTATCATTGGCAATAAACAGCCTATGCATCACCACTTTCCCTTCTGGGGCCGAGAAAACAGCATGCCCTTTAATTATAACCTTCTTTTCTCAGCTCCTCAGGTTTGGCTTCAGAATCCTCAGCATGGCTCTCTGGTCAGCTGGTACCAACCTGGGAGAGTTGACATGGTACATAAAGCTTATTTGCTATCCTGGGATTAGGAGCTCTTGAGGAACCTTTGAGCTCTAATGTGGAATTCAAGTCCAGAGGCATTTGTGAAGCAACTATGACCAAGCCCTGTGGCTGATATGTGGGTGAAAACAGAATGAGTCCCGTGATTCCAGATTAAATGAAATAGGACCACACTTTAAATTGCCAAAATTGTAACCTTTTCTAAGGTTTAAGAACCTTGAACCTGGGAATAATGCATAACAGCTACATACCTGCATACAGCAATAACAGATGATTCCCTGATTTCAGAACCTCTTCCACTCTCATTGGCCATGTATTCTCAAAAGTTTTTCTTTCTTGTCTCCCAATGCAAATGAGCAAGAATTGACTAGAAAGCCAGAATCCATCATTATGGTTGGAAACCCTTCTGTTTCCCTCCTTACCTCAAGACTTGGAGAAGCTTAACATGGGAAAATTGTTCAGAACCTCCAACCAATCACCATCATAATGATCCTTTAGAGCGTTCTATTTCATGTGCTGCAGACTTTGGACACCGGTTGTATGATTTTGGTTTTTTTTCTCTGCTTTAAGCAGCTGAGTATTCTATATTAAGGCCTAAGCAATCAATATAATAATAGCTACCCTTTGAGTGTTTACTACCTGCTAGACCCTGTGCTAAGAGTCTGATGCATATTATTACATTTAATCCTCACTACAATGAAGTTAGACAGTTTCGTTGTGTTTTGTTTTGTTTGAGACAGGGTCTTACTCTGTGGCCCAGGCTGGAGTGCGGTAATGCTATCTCAGTTCACTGCAGCCTCGACGTACTGGGTTCAAGCAATTATCCTGCCTCAGCTTCCCGAGTAGCTTGGACTACAGGTTCATGCCATCACACTCAGTTAATTTTTTGTATATTTTTAGAAACAGGGTTTTGCCATGTTGCCCAGGCTAGCCTCGAACTCCTGAGCTCAAAGGATCCTCCTGCCCCAGCCTCCCAAAATACCAAGGTTACAGGTAGGTGTGAGCCACCGTGCCTGGCCAGGCAGTTTTATCCATTCATATTTTACAGAAAACTGAGGCTCAGAGAGATTATGTAACTTGGTCAAGCTGATTGTTAAATAGAATTTTGCAAGCTGCAGTTTGTTAAACCTAACTTGAAATAGGCCATGGTAGGAGTATTTACACTGCAGAAATGGGTAAGCACTCTAAGTCAGAGTTCCCCTTCCCCCGACATCCAATTCACCAGCAAAGGACTGGTTAACCCGAAAGCACAGTGACGCTACCCTTTTTTGTTGCAATCTTTGTCCTGTATATATGACATTTGAAACTTGAATTGTTTCTAGGGTTTGGCAATTATGAAAAAGCCTCTGTATGATTTATGTCCAGATTTGTATGAACACAAGTTTTCTTTCTCTCTCTCTCTTTTTTTTTTTTTTTGAGATGGAGTTTTGCTCTTGTCGCCCAGGCTGGAGTGCAGTGGCACGATCTCGGCTCACTGCAACCTCCACCTCCCGGGTTCACGCCATTCTCCTGCCTCAGCCTCCTGAGTAGCTGGGACTACAGGTGCCCGCCACCACGCCCGGCTAATTTTTTCTATTTTTTAGTAGAGACGGAGTTTCACTGGGTTAGCCAGGATGGTCTCTCAATCTCCTGACCTCATGATCTGCCCACCTCGGCCCCCAAAGTGCTGGGATTACAGGCATGAGCCACCTTGCCTGGCCTCTTTTTTTTTTGAGACAAGGTCTCACTGTGTCACCCAGGTTGGAGTGCAGTTGTGGAATCATGGCTCACTGCAACCTCTGCCTCCTGAGCTCAAGCGATCCTCCCACCTCAGCCACCCCCTCACCCCATCCCCAGCTAATTTTTTGGTAGTTTTTTTAGAGACAGAGTTTCACCATGTTGCCCACTCCTGGGCTCAAGC
>NW_012110920.1:3583864-3590090 GCF_000951035.1 Colobus angolensis palliatus | reverse complement strand
TTTTTTTTTTTTTGTATTATTTATAGAGATGGGGTTTCACCATGTTGCCCAGGCTGGTCTCGAACTTCAGGGCTCAAGTGATTCGCCCGCCTCGGTCCCAAAGTCTGGAATAACAGGCTTGAGCCACAGTGCCGGCCGAAGCCTGAACTCGTGTTTTTGAGTTCAATTTTTTTTGCGGAATTGAAATGAACCGAACCGAATGGAATGAGAGCTTGCAGAGAGCTTCTACTCAAAGCAGTTCCTAAGGTTGATGGAGTGGAAGAAAACAAACAGAACCTGTGTTGGCGCGGCCAAGTCGCTGCAGAGTACCAAACCGGAGCTGCTCGCGCAGACGCAGAGCCAGGCCCGTGAGGGGATGGGACGGTGGGCAGGGGAGGGGCGTTCCCTGGGCCCTGCCCCTCCCTGCCCTGCTTTAGTTCCAGGCATCGCCACTGGGGGCGGCCGCGGCCTCCCCAGCGGCAACGGCCACGAAGTTGCGCGGCCCTGGTTTCCAGCCGGGCCCTTTTCGCAGCCGGGCCCCAGCATGGATACCCTCAGTGCTGTGGGCCTGGCAGCCGCTGCGCCCTCGCTTTCCTGACATCCCCTGACTTCTGTGCTCTTTTCCCCAGGCCATCCCAGCAGACATGTTTGCCAAGGCCTTTCGGGTCAAGTCCAACACGGCCATCAAGGGGTCGGACAGGTGAGGGAGGAAAGGGATCTGCTCTGCCACCAGAACAACCAGACATCTCTTGGGCCCGCCTGGCCCATAGCCCTCGCTATTCTCGGCCGACATCCTCGGGTGGAGGCCGAGGGGTATGCCAGGGAAGGGACCCCAGGAGGCAAGGGTGGGTTAGACACATTTTGAAGTGAGGATGGAGGGGGACCTGTCTTTTGGATAGTCTAGTGAATTTAAAACGTAGTTAAGTCAGCGTTTACTGACTGCACACTATTTAAGGTGTTGTGGAGAATGCAGAAATGAAGGAATACAGGATTCTTACCCTCCAAAGAGATTAATACCCCTTGGAAGAGATCGGATGGGATACCAAGAATTAAAAGTATAAGAGAAAAAAATGACTAGTGATTACTTCTGGCAGGAGAGACAGCTGGAAACTGAGGTGGGAGGGAATAAGGCACATGTGGTAAGAAATGTATCTGTTCAGACAGAGTCACAAATGGAGATTGTGTTTGAAATTTTGTAACCAATGCTTTATAGTTGTCTGTAGGTCTCATGGCATAGTTATTTAATCATAAACTGGCAGATTTGCGAAGCATATATGAGAAAGGAGTGGGCCCAAGGGCTAGGCATGAAGTCAGGAAGGCAGGGCTGTTTCCTGTGTCAGGCTAACTTGGATTGTGCACTGGGCCTGTTTCCCCACCCATAGAATGAAAAGGCATACCCCAGGAATGAGTGAAAATAGATGACAATGGATGAAAAAGAGTTTAGGATGTTTCAGAAGAGTGTGTGAGACTAGGACATCATAAACCAGGCAATCTTTTTTTTGCCCTTATGATTTTATAGTGAGCACTTTTGAGTTCTTGATATTTATTAAAAGTCTGTATAGGCAGCATTCACAGTGCTGGTGTGCGTTCTACAGGAGAAAGCTTCGAGTTGATGTGACAACTGCTTTCCCCACCCTTGGAACTGATCAAGTCTCTGAGTTAGTACCTGGAAAGGAGGAACTCAACATTGTGAAGTTGTATGCTTACAAAGGGGATGCAGTGACTGTGTACGTGAGTGGTGGTAACCCCATCCTCTTTGAACTGGAGAAAAATCTGTATCCAACAGGTATGACAACAGGATGAAGATGGCCATTACCATTAGGTAGTTCTTGCCTAACATCTGCTTCTCTCTGTTTCTTCCATGAACCTATCTCCCGTAAAATAAGCAAGCACAAAATCTCCCAATACCATCCCCAAGGATCTTTGTGGACTTAGTGTTCCTAGAATTGAATCTTCCAATTCTAGGACGCAAAAGGTTTTCTCTTATGCAAAACCACTATAGGAGGGATTAAAAAAGGGCTAACATAGTAAGTAAGGGTGGTTGCAAAGGGAAGTTCTGAGATGAAGGAACAGTGGCTGAGAAGTTTACAGTGGGTTGACTAGGGATAGAGCAGAGGTCTTGAAAAGCATGGAATTTCAGGGCATGTCTCCATGAGACGGAGTCTTGCTCTGTCGCCCAGGCTGGAGTGCAGTGGCGTGATCTCGGCTCACTGCAACCTCCACCTCCCAGATTCAAGCAGTTCTCCTGCCTCAACCTCCCGAGTAGCTAGGATTACAGGCGCCCACCACTACACCTGGCTAATTTTTGTATTTTTAACAGAGACAGAGTTTCATCATGTTGGCCAGGCTGGTCTCAAACTGCTGACTTCAGGTGATCTACCTGCCTTGGCCTCCCATAGTGCTGGGATTACAGGTGTGAGCCACTGCTACCGGCCACAACTGACTAATTTAAAAAAATTATTTTTAGTAGAGACAAGGTCTGGCTATGTTGACTGGGCTGGTCTTAAAATCCCAGCCTCAAGTGATCTTCCTACCTCAGCCTCCTAAAGTGCTGGGATTTTAGGCACGAGCCACCATGCCTAGCCAAAATATTATGTGTTTATTTGATGAATAAAAATTGTATACATTTATCATGTACAACACATTGTTTTGAAACATGTAAACTGTAAAATGGCTAAATTGAACTGACTAACATATGCATTACTTCACATACTTTTTTTATGGTGAGAACACTTAAAATTTACTCTTTTTGCAATTTTCCAGATTTTTTTTTTTTTTTTTGAGATGGAGTCTGGCTCTGTCGTTCAGGTTGCAGTGCAGTGATGACATCTTGGCTCACTCTGTCTCCTGGGTTCAGGCGATTCTTGTGCCTCAGCCTCCCAAGTACCTGGGATTACAGGCACTTGCCACCACAGCTGGTAGATTTTTGTATTTTTAGTAGAAACAGGGTGTGGGCCAGGCTGGTCTCAAACTACTGACCTCAAGTGATCCACCTGTCTTGGCCTCTCAAAGTGCTGGGATTACAGGTGCCCGCCACCATGCCCAGCTATTTTTTGTATTTTTAGTAGAGATGGGGTTTCATCATGTTGGCCAGGCTGGTCTTGAACTCCTGACCTGAAGTGATCTGCCTGCCTTGGCCTCCTGAAGTGCTGGGATTACATGGGATTACAGGCGTGAGCCACTCTGGCCCCTGCATGTCTTTTTTTTTTGAGACAGAGTCTTGCTCTGTCCCCCAGGCTGGAGTGCAGTGGTGAGATCTTGGCTTATTGCAAGCTCCACCTCCTGGGTTCACACCATTCTCCTGCCTCAGCCTCCCGAGTAGCTGGGACTACAGGCATCCGCCACCATGCCCAGCTAATTTTTTTTGTATTTTTAGTAGAGACGGGGTTTCTCCGTGTTAGCCAGGATGGTCTCGATCTCCTGACCTCGTGATCCTCCCGCCTCGGCCTCCCAAAGTGCTGGGATTACAGGCATGCCCTGCATGTCTTTTAAAGGCTCGATAGCTCATTTCTTTTTAGTGGTAAAGAATATTTCATCATCTGCATGTACCACAGTTTATTTATCCATTCACCTACGAAAGAACATCTTGTTTGCTTCCATGTCTTGTCAATTCTGGATAAAGCTACTATAAACGACTGTGTAGGTTTTTGTGTGGATGCACATTTTCAACTCATTTATATAAATACCAAGGAGAGTGATTGCTGGATTATATGGTAAAAGCATGCTTAGTTTTGTGATAGTTTTTGTTTGTTTTGTTTTACATTTAGATCTTTATCTGGAATTTCTTTTTATGAAAATATGAGGTAAACTTTCCCTCCTAAATGGATAGGCATTTGTCCTGACATCATTTATTGCATCCACTTTTTCCTAGTGGTTGGAAAGCATCATCCACAGACTAAATCATGCAAGGTAACTGTATGAGCCTGAACAAGTTAGTTAACCTCTCTGTATTCCAGGTTTCTCACCTGGCAAAAGGGTTAACAATAACTGCCTACAGCACTGGTATGAAGGTAACATGAGGCAATGGGCATGGAGACATTTGAGAAAGTAAAAATCCCATATCCCTGAAGCATCTGTATATGGGTGAAGATATCATGACTCTTTCTGAGGCTGTGAACACACCTGTTCATCTGAAAAGCCATCCGGGTCCAGCAAAGAATTCTCAAACCATTGGTCACATTTGAAATATAGATGCCAATGATCCATATTTTCAGGGGATTTAAGTGTGGGCTTCAGTAGAAGGGAAGAGAAGGCTAGTGAAGGAGTAAATAGTAGGTAGCCATGGATGAATTATCAGTTTGGGTACCCTGTGGTCATATAGACTTTAAGAGGACATAAATACCACTTGTTTGTGAGCTCCTGGAGGGCAGAGTACTTGTGTCTAATTTGTCTTAAAAATCACAGAGCCTGACTAGAAAGCTTCCAGTAAAGTTTCAATGAACTAAACTAAATTTTCTCCATTAGGACTCACTGGGAAGGGAAGAAAAAGAAAGGCTAAGGAAAAGGGAATCTCTCATCTGGCTTACCCTTGCTTCCAAATACTTGGCACTCTTGTAAGGAATCCAATTTACAGCCAGTTGCTGTCAAGTAAAATTAGTGAAAATGATCCTTTTTCTCAGTAAATGGCAGCTTTCTTGGTATAGTTGTCCTGTGCCTTGCTGCAACTTGGCAGCTCAGACCCACCAGTGGGGAACAGTCTGGGAGCCCTGTGGGGTGGCTCTGGAGCTGCTGATGGGAGGCTCAGGAATCAGGGCCTGCTGAAGTCAAGGTTCAGGCCGCTTTCCCTGCAATAGGATCAGCCAGCAGGGAGCAGGCAGGTCTGTGATGCAAGCAGAGAAGGTGGGATTGTGCCCATTGGAGAAGGGGGCTCTTGCCCTACACAGGAGGAGGCTGGATGCCATGGTGCAGAATCCTCTGGGGTCTTGGCTCCTACTTGTCCACCACTAATTAATTTTTAGGTTATAATTGATGTTTTCTTATCCAAGGACATCTGGTATACAAAAGTTCCCCTAGCTTAAAATGTTTAGTATTCCCTGAATAGCTTTCCTCTGTTCCCTAAGAAAGAGGCTTCCTCAGCAGTTGTGCTGCAAAAGACCCCAAATGTATTGCACATCCCAAGAGAGGCCAAATGGGAGGTCAAGGGTACAGGGGTCTGTTGTAGGCACTGTCCTCCTCCGGGCTCCTCTAACATTGGCCTGGTGGCTGGGATACTTCAGGGTAAAGGCCTAGTGGGTCACAGGTTTAGGAGGAATTGGGGCTGGTCCCTAGGCCACTATAGGTGCTGGGCAAACATTGCAGAAGGCCTAATGTTTGGAAAGCCAGTATGGAATTCTCCTTTGTGCAACCATGTCACTGAATCAATTAGGATTTTTTTTATTGGTGAATGGACACTTGGAAGTTTTAATATGCAAAACATAATTTACTTTTATTACTTAAATTAATGTAATTTTAATAGGCAACTTAATTTACCAAGACCCAGGATTCCAGGTGTTTAACTCCTTGTCTCCAGGGAACACAGCTGTCCCTTTGAGGAAAACCTAATTTCCCTTCGCCGCCTGTGTGACTTTGGGACAAATCTGGGACAACAGTGAATTCTCTATTACTGTTATTACCACCCATGTAAACTAAAAATCAGGGATGAGAAAAATCTTGCAGAAAATTCTAGCTGAGGCTTCTAGCTTATAGTACAATGAATAGACCTTAATCATAGAATGCCTTTTAGAAAAACATTTAGGTCCGACTTGGTGGTTCACACCTGTCCTGTAATCCCAGCACTTTGGGAGGCTGAGGCGGGCAGATCTCTTGACCTCAGGAGTTTGAGACCAGCCTGGGCAACAAGGTGAGACCCTGTCTCTACGAAAAATACAAAAATTAGCCGGGTGTGGTGGTGCCCCCCTGTAGTCCCGGCTAAAGTGGACGGATCACTTGAACCTGGAGGTCGAGGCTGCACTGAGCTGAGATTGCGCCACTGCACTCCAGTCTGGGTGACAGAGCGAGACCCTGTCTCCAAAAAAACAAAATAAAATAAAATAAAATAAAGGAAAATATTCAAAAGGCCCTCAAGGTTTTTTTGTTTGCTTTTTGGTACGGAGTCTCACTCTGTTGCCCAAGCTGGGGTGCAGTGGCACGATCTCGGCTCATTGCAACCTCCGTCTCCTGGGCTCAAGCGATCCTCCTGCCTCAGCCTCCCCACGCATGTGCCCACCACACCCGGTGAATTTTTCTTTTCTTTCTTTTTTTTTTTGAG
>NW_012110920.1:3576017-3580239 GCF_000951035.1 Colobus angolensis palliatus | reverse complement strand
CCCCCCCCACCCCCCAGCCTCCCAGAGTGCTGGGATTACAGGCGTGAGCCACTGCACCTGGCTAACAGTACCTCTTTTATGTCAGGAGAATGTTAGGAGCTGAGTCTGGAGAGGAAGTGAAGGTTCCCACTTCTGACTTAGAAACCACCATTTGAATAAAAATAAATATCCTGCTATTGGATGGGCAAAGGGGTCATCAAAGGCGTAAGCCACAGGCATAAGGCACTGCACCCAGCCAGGACACTCAAACTCTGTTTGACCTTTAACCCCCTGAGGGGAGAAGGTCTGATACTGAAGTTGCCATTTTTCATTTTTATTATGAATAACATAGTTGATACCTAATAACTATTTTTTCGTTGAGTGAGTCAGGAAATGATGAAGTAAAACACAGAGTTAGATGGAGGCCGAATGCAGGTTGTGATGTTTTTGTTTTGTTCATTGCAGATTTGATGCTGCCTGGACTAGTGATGCCCCCTGCTGGTCTGCCTCAGGTACAGAAGGGCGACCTCTGTGCCATTTCCTTGGTGGGGAACAGGTACTGTGCCAGGCAACTCTGCCTTTGGGGGAAAAACTTGTGTAAAAGAGAAGTTGGAGGGGAATAACAGCTTATAAAGCATATGAACAAAAGAGTGAAAGCAAAAATCGGTTTTGGAAGAAGCAGAGTGGGCCAGCAGGGGAATGGCAGCAAACCTATGGGGAGTCCATGCATCTCGGCAGAGTATATATTTGCTGTTTGCTGTTGCTGCTCTGTTTTCTTTCAACTTAGCGTTTTTATTTTATTTTATTTTATTTTATTTTATTTTATTTTTTAGATTTACAGAAGAGTTGCAAAGATAGTAGAGTTCTGACATGCTTATTATCCAGCTTCCTCTAATGGTAGCCTCTTACATAACCACAACATAAATTATTACCACTAAGGAATTAACATTGGCAAAGTACTGCTAACTAAACTACAGACTTTATTCGTATTTTCTCAGTTTTTTCACTGATGTCTTCTTTCTCTTCACATATCCAGTGTAAAACACCAATTTGCATTTAGTCGTCGTGTCTTCTTAGTCTCCTTCTGTTTGTGACCTTTTTTGTTTTTTCATTGTCTTTCATCACCCTCGTGCTTTTTCCCTATATCCATATCATTATCCTCATCTTTTAATTATTTTTGATAGCTTTATTGAGATACAGTTTACATACAGACAGGATCTCACTCTGTTGCTCAGGCTGGTCTCAAACTGTTGGCTTCAAGCGATACGCTTGCCTTGGCCTCCCAATGAGTTGGGATCACAGGCATGAGCCACTGCGTCTAGCCTCCACTGCTTCTTTTTAAAAATAAGAAGAAATTGTATGAACAACTGAAAAATTAAAAGCCCCCCTTACCCCACAGTCTTTTTCTCCTGGAAATAACCATTATCATTTTGATGTGTGTCCTTCTTATCGTTGTTCTACACATATATACATGTGCGTATAAAAATACCTGGCTTAGGGTATGTGTGTTTAAAATTCAAACAAAATTATACTGTGTCTGTGTTATTTTTTCCCTTAATATTGTGTGGACATTTTCTTTTTTTAATTTTTATTTTTAAACTGTTACATCTTAGTATTTAAATGTGGACATTTAAGTACTAACTTAATACACATTTAAATTTAACTGTGTGTTAAATAAGAACACACAGATCTGCCAGATCTTTTTACCTGTTGTGTGATGATGGAACAGGCCCCCTCCTGGTGAACATTGAGGTTGCCTCCAATTTGTCTCTATTACAAATGTTATCTTATTGATGCCTCTAGGGACACTGTTGCCAGTATTTTTCCAGAGTAGATACAGAATGCAGAATTGTTAGGTTGAAGATCATGTGTATTTTCTGTTTTCCTACAAACAAGCTGTATCAGCTTTTACACCTACCTGCAGCATATATGGAGCCTATTTCCCTATACTCTCGCCAATACTGGATATGATGGGTCATCTTCATTTGTGTTATCCTAGTGAGTGAAAAATTACATCTTACTATTTTTTTTTATGGAGATGACCAAGATGGACTCATTATTTTGATAGAGTCTCTCTTTGAGAGAGAAGGAAAGAGCGATGGTAGGCACAATAGGGGTCAGTGTTCAAAGTTCTTATTTCTGCTACTCATATTCTTCTATTTTCCTTGAATGCTTTGGAACCAAGCACCTAAAAACTTTTGTTTACCTGTAGCAGAAATTACAGTTGAAAAGAATGATGATGTTACCGTTTTTCTCCCCCAATATTCTATCTGAGATAGGAGGAAACTATGTAAATGAATATTTGGCCTCTTCACTTTGCCTTTAGAGTGTATATGGGGGTGGAGCTGTGGATGGTTTGTGGTGGGGGTAATGATATGAGGGGTTGTTAAAAATACAAGTCATGTTCAAGACTAGAGTTCTCAAGCCATTGACCTTTCAGGGGTAGATGAGAAAAACCTTTTAAAAACTGGGAAAGAAACCAGATTCAGATTTTGTGGAAGGAACTGACCTATAGGTACAGTTAGCAGAGCTGCCAGGTGTAAAGTAAGTTCAAGTGTTGGGAACTCTCATTTGGACCCTGGCTACCTTGCCAGGCTTATGTATTATTCCCCAACTATTATCCAGCTAGTCACCCATCCTTACAGGCAATATCTGATTGATCAATGCTTGAGTAACACTGGGCTAACAGATTTCTCATCTGGGCTTTGGAAGTTTGTGTAGTTACTATATATGTGGTTGTTTTTGATATCCTGGAAACATCCAGTTCTTAGATATGTAGTTGCACTGAGCAACCCCTCTTATAAAGTTAACTCAGAAGGAACTTCTCTAGTTGGCCCCACTGTGTGTCTCTTCCCTCTTCCCTATGGCATCCCTCAGCCTCATTTATCATATATGAATTGCCTCCCCTTTAAACTTCCTTATGGGATGGCTATGACTTCTTTAAGGTAGAGGAGACAATTTATATTTTTGAAATTAATGAAAGGGAGCATTAAATGTCCTTCCAAGACCTACCTGGATTTAATTCACAGCAGGAATAAAACAAAGGCAGTGATAAAGTCAACAGAGGAGTTCCTAATACAGAAGTTTAATGTTTGGTCAAGGGATTTTTGAAAGTAATATTTATAGGTAATCTGAAGAAAACTGAGAGTGGACTGAGTTTGGTTCTGTGATACAAGACCTTCAAATTGGTAACCTTGGTATTTTTACCACATGTGTCAGAAGATGATCCTAACTTGTGCCCTTCCCATAGGCTTTCCCTGACCCTGGTATCTGGCTTCCTTCTTCTTAGAGCCCCTGTCGCCATTGGAGTCGCAGCCATGTCCACAGCTGAGATGCTCACTTCAGGCCTGAAGGGAAGGGGCTTCTCTGTGCTCCACACTTACCAGGACCACTTGTGGTGGGTACAGAGTTTCTTCTGTTTTACGGAGAACCGGGGCAGCTGGGGAGAGGATGGGGCCTGAGATTCAGGAGTGAGAGTGTTGGTCCTAGCCATGTCTTTAAGCAAGTTGCTAACCCCAGAGTTTCATTTCCTTACCAAATATAGAGAAAATATTTTTTCCCCTGCTTGGACAAGTAATGAGAGAGAACTTTATTTTCTAAGTGAATTATAAATCTTAGACCCAAAAGAAGACCTTAGGGATCATCTGCTCTGCCTCTCAGTACAGTGATACTCACTTTTTAATAGCCCTAGTCAATCTGGCCCTAGCTGCCATGCACATTTTAGGCATCATGTGGCCCCATGATGAGTGCTTCTGAATCCAAATCATGGCAGGGTAGACCTTTAGATACCAGGATTATAACCTGATTACTTTTATGTTATTCAGATTTCACATTCCAGACTCCTCCTCCTCATGGAAGTAACGCATTCTGACTGTAAAGGTTGCATTCTTGAGACCCGTACCTGTTCATTTTCTGGTTATTTTCTTTTCATTTTAGCAAAACAGTAAGCAGTGATTTTCTCAAAAAACACATTTAGCCAAGTATTGTGGCCTTTTGAGATAGATTCATTCTTATATTTTCTAGCCCAGTCTTGGAATTACTAATTTTTTTTTTTATGGATCTACTTGTTTCTGTGCAATTGACTAAATTTCTTTTTTTTTTTTGAGATGGAGTCTCACTCTTTGCCCAGGTTGGAGTGCAGTGGTGCTATCTCGGCTCACTGCAACCTCCACCTCCCAGATTCAAGCAGTTCTCCTGCCTCAACCTCCCGAGTAGCTAGGATTACAGGCGCCCACCACTACAC
>NW_012110920.1:3456428-3575891 GCF_000951035.1 Colobus angolensis palliatus | reverse complement strand
GTTTTGCTCTTGTTGCCCAGGCTGGAGTGCAATGGCACAATCTCAGCTCACTGCAACCTCTGCCTCTCGGTTCAAGTGATTCTTCTACCTCAGCCTCCTGAGTAGCTGGGATTACAGGCATGTGCCCAAAACAGCCAGCTAATTTTTTTGGTTTTAGCAGAGACAGGGTTTCACCATGTTGGCCAGGCTAGTCTCGAACTCCAAACCTCACGTGATCCGCCCATCTAGGCCTCCCAAAGTGCCGAGATGACAGGCGTGAGCCACCACTCCCGGCCAGAGTTATTAATTTTACAAGTACTGTCCGAGCCCTCCTTTGCTGGAGGCACAACCTCATTTTAGCCTGTTTTTAGATATTTGAGGGCTGATGACTGATGTTCTCCTAGCACCTGTTGTTTAACTATCAGTCCGGGCAACAGCAGTCAAAGTCAGGTTGTCTAAGTTATTTTAGCAGCAGCTGTTTTGGTTCTCTCCCTGCACCTTGAAAAAAATATTTATGGTATTTAGCTGATCAGAATAGCCTAAACATACCCTTTGGCTTTACTGTGAACAATACTGAGAAGCCTTGCCATAGCTATTAGTTACAACTTAATTTGATTTGCATAATGTTGGCTAAGATAAAGCTTTTTACTGCTCTGTGTGCTTTGCTATGTGGCATCTCCTTTTTTCCTGTCTTCCTAAGGCTTAGTGGTACAAAACCATGGCAATCTCTGCTTTCCACGTTAGACTGCATTTGATGTAACACAGAAGCCACTGATTTTGCAGGTCCAGGTGTTTGTGTTTTATTACATATGCTGAACCCTGGGTTTGCGTTTCACCGAACAGATATTACAGATGCATTCGCGATCTTAATGTTCATATTTAATTCAAATTGGTTTTATTATTAACTCAGATGAAGGGAGTATTTTTGGGAGTTTATCTTAAACTCCTTTTTCTTTAATCTTTCTCAGTCTTGGGATGTCTATTAATAGTATTATTCTTTTGGAATAGGGAGGAGACAAGATTTATTCTCCCCATTTCAGAGATGAGGAAACTGAGGCATGGAACTTTTGGGGGCCCAGAATTAAAAGTATGCTTGAGATGAGGGCACAGGCTCTCTGCCCCCTCCTGGCTACTCCTGCCTATTGGCTCTCTGCTGTCTCTGACCTCACTGCTGACTCTTCCATGGCCAGGGTTGGAGAGTATTGGGGCTGCTGCTTGATGTTTCTGACGTGAGATTTTTCCAGGCGATCTGGAAACAAGTCCTCTCCACCTTCCATTGCTCCACTGGCCCTGGATTCAGCAGATCTCAGTGAAGAGAAGGGATCTGTCCAGGTGGACTCCACCCTGCAGGGAGACATGAGGCACATGATCCTGGAGGGGGAAGAGGAGAATGGGGAGGCTCACCAGGCATGTGAAGAGAAGTCTCTCTCAGAAGCCCCAGAAGACACCAGCACAGGGGGCCTGAACCAAGACTCCACAGATAGCAAAACGCTTCAAGGTATAACTCTAGGAGGAGAAGAGCCCATCTCTCCACCTCTCAATTTAGGAGCCTGACGAGCTCCACTCCACTGCTGACTAGAATGGCCGTTAAGCTCCCAGGGGAGGAGGGGAAGGTCCTTGATTTTCTGTGAGGGTGGTGCAGCAGCCCTTTCACATCTTGTTTTTGAGTCCTTTCCACATAAGTCATGTCTTCCTGGGTGCTAATCTGCCCTGGCATTTGCCTGTTTTCAGCTACAAAGCCCTCCAAGGTTTCTTCTGGCTCAACTTCTCTGGGTGAACACTCCTAGCTTGGTGGGACTTTGTGGCTTGACCCCTTCTCTGGGGTCAACCCTCTTAAAAGGCTCAGTGCTCAAGAGAGGCTGGGAGCTTTGGTACCTGGGAATAGGTTCCTTTCAGAGCCAAGGGGGCGAAGTGAGGATGAAGCTGGGGGTCGTTTTCTCGTACCAGGTGTTCTGTATCCCTCAGGAAGGATATGGCTCTTGTCTTTTCCCTGCAGAGCAAATGGATGAGCTGTTACAGCAATGCTTCTTGCATGCCTTGAAGTGCCGAGTCAAAAAGGCTGACCTCCCTTTACTCACCAGCACTTTCCTTGGCAGCCACATGTTCTCCTGCTGGTATGGAAGGCACTGATGTGGGCTGGAGGCCGGGGCCGGGATCTCACGTGTGCTCCTTGGTAGTAGGACAGAATGGGGCCGAAGCAGGGACTGGTTGAGGGACATGCTGTGGAAAGAGTGGAGGGGAAGGCTTATCTGACAAATATATTACTTCCTGGGTTCTAAAAACTTAATTCTTAGCTTGCTGGGCTGTTAAAACAAAATCTTAAATTTTAGCCAATGAAAGGATATTGAGGACCGCAAAGTTAAAATTCCTGAGATTCTGTAAACACTGCCTCTGCCGTGGGGGTTCTGGGCAACCTCACAAATCGGGCAGCATGTCTTGTACAGGAAGTGTCCCAGGGCAGCCTCTTTGTCAGGAAGCTTCTGGAACATTCAACCTCCTCACACTTCTGAAAAGTATGTGGGGGGGCCACATTGGATTTTATTAGGAAGAAGAATTGGTGTGAACACCCGGTCCTGGCCCACCCCATCCAAAACACAAGTCACCAGGAGAGGTAGTATTGCATGTGGATAGAACCTGGATTTTGAAGATAGAGCCATCTGGGCTCAACTGCTAGGTCTCCAGGATGTTCGAGCAAGGTGCATTTTAGCTTGTTACTGGGCTTCTCTGGGTCCTAATTTCTAATAATCATGGGATTGCTGTAAAGATTATATAACCTGAAATATAATAAGCATTCAGTAAATACTATCATGTCAGGAGGTTTGCTTATTGATTTTTACCCTGAGATTGAATTTATTTATTTATTTATTTTTTGTTTTGAGACACAGTTTCACTCTTGTCACCCAGACTGGAATGCAGTGGCGTAATCTGAGCTCACTGCAACCCCTGCCTCCCAGGTTCAAGAGAGTCTCCTGCCTCAGCCTTCCTGAGTAGCTGGGATTACAGGCACATGCCACCATACCCAGCTAATTTTTGTATTTTTAGTATTGATGGGGTATCACCATGTTGCCCAGGCTGGTCTTGAACTCCTAACCTCAAGTGATCCACCTGCCTCAGCCTCCCAATGTGCTGGGATTACAGGCGTGAGCCACTGTTGCCGGCCTGAATTTATTTCTTTTTGAGAATCTGGCTGTGATTTTTTTAAAGGGTGATTCTTAATATAGTATCTTCCCATTTATACTTGGGCATCTTTAAGCTATCCTGTATAAGTGTGGTGTCTGGAGTGTGTGGAGAGATACTTGGTAATCTGTCCTGACTTTCTTGGGTTGCAGATACATGGTAAAGGGGGCCCCTTCTCTGTAAGATAAGATCCTGGGGTGGATTCTAGAAGGACTCCTCAAGAATCCACTGCTACTGCATGTCATGTTTTGAGAGAAGATGTAAGTTCTGGGGAGAGGAAAAGATTATAGCTTTTACTGGGAATGTCCCCTCCAAAACTAATTGCTGTAGTGCAGGGGTCAGCACGTTTTTCTGTAAAGGGCCAGATAGTAAATATGAGTATTTTCAGTTTTGCAGGTCATACCATCTCTGTTGCAACTACTTGATGCTGCCGTTGTAGCACTAGTGTGACCATAGACAGTAGATAATTAGTTGGCCAGACCTGACCCCAGGCTGCGGCTTGCTGGGCCCCACTCCAGGCCTGGCTGCCCACAGTGTGAGTTTGCTGTTGCGACTTTGGAGGCCACAGAAGGTTGTCTGGTGTGGGAGGAATCTAAGGTTGTATCCAATGCAGTAGCCACTGGCCACATGTCACTATTTTCAGCTTAAATTAATTTAAAGTAAATAAAATTTAAAATTCAGTTCCATTGGTCACAGTCACACTTCCAGTGCTTACTACCCACATGTGGCTAATGGCTGCCCTGTTAGACAACACAGAGAACATTCCACGTCTGTGAAAAGTTCTGTTGAACAGCACTGATTTAGAATGTCCCATAGTCTGTGCCCCTCTCTGATGTTACCCCTGGGCGGACAGTTCTGGCACAGTGGTGTCTCTCTGAAGGTGGGGGAGGAAGGCTGAGGAGAAAGGCCCTCCTCTCAGTGTCAGGCAGGTCCCAGCATGACTGCTTGTTAGCTTAACTTGCCTTTTCCATCTGCCATCAGCCCCGAAGGACGACAACTGGACATAAGGAAGTCAAGCTACAAAAAGGTAAGCAAGGATCTTCTTTGCAGATCCCATGCAGAGAGTTTTGTAGGGGCACATACGACATAAGCCAGATGGACACTGGGGAAGCCTTGTGTACCGGGCTCAGGCTAGAATTAAGCTTTTTGACTCTAAGTATAAGGGGGAAGAAAGAAACTCTCTCTGGGCTGAAGCAGTTGGTGGCACCCACTCTCCTTTCCCCTTTGATCCCTTTATATCTGATTAGAGTTCTGAACGGCCTCACTAATTAGTCTCTAGCAGCGTCTTGCTCCCTGACCCTCAGGTTGGGGGCCTCCCAGTTCCTGGTTGATGAAGGCAGGGGCTGTCTCATATCCCTGCACAGTCCCTGCCTAGCTCACTCTGGCACATTCTGGGTGCTCAGTATGTGTGTGGAATCAATGAAGTCCCCTACCACTGGCCCTCTCTCCCTTAGCTCTCTAAGTTCCTGCAGCAAATGCAGCAGGAGCAGATTATACAGGTGAAGGAGCTGAGCAAAGGGGTGGAGAGCATTGTGGCTGTGGACTGGAAACACCCGAGGTGAGTGCAGGGGGCCTGTCACTGTAGCCCAGCTGGCCCCAGGGCACCTGGGCCACGGACTGGGGATTGCTGAGATGCTAGTATAAAATGTGTTTTTTCTTTCCTTCTGCTGGGTTTTAGGATTACATCTTTCGTCATACCCGAGCCCTCCCCGACCTCCCAGACTATCCAGGAGGGTAGCAGGGAACAGCCCTATCACCCTCCAGATATAAAACCCCTCTACTGTGTCCCAGCCAGCATGACCCTGCTCTTCCAGGAGTCTGGCCACAAGTGAGTTTTTGGAGAGCAGCCCTTCTCTGCCTGCTTGGTGTTCTGGCCTACAGTTCCTCTCAACCTGAGTAGTGCTCTTTTGCAACTGGCAAAACCTGCTCTGCCCCTGTTCCCTTCTCCAAAATCCAGCTTCCAGCCTCCTTCCCTGGGCAAGTTCCTCTGGACTAAATGAACGAGTAGGTCTTAACCTTTTCTGCCTGTAATTTTCTTCACATGGTCATGCTCACTTCAGTCAGGAAAAGGGAAGAAACTAGAGGCCAAAAGCTAAGGAAAGTCCCCTGCTCAGCAGGGAGTGAGTCTGGGCATCTACATTTTGTCTCATGGCACAGCATGAACTAACCCCTGGGTCACTTCTCACCTAGGAAGGGGAGCTTTCTGGAGGGCAGTGAGGTCCGAACGATCATCATTAACTACGCCAAGAAAAATGACCTGGTTGATGCAGACAACAAAAAGTGAGTGCATGAGAAGCACTAGATCTGTCTTATTGGGTCTTTGTCTTTAGCAGACATAGACGCATTTGGGGAGGGAGAATAGAAAACCATAGCATCTTGGAGGTAATTAAGACCAGTGGTTTCCAAACCATGGGCTGTGGACACTCAGAGTTATTGTCTGGGGTGTTCAGATCCATGTATACTATCAACATTGACTACAGACTAGGTAAATATTCTCTCACAAATACCCATGAATCATCTTTAATTGGCTATTGTGAGGAATAAAATGTAAGCTTACAAAGAATTTACTGAAGTCATAGCATTTGGTATTTATTTTTATTGGTATTTGTACATATTTATGGGGTGCATGTGGTATTTTGTTACATGCACAGAATGTATAATAATCAAGACAGGGTATTTGGAGTATCATCACCTTGAGTATTTACCATTTCTATGTGCTGAGAACATTTTAAGTCCTCTCTTCTAGCTATTTTGACATACACAATACATTGTTAACTACTCTGCTCTCACCTTACTCTGCTCTCAAAGGTTTAACTTATTTCTTCTATCTAACTGTATGTTTGTACCCATTATAGTAGTATTTTCTTAAAAGGGGATACAGATGGTAAACTACCAGATGAAGAGAGTTCCATTGATTGTTTTTTACTTTAATGGCCAGGCACTGTGGCTCCTGTCTGTAATCCCAACATTTTTGTAGGTCAAGGTGGGAGGATCGCTTGAGGCCAGGGATTTGAGACCCACCTGAGCAGCATGATGAAACTCTGTCTCTACAAAAAATACAAAAATTAGCCAGGCCTGGTAGGGCATGCCTGTAGTCTCAGCCACTTGGGAGGTTGAGGTGGGAGGATTGCTTGAGCCTAAGAGGTTGCGGCTGCAGTGAGCAATGATCATGCCACTGCACTGCAGCCTGGGTGACGTAGTGAAACCACATCTCAAAAAAAATTTTTTTTTCACTTTTAAAAAAATCATCATGATAAAAAGTTGAGACATACCAGCTTAATCTAATACCTTCATTTTATTTTATGTTTTATTTTTATTTTTGAGACAGAGTTTTGCTCTTGTTGCCCAGGCTGGGGTGCAATGGTACAATCTTTGCTCACTGCAACCTCTGCCTCCCAGGTTCAAGCGATTCTTCTGCCTCAGCCTCCCAAGTAGCTGGGATTACAGAGATGTGCCACCACGCCCGGCTAATTTTTGTATTTGTAGTAGAGATGGGGTTTCACCATGTTGGCCAGGTTGGTCTCGAACTCCTGACCTCAAGTGATCCACTCGTTAGGCCTCCTAAAGTGCTGGGATTACAGGTATGAGTCACCGTGCCCAGCCTAATTTTTGTATTTTTAGTAGAGACGGGGTTTTACCATGTTGGCCAGGTTGGTCTTGAACTTCTGACCTCAGGTAATCCTCCCTCAGCCTCCCAAAGTGCTGGGATTACAGGCGTGAGCCACTGCACCTGGCCAACACCTTCATTTTAAAGATCCCCACTTCTTTCTTTCTTCCTGACTAGCCAGTTGTGATGCTAAGCTTAGAAAGCTTTGTTCACATGCTTAGTAGCTAAGGCTCCTGATCTTCAAATTTATCCCATCTCACTTTCCCTTCCACCTTCCTGCTTTTCCTAGGAAAGCATATGTGTACCTCCCACCCCTAAGGTATGTTGCCTTTTGGACTGTGGGCCCATAATTGATTCATATCCTGAATGTCTATAAAGGCCATATGAGAGATGAATCCTGAGTTAGCCTTCAGGTCAGAAGGGACAAGTCTAGGATTTCTTCACTACCTCTTCTTTGCCTTTAGTCTTGTGAAATTGGATCCCATCCTATGTGACTGCATCTTAGAGAAAAATGAACAGCATACAGTCATGAAGCTTCCATGGGACAGTCTTCTGACCAGGTAACGGGCATTGGCAGTCCCTCTTCAACTTTTCTATCCCCTCCCCTTAATATCGATCACACTGAACTTTAATACTGTCACTATCTTAGCCTTTGATTTTCTTTCTGTAATTCAAACCAAGTCAGTCTACATAAACACAGGCTTGAGGAACTCTGATTTGGGGGATCTTTGGAACAATTTGAGCCAATATGACATAGAAGAACTTGAAAGGAAGAACAAAAAGGAACACTAATTAAAAATAAGAACTTCAGGGAGGCCTAGTGGTGCATGCCTGTAGTCCCAGCGCTTTGGGAGGCGAAGGCAATAGGATTGCTTGGGCCCAGGAAGTGGAGGCTGCATTGAGCCATGTTCCCATCACTGAACCCCAGCCTGGGTGACAAGATGAGACCCTGTCTCAAAAAAAGAACTTACTCTGTTAAAGTGAGGGCATTTAAAAAAAATAAGAAAAAATAAGAACTTCAATAAGATGCAGAAGCAAAAGAAGGCTGGGGAAAAGTGTCTTAAAGTTTTTTTTTTTTTTTTTTTTTTGAGACGAAGTCTTGCTCTGTCGCCCAGGCTGGGGTGCAGTGGCCGGATCTCAGCTCACTGCAAGCTCCGCCTCCTGGGTTCACGCCATTCTCCTGCCTCAGCCTCCCAAGTAGCTGGGACTACAGGCGCCCGCCACCTCGCCTGGCTAGTTTTTTGTATATTTAGTAGAGATGGGATTTCACCGTGTTAGCCAGGATGGTCTTGATCTCCTGACCTCGTGATCCGCCCGTCTTGGCCTCCCAAAGTGCTGGGATTACAGGCTTGAGCCACCGCGCCCGGCCAAGTGTCTTAAAGTCTTTAAAGGAAAAATTTTTAATATTCCTTGTTTTCCATGTAACTGAAAATAGTTTATTATCAGGAGTCAGCAAACTACAGCCCATGGGTCAAATCTAGCCTGCCACCTGTTTCTGTAAATAAAGTTTTATTGGAACACAACCATATCCATTTATGTGTTGTCTGTGCGCTGGTTTTGTGCTCTAATGGCAGAACTGAGTAGTTGTAAGAGACCAGGTGACCGGCAAAAAACCGAAAATACTGTCTAGCCCTTTATAGAAAAAGTTTATTGATCCTGATATATGTGATAGCAAGAGAAAACTTGGTTAGATAAAAGGTAGAAACTCCTTGTGGTAAAAGATGTTTATTAAACATGTCAGAAATGTGAAGCAGCACTCGCAGGCAATAAGCTGCGTACGGCACATTTTTGAGACAGGTAGTAGCCTCCACAAGGCAGACAGGGCAGATTCTCAAAAGGCCAGGTCAGTGGACCATTTCCAGGGGCTCAAGTCACTGATGTTCCCATCTTTGAATCAGTGGGTGTCAACCTTGGCTGTACTTTAGGGAGCTTTAAAAAATACGTAGCCCTGGTCAGAGATACAGATTTCATTGATCTGGCTGCAGCTCCCTAGGGATTTGAATAATTCTAATATGCAACCAAGGTTGTGAACCTTCAATTTCAGCCTACATCTAACTGCCTGCTGGTAGTGGGGTATGAGGAAATGGTTCCTGTTGGCTTTATCAGTTTGTAACTCATAACTTCTGTTTCAGGTGTTTAGAAAAATTACAGCCTGCCTATCAAGTGACCTTTCCCGGACAAGAGCCCATTGTGAAGAAAGGGAAAATCTGTCCAATTGACATCACCTTAGCACAAAGAGCTTCCAATAAAAAGGTAATTTACGAAGTTCAAGGATGGTGATGTAATGTTCTTGCCAAGTTCTAGTCTCCCTAATGTGATTGGAGGTTTTAGATCGGCCTCAAACACATCAAAGATTTTTTATGAAACACCTGTGTTTATGTGCCTGGGCTGGGCTCTGTATGAAATAGGTAAAGCTGACCCCACTCACTCTAGGATTTTGTTCTAGGAAACTTGCTAGAGCCTGGTTCCAAAAGTTTTTTATTTTTTTCTTAGAACTATGTTATGGGCATTCAGCTCCCACATATTCTTTCACCTCTTAGGCCTTGCTCAATGAAAATAACTTGTAAAACGCTGAAGGAACTGAGTGTATTTAGCTTGGTAACACAAAGTTGGAGGGAACCAATGACATCTCTCCTCAAATATGTGCAGAGCTGTCCCCTGGCAAAGTAGTGCACTTATTCTATATGCCTTGAAAAGACAGAAATAGGTTATTGGGTGGAAATTCCAAGAAAACAGAGTTGAGTTCAAAATAAAGAACTTTGTAGTAGTGTACAGTTATGAGCATGGGCTTTGGATAGGACTGAGTTCAAATGCAGCCATTGCCTCACTGCCTGACCTTAAGCATGTTACTTCATCTCTTTTTGTCTCAGTTTTACTCTGTGAAAAATGGGGATAATACCTCGCTGGTAAGGCATTTTGAGGATCAAATGAAGGAGTATACATGGCTGAAGCACTTAGAATGTACTTGGCATATAAATACTTGTTTCTCAATAATTGAGAACCAGTAATGATAACCTTTATAATAATTAGTAATAGTCACTATTTATTGAGTTTAATTATGTGCCAGACACCAAACTAAATAATTTTCGTATATATAGTTTATTTAAACACTAATTTTCTGTTAATAATGACAAATAGAATTGTCCAAAATTGAAATTGGTGCTTCATAAAATAGTGAATTTTTTTCTGGAGAGTCTTCAAGCAAAGATTAGGTGCACTTGTTGGGGGAGGATGTAGTTGGGGGGTCATGCATCAGGTGGGCAGTTGGAAGAGATATGTCCTCTAACGTCTTATTGATTCTAAGATTTCCTGGGTCTGGAGCCCATTGACAAGCATAAGGCTAGTTGGAGCTTTTATAGTCTTTATTGATAGCAGTCATCCCCCACACACCCCTGATAGTAATACACTTTACCATCTGTAGTTATGAATGAGAAAGAATTTGTTTTAAAGCAACAAGGGGGAGAATTGTGATATTTTAAAAGCACTAATATTTTTCTTTTTTATCTCAAAGTCACATACTTGTCATTTGTGAAGTTGAGTAACAGAAAAATGCATGTGTTGTTGACTAGATTCTTGATATTAAGGAACTATTGTTTGTTAATTTATTTTTAGATGTGATGATGGTTTTGTTTTTATGTTTAAATGAGTCTTATCTTTTGGAGATACATACTGAAATATTTATAGATGAAATGATCTGATGTCTGGGGAGTTTTGCTTTAAAGTAATAGAGGAGTGGGGAGTAGACAGGGATACAGATGAATCAAGGTTGGCCATGAGTTGATAATCGTTGAAACTGGTGATAGGTACATGTGGGTTTTATACTATTCTGCTTTCATTTATGTTTTAAATTCTCCAAATAAAAAAATCTTTAAAAAAAAGGTAGACATTCTATGTGATACAGAGTGTCTCTCCCTCTAAATATATAACACATATATTGGATGGGGTAAAGAGAATCAATTTAGAAGCACAAAAATAAGTTATTTGGATTAAAAAATTACTAGGGTTATAGGAATGGTGAACCATCACAGAACACAGGGGCTGAGGAGGCTGCTGAGGCTCCGGAAGACCCTCTGGAGGGAAGGGAATGCAGTCACCACCGTCAGTCTCTGTCCCCACTGTCCCCCCAGGTGACCGTGGTCCGGAACTTGGAGGCCTATGGTCTGGACCCATACTCAGTGGCTGCCATCCTTCAGCAGCGATGCCAGGCTAGCACCACCGTCACTCCTGCCCCTGGGGCCAAGGACAGCCTTCAGGTGCAAATCCAGGGAAACCAGGTCCACCACCTCGGCTGGCTATTGCTTGGTGAGCATCCCCTCTGAAGAGTGGAGGCATTGGTCTAGCTCAGCAAAGACCTTCCTGCCAACTCAACTTGCAGAATACACATACACACACACTCTTTCTCTCTCCATTTAGATTTTAGCGGCTAGCAAGAAGATGGAACCAATGTTTAAATCAGATCCTTTGGCTCCTTTCAAATTCAGTGTTTCCTCTTCCACCATTAGAGTAGTTTTCTTCCTGGTTGGTCCCTTTTTATAAAACATTCGGCGAGCACCCAAACTTTTGTGCTAGGTCCATTGTTGGGGTTTTTGCAGGCATCTCTCTTAATCATAATGATGCCGCAGAGGTGTTACCTGTTTTGCAGATGAGGAAACTGAGGCCCAGAGAGGTTCCGTGCCTTGCCCTGAGATGATCTGACTCTTGAGTGATACAGCTGGGCACGGAACTTTTTTAGACTCCAGAGTCTAAGTTTTTTTTTTTTTTGAGACGGAATCTCGCTCTGTCACCCAGGCTGGAGTGCAGTGGCACAATCTTGGCTCACTGCACTCACTGCAGCCTCTGCCTTCAGGGTTCCAGTGATGCCCCTGCCTCAGCCTCCCAAGTAGCTGGGATTATAGGTGCATGCTACCACGGCCAGCTAATTTTTGTATTTTTAATAGATA
Source organism: Colobus angolensis palliatus (assembly GCF_000951035.1). NCBI lineage: Eukaryota > Metazoa > Chordata > Mammalia > Primates > Cercopithecidae > Colobus > Colobus angolensis. Next base: position 3,564,188 of record NW_012110920.1, on the reverse strand, counting down.
CTGGGTTTCACCATGTTGGCCAGACCAGTCTTGAACTCTTGACCTCAGGTGATCCACCTGCCTCAGCTTCCCAAAGTGCTGGGATTATAGGCGTAAGCCACCACGCCTGGCTTAAAGCCTAAGTTCTTTCTACTAACTCTGGGTAGCCCAGCCTCCAGTTTGTCCTCGCTTCAAACCAGCCTTCACATCTCTGCCTGAGTCAGCTTTCTTAAACAAATATGATCACATCACTCCCTTCTAAAAAACTTTGTATGCCTCTTCAATGCCTTCAGAATTAACTCCTAAGCTCAATAAACAAGACCTTCCCAGCCTGACCCTGGCCTCACCCTAGCTTTCCCTGCAGGCTCTCTCTCGCAGCTCCTATACCCACGTTGCAGGCAGCAGCCGTCCTGGTCTCCTTGCAGTTCCTCAGATTCTCCTTGCATGTTCACCCACATGTGCTTCCACCTGGGCTATCCCCTTGCCTAGGATGCCCTCCCACACCTAAGCCCATCTGACGTCAGAGGCTCACTGGCCCAGCCCAGGGGTCCTGGGAGACCTGTCCCTAAATTAGCATTTTAAACATTGCTAATGTAGCACTTTCCAATTGTGTTTATATTTCTGGTTAATGTCTGCAGCTTGGCTCATTTTTTCTAATGTCTGAACCTCCTACCAGACTGAGCTGCATGAGCCAGAAGCCTTGCCTTTTTCATCCTCAGGACCTGGCATATATTAAGTGCTCATTTAGGCAAATGTATTCCATGGCCTATGGCATGTTACTTCTAGACATGTTAACTTCTAGAATTGAACCCCTTTATGTGAAGAACCCCATAGGAGGTACTGAGAAGAAATGTTATGAGAAAGAGAGAAGAGCACAGACTGAACAGACACATTCTCTCTTGTGAAAAAATTTTAAATGACTGAAATACACCCAGAAAGTACCTCTCAGTGTGAAAATTTCAGAAATATACACATCAGCCTTGAGGTGTAGGCGTAAGTGATCAGTCCCGAAGTTGAGTTTGAGCTGGGTAGAATGGCATTGTGAGACAACGGGGACTGGTGGAGGGCCGGCTGGGGAGCAAGGTCATGCTCCGCTGAGGAGTGTGTGCTTTTTGGATTGTAGAAGAGTATCAGCTCCCTCGAAAACACATCCAAGGTCTAGAAAAGGCCCCCAAACCTGGCAAGAAGAAGTGACAGACTCTTTTGTCTCACGTGGTGGATCCGTTGGAAATCCAAGCTCTGGGCTGGTAATTTTTATAAGCATTTTCAGCTTTTGCAAATACAAAATATAATTCTTTACAAAAATAAATTTTTATTCTAATCTAAATATGACTTCCCTCTGTTTCCTCCACTTAGCTAAAATGTACTAATTTTTGAAGTCGGGAGTATTCTAAATGGACAGAAGAGGCCATGGTGGCTGCCTTTCTGCCCATGTGGTTTCAATGATTTCATTCCTTCCCTGCTTTCCAGGTAGGCCAACCCATTCAGAGTTCTGGCAGGTGGGGCCTTCCGCTTTTTAAACTCCTACCAAATATCCTACTGCCTAATTAACTTCCTAGCCCCAAAATAGTTCCTTCTCATCTCAAAGGGTTAGTCACATAGAAAACAGAACCCAGCTATTCTTTGTCATCTATCAAAGCAACAGAAGAAAGAATTGACCCTAAATTGCAGCAGAATTTAGGCTAGATAGAAATCAGAAACAGTACAGGCATATCAGGACATGGGTTTCTATAGGACAGTGATTCTTCCTCAACTTTAGGACACTGCCATTAACTGGTAAATTTGTGATGTAACTCTAGATGACAGCTTTGTTACAGTGAAGAGTCTTATCCAACTCATGCCCTCTTCAGCTCCAACTTCTTAACGTGGAGGTCATGGAAGGGGTCTTTAATAGGTCTTTAGAGGACCCATGAACTCCCTGAAATGGTGCACAGATTTTGTACGATCATTTTCCTGAGAGAGGGACCATGCTTTTGTCAAATTCCCAAAGGGATCACTTGAGGCCAAAAAGGTATAGAACCACTGCGCTGGTCCCTGCTCAGTTTATGGAATCATTTCTCTGACCAGATCTCTGCTTGTACAATAGGAGGGAGAACTGGGCTAAATTCCTTGAGTTCTTGGGTTTTACCATTAAGAGACAGTTGCACTTCAGTTTACTTCTTTCTCTCCTCGGTTTTTCTCCAATTAAGAAGGCTTAAAAATATCCACAGTATCCACAAATTGCCCATTTGAGGCTTGAAAAGGAAAAAAGGAATGGGTTTAAAAATGTATGTGTGACGCCTCCTACCGTCTGTTATCAGGCCCTATAAATAGGCCTTTATACTCATAAGTAAACTCCTTAATTTCACTAATCCTATCTCTACCGGCATGAGCATATGAAACTAGGAAAGGGATTTCCAGAAATTGAGCCTAAACAGGACCCTGTTAAAGCCTTTGGCCTGCCAGAGTCTGATTGAGGGATTATGATCTGTATAGTAGTAATGAACTATGGTCCTTATGTGAATACAAGTAAAATATAGCACTGTAAAAAGTTCTTTCACAAACTTGATTTGTTTTGCACGATCTTGGAGGGAGCGGAGGCTAAGAAAGGTCATGTCCTGCCTTGTTGATCTCTGCTGAAGACACAAAGCCAGTAAGTGGTAGGGCTGGGTCTAAAATGAACATCTATCCTTGATTGTGGTTTGACCCACAGTTCTGCCATGACCCAGTGCTGTCCAGACCTGTGCACTGAGTGTTTTTCCAGTAACGGTGACACATTTGCACTGAGTCATCTTCCCTCTCCCCCTGTGAACAGCATAGGGACATGTTCAAAGGCAGAGTAGAGTCAGACTCTGTAACAGGTTCTTTTTCCTATGTGCTAAGTCAAATAATCTGTATCAATGTCAAACATACAACTTTGAATTTATTAACCCTATGCCGTAACCATATGAGTTTCAGTGAAAAGCAGAAACTGCTTCATTTTTAGACTTTGGCAAAATCATTGAAAGATACATTTCTTGGAGGTCTAGGTGAACAGAAATGTTACAGATGTGCCCCATTCTTGGGCAATTTTAAGGATGCTTGTTGGACATTCATTCATTCTTTGGGCCCTATTTATTGCATTCTATATGATCAATACTGGAAGGCAGGCAAGAATTTCTTTGTAATAACTTTAGTGTGGTTATTTCCATAATTACTGAGATGTTCCTTTGATGAAGGTCAGAGAACTCAAGTGAAAGGACTGTTTTGGTCATTTCATCTAGCCCCTTCCTCCAGGTGAAGTGATCTTAAACTTTTAAAGATCTATTCGTTTCGACCTTATTTTAAAATAATTCCAGAAGTAGAAGAATTGTGGCTCAGCTCAGTAGCCTGTCCTGGTGTCAAATCACCCTTAGCTCCAGAAGGCTTTCCTCTTTCCCAAACATCAGCATCTCCGCCTGCAATCAGGCTCCTTGACTCTCCTGCTCCCCGGAGACATGGAACAGCTGGTCACCCAGGCAGCACCCTCCCACCTACGCATTTGGACAATTTTCTCCAAATTATTTGAACAATAGCCTTCATTCCTCTGCTCACTGGCAAAAGAAAATCTGACTCCACCAGGAAGCACGTGATCATGTCCGTTCTCACCCTCTCTCCCCCACTCCCAATGGCCGTAAGATGGTGAAGTTCAAGGGAGACATTTCTAGCATGAGTCATTTTTGCAACAGGCTTTTATTAGTTTTTTTAAAACCCATATACGAAAGACATTTAAAAAGAAAATATCCTGGAAACAAACACTTACACGCTGAGCAACACAACCAGAGAAGGCACTACCAGCAGTTACTCCCACCTCTGGGAGGGAAGGGGTACTCGATACTATACTTTTTTCAGAGGTTTAGACCTCAGCATAGGCTGGGTCTAACTGTGCTTTAGTAAAATCTGAATTGTCCAATAATTTTCTCATTTCATAAACACCCTTATCTCTTTATATATAGCTATATGCCTCTATGCGTATATATACGTGACTTTTTTTTTTTCCTTCTCAAAAATAAAATAGCCATCCCCATAGAGGGAGGTTCTCAGCAGCATTCACAGCGGTTGCAGCAGGAGCCATGCCTTCTATTAATGTTAGAGACATGCAGGACGAAGGAAAATGACTCTCTACCTGCTCCCTTTAATATACAGCAGGGAGAGAGTTTTTAAAGGGAGGGAAGTGATAAGGCTGAGCATGAGATGGCTAACCATAGTTTTTGTGGTTTAAAAAAATCTTAGAGTTGCGAGCTTGTGTTACCTTTGCAACTCTGGAGACTATGCACAGTTTATATGACGAGGGGTCAGCATTCCTTCTGGGATCGGGGCAGTGTGGACTCAGCCTGGGTCAGGGAGGGAACTTCTGAAGCTACACGAACAAGCTTAGGCTTCAACCAACCCAAGAGGGACTTGGGAAGGCAGAGGATAGCAAAGAAATGGTTTCTCAGAGGCTGGATTGGAAAACCAGCCCTGCTTTGAAAATTACAAGTCCTTCTCCCTCTGCATTGGAGTGTCTCTGCAGTCCTGGCTGCTTGTTGGAATTGTTTGACTAATTTATTTTAGGATTCAGCCTAAACAAGAAGCCAGTGAAATGTAGAGTCAGGAATCTGATCCTCCCTGTCAGTGTGGTCTGGTATCACTGATTGGAGTCAAAACGCAGGCACCCAGATGGGAGGGAGGTCTGTGACCCTCAACCCATACTGAATGCGGACTCTCCTGGCCTTGTCTCCCACACCACCACCATTTTCCACTTCCTGGCAGGAGGAGCCAGCAGCAGAGCTTCAGGCAAACTTGCCCTGCTTCTATTTCTCTCTGAAAACAAAAAGGCACTAAGGTCGACGGGGAGGCCAGGCCCACTGGCTCTCTGAGCGCAGTGCTGGGGCTGGCCCATGCTTCAAAACAGAAAGGACTCCAAGTTGGCCGAATTGGAGGCTCCCCTCTCTGTAATCAAGGCAACTCCTTGGGCAGCACCTGGAGATCCCAGAGTCCCAGTGGGAGGAGGGAGGCAGTGCTGGAGGCCGATGGGGAACCCAAGCAGCCCAGGCCCTCCTCTGCTCTGTAGCTGGGGAAGGCTGAAGACAGCTTGGACACGTTTCTCTGCATCTCTTTTTGGCTTTCTGTTACTGTCTGATTTCCATACTTAGTAGGAGACTTTTTAAATGGTCAATGGCTGGCTTCCCTTTGGGGAAACACATGAGGATGATGACAACATTAAATTCAAATTTGTAACTTAAAAACAAACAGTTTGTTGACAAAGATGTGACTAAGTACCACACATACGCAGATATATGCCTTTGGGTTTCCATGTGCAATGTGGGCCAGGGCCAGGGCCAGAGCCAGGGCCAGGGCAGGTTGCAGCTTCTCTGGAGATCACTGAGCCAGCCTCAGCTTTGGTGCTCCTTACCCTGAGCATCTGGGGCCAGTAGCTTTATAAACTTCCCTTAAGTGTGAACAACAGGCACCTTGGGGCCACGGGAACAGTCCTTTTATAAGCATTATCCTGCTTTCAGGGGCTTAGCTCAGACCTGCAAAAGGAATGTGCTACAACTTTTCACTCATAAATAAAGGTACTGTAGGTGGCAAATAAGAGAACTCAAAGAAGAATCAAAGCCAGAGAAAGAACACACAGCTCTAAAACCTTTCTTCCTTCCTTTGCCAGCTGGTGTGAGGTTCCAGTTTGGTGACAAGAGAGGCAACTATTTGGTTGATGAAAGGCTTGCAGATCGAGAGAGGACGTCGGCTGTTTGTTTCACATGAGTTCTGATCCTTGGCAGAGTCTGTGGTGGGGCACAGCCTGGGGGCGGGCACAGCTGAACCCCCGTGCAAACACTTGTCCATGGAAGAGACTTTTGCCACAGCTGGAACTGCTGGGCAGGCACGAATGCACCTGCCAGAGGTGTCCTGAGAAAAAGTGTCTGTTGCAAAATAATAATTAATAATACAAATAAATCTGAGTGCACCAGGAGGAGAGGAAGCAGGACCGGTTACCCAGGTTTGCCCTGGGATTCTCTTAAGGCTTCCTCCAGTTTCTGCCTAAACTTGTCATACTTCTTTTGCACTTGTTGGATTTTGTCCTGCTCCTCTTTTTCCAGGATTGTTAGGAAGTTCTGAAGTTCAGGGATGGAGAAGGCATCCCACTGTGAGGCGAGAGGGAGATTTGTGGGAAGAAACAAGAGGAGACGGGTTAGAAGTTGACACGACCCAAGGGGCCCTGCTGCCTTCTCCTTCCCAGTTCACATCTGTGATTCACACAGTTCGCTACTGAACAGACTGAATCAGGGAAGCTTGGGCTTTGCATGCCTGTCATAGCAGCAGCAAAATTCCAAATGCTGGCATCTCATGACCAAGAGTTGCCAGTCTGTGAACCATGTTTTCATTCTGAATTTCAGTAATCTTAAGTTTCTCTGTAGCAGCTGAGATCTCGACAGTGATGCTGGAACCACCCAGGCTGCCAACATGCAGACCCTCAGAAAGCAGGTGGAGGAGTGGAACGTGGACTCGGGAGACCGGGGTTGGGCCTGACTCCACCTCTCCCCAGTGGTGTGACCTGTTGGTCATTCTCAGGCCATGGGTGGCACCGGCCTTGTTTTACCCCAGTTTATGCCACAAGACTGCACACTGGTTAGCTCCCCTTGGGGATGGAGGTCAGTATTCAAGAAAAGGGAGGACAAATGGCTCAAAAACGTCTATACCCAGTGGAGCCCAGAGATGGAGCTTGGTAGGCCTCAGGCCATTTTGAAGCAAAAACAGCCTGTGCCTGAGCACAGGGAGTTTCTTGGTCTCCCTCCTCCCTGAGTTTTCAGAAATAAAGCACGTGAAATCCTTTCTTTCCACAGGCCTTGCCACACACAGGCCCTAACATGCTACCCCAGGGTGCTCAGAGTCCTGGCTGAAACACTGACCCCCAGGGCCATCACCCACCCCTGCTCAATCTCTCAGCAGTCATCTTCCTGCCCCTGCTGCGTGGCTCCCACCTATGTGGGGTAGTTAGAACAATGCCCACCTGCACCCACCCAGGGTGCCCTAAGGGCTGGGTTTGCACAAGGGGTCCAGACCTACCTCCACCTCTCCAGTTTCATTCTCCTTTAGCACAAAGCTGAGGACCTCGGTGTCAGGCCCAGCAAGCAGGCGCAGGTAGAGGGGGCGGTCAGCAATGGAGAGTTTCTGGAAGAGCACTGCAAACCAAGAGAGGGGGCTGGGAGCTCATCCCAGAAAAGAGGGGCGGGGCCCAGGCTTTGGGGGAAGGATTGGAAACAGAGGTGGGTTACATACAACCGCAAGTAGACAGAGGGGCCTTTTAATGAAATGAACATGACAGTCATGAACAGGGCAATAACCTTTTATGTTGGGTGTCTGCTCAGAGTTTAAAGCATGATTCCATTCACATCATCTCCTGAAAGATTAGGAACGGTGGGGCAGATTCCTCCCATTGCACAGATCAGGAAATGGGAGCCTAGGGTGTGGTTTTCCAGAAGTCACATGCAGAGTCAGGGACACAGTGAGCTGCCCTGTCAAGCTCGCTGCTCTTTCCTCCCTGCCTGGATTCCACATATCTGAACACCACATGGGCAGCTGGATCCCTGGTGCTCAGGAGAAGCCCACAGCTCCCACCCAAGGCCGGCAGGAGTTTTAGTGGGTGAGCTTGGACACAGGTAGGAAGGGAACGGTCTGGTTGGGTGCACTCTTTCTCCTACCTTGTCCGTCCTTGTGTATCCGCTTAAAAAGTGCAAACTTCTGGGGATTGTCCACAACCATGAACTTCTTGAGCAGCCCCTGGATGACCTCACTGACGGTGGTGGTGCTGCTGATGTGCAGCTGCTTGATGGCATCTAGGGGCAGGTAGAAGGACGTCCGCTTGTCCGTGGTGGCTGCCAGGTTCACATCCTTGATGGCATCATAGATGGACTGGGGCCGGATCCCAGCAGGCACCGTCACAGGCCGCCGGAGTTTCAGATGCACTTTGATGAAACCCGTGTAGGTGCCGTCTTCACTCTGCCAGCGAGGGCATGTCATAAGGGGTCAGGGCCGTCCATCTTGCATGATCATATCTGCCACTTGGGACCATTGCCCCAGCAGCACCCACCTGTCTCCTTGAGTTCTTTCCTGCCTCTGCTGACCTGGGAGAGCTGGAGGAAGGAGCAGAGATCCCTTTCCCCATAGTGGGCTGGGAGAAGACCCTCAGGATCCAGCTATCAGAGAGGACCTGTGGGGCTGCAGTGGCTTTCCCTCCCCGGAGGCTCAGGCCAGCTCCCCCAAACCTCCTGCAGCCAGTTGCCTTTGGTGAGTCCCCATTGTAAGAGGCAGGGTGTGGGGTAGCCACTCTAGTTTGTACCCCTGAACCAGGCAGGAAGCAGGAAGGCTCTATAATGAGGGCCTTGGGGAACGAGCACACTAGATTTCCTCCTGCGTCTCTTTGCTAAGAAACAGCCTTTAAGACTTAATCCCAGGTCCATTTGTGACTGGATTTTCTGGTGCTCCATCTGGCTGAACCCCGAAGAGCCAGTTGATGCCAGCCACCAGCAGGGGGCAGTTTTTCTACCTTCTCCCCTCCCTATTGAAGACAGCCTTTCCCAACCGGGTGCTAAGTTGGGTACCCTCCTCTGTCTGAGACAGTATGTCCCTGTCTCACAATCAAAGGGGTAGGAAGGGGAGCAGCTAAGTCCCATTGTCTTGGATCCCTGGGGGCCAAGCAATACCAGGCCCTTGGTCATTATGTATCATTTAATCACTTAGTTTACACTGAAGCTCAGAGAAGTTAAAAGAGCTTCCCAAAGTCACAGGCAAAAAATGAAAGGGTCAGATCTATTTCCCTAAAGCACATGCAGGCCACTGAGGCCTCTGGAGGCCGGAGGAAAGGAAGGGAACTGCCAGGGAGTAGCCACAGAATTTAGTAGCCACAGAATTTAGAGCGAGATCTGAGGTGCCAAACCCAAAGCGGGTGGTGGAGCAGGGACCAGGTTGAGGGCAGGCGGGCACTTACCAGCTTCATGCCCAGGCAGTTCTTCTCTCGCGTGTTGTAGCTGTCAATCTTCTGCTTGATCTCCTGCAGTGTGGGTGGGCGCTGTGTCTCCTCCACAGGTTTACAGACATTCTGGAAGAGACACAGAAGTGGAAGTGGATGAGTAGTGGTTCTCAGGGTGAGAAAGGGAACAACCACGCCCTCCCCAAAGCCTCTCTAACCAAGAAGTGAGCCCTGCAGAGTGGAACTAACTGCACAGACTCAGAGTGAGACAATGAGAGGTCAAATCGCAGCTGTGCCAGTGTCTAGCCAGCCCTCCTGGGGAAGTAACTCAGATTTCTCTAAGCCTCAGTCTCCTCCTCCGTGAAATGGGAACAATACCTACTGCACAGGCTTGTCTTGAGATAAGTGTGAAAGTGTCTGGCACTCAGGCACTGACTATGAATCTGGCGAATGAGCAGAGCCACATTTGCTTACAGAGGGCTGCTATGGAAAAGATGCTTCTTTGATGCTATAGGAGATGCAAAGAAATACAAGCCATGGTCTGTCTCCTCAAGGAAGTAACAACACAGCTGGAGGACAGGCATCTACCCGTGGTGCCAGTATATACTGCTGATCGGAAAGACAAGAATTCTCTTAGATCCCAAGGACCAAGAACATATGGAGACCAGTTCAGGTCCCACATCACTTGCCACAGTGCTTTTCACATAGCAAGAAGTAAATATTTGTCAAATGAATGAGTGAACCGGCAGGGATGAAGGGCTATAGCTGTCTACCATAACAGAGGAGATAAACTGCTACTGGGCACAGGGACACCTAGAATTTACTTAGCACCTCCTCTGTGCCAAGTACTTGGCATACATTCTCTCATTTGATTCTCACAAACCAGAAGTCTGCAGGATAGTTTATTATCCCATCTTACAGGTGAGACTATTGAGACTAAGAGAAGTTTAGCAACTTGCCTCACGCCCTACAGTCAGTATGTACAGAATGAAACAGAAATTCCAGGTCTGTCCCGGTGTGTTCCTCCTGCGAGACCATGTGTTCGTTCTTCTCATATGTTCCCAGATGCCCTCCTCCTCCCACCCCCAGAATTTGCCTGATGTTAGAAGTGTAGAAGACTTGGGGTGGATCAGGATTCTCCTTTGGCAAATGAGGAAACTGAGGCCCAGAGAGGCATGACTCATCTGACACTGTCCTGTGGGTGTCTGGGTTTGGCTGGGGAATTTCACAGCTGCCGCGACATCACACCACCACCCTGTGGAACACAACGGGGCACCCGTGACTGAGCTCTGCCCTACCTTCCTCCCTTCAGCAAGCCATGTGGGAGACACGCCATCCTGAACAACCTGCCATCACTTCCTTCTCCCACTTTCCAATCCCACAGAACCAATACAATGTCAGGCCCTGGCTGCCAAGAGGAGCTGGTGTGGCTCCAGCCTCTCACCTCCAACCCCTCAGCACAGCTGACTTCCTTCCTTCCTTCCTTCCTTCCTTCCTTCCTTCCTTCCTTCCTTCCTTCCTTTCTTCCTTCCTTCCTTCCTCCCCTCCTCTTTGCTTTATTTTTCTTTGCTTTGCTTTCTTTTCTTTTCTTTTCTCTTCTCTTCTTTTCGAGATGGAGTCTCTCTCTGTCACCCAGGCTGGAATGCAGTGGCACGATCTTGGCTCACTGCAACCTCTGCCTCCCAGGTTCGATTCTCTTGCCTCAGCCTCCCAAGTAGCTGGGATTACAGGTGCATGCCACCATGCCCAGCTAATTTTTGTATCTTTAGTAGAGACGGGGTTTCACTATATTGGCCAGGCTGGTGTCAAACTCCTGACCTCAAGTGATCCACCCGCCTTGGCCTCCCAAAGTGCTGGCATTACAGGTGTGAGCCACCACGCCCAGCTTCTGACATCCTCTTTCCATCATGGCATCGTTCCCTGGCCTGTCTGCTCCTGCTGTACTCTCCCCAAAGGGTCCGGACCTATTAATAACAGCCTGTGCTGGGTACTTTCACATACCTTCTCTCACATACTACACAGGTCATTCTTATTTCAAGGATTACAAAACTGAGGCTCAGTTTAAGAAACATGCCTGTGGTTCACTGCTAGTAAGAGGCTAAGTAGGAACTGGAATCAAATCCATCTAAGGCCCATGTTCTTCTCAATTCACATGTAGCCACCATGGGATGGCATCTTTTGCTGAAGGGGCCAGCCTGCCATGCCCATAATGATCACTGAAACTCCGTGCTGCAGGGCTGGGATGAGCAGCTGTTAAACCAAAGCCTGTAAGTTACCTGATCTGTGAAATGTTCATCTAAGATGAGTCTAAGCAGAAGGTCAGGCCCCAGAGGCACCATGTCACCTGTGAAGGTGGGAAGGAAGGGCTTCTAACTCGAGTTGAGATGCAGCCACCAGGATGCAGGGCCCAGCATTCTCCTGCGTGCCTTCCCAGGTCTCTGGAACTGAACATTGATGCTGTTGCAGACCACCCAAAGGCAAGCAGCCCTGGCCATTTCCACTTGCCACAGGTGAGTAGCAAGTAGTGTGAGCCTCACAGACTCTCTTCATTCACTGTCAGTCCATTAACCCGGGACTCTCACAGTGAAACCTCTCATTCCTCATCCCTTCCTTTGGGTAGCTCCCAGAGCTCCCTACCCTCAGTCTTTGCCAGCTGAGCACGTGTCTATGGGACCAGATGAGCCTGACCCTGGCCCTACCCCTATCTCGCCTTCCCTTTGGGAGCTTCCAATTGGAAAGATCCCGTTGTCTGGTTACCATTATATGCTTACTCTGTCTCTGACGCATGTAGGCTGTTGCTCCTCAGGAAGTAATAGCTTTCTCATACTTGTCTATAAAAAAGAATTAAGTGATGGAAAGAAAATTGTAGAAGCTCCGGAAAGATCTCCTCTCATAGTTTCCAACCAAGCTAGAGCCATTTCCCCATAAGAAAAGGCAGCTGTGCTGTGGCTTTCAAAGGCTTGATTTTCAATACAGTGAGAAGCAAAGCTGCCTTAGCCTAGGGTTTCTTCTTCCTGTTCCCCTTTTCTTCAGCAGATAGACCCATCTATCTCTCCCTTTCCCACCACAAACACGGGGAAGTGACGAAAGCGGCCACAGGCACCTCTGCCTTCCAGGGCTGACGCAAAAGACAGCAGCCCTGACCTCACCATTTTGAGGCCTGGCCCTCTGGCTGGTGATGGGGAGCCCTGTCTGGGAGTGCCAGGAGCCCCGTGTGTAGCCAGCACTACGAATGTCACAGCCATGGAATGTCAGCACCCAGGTCTGGGATGGCTGCTGCCCACAAAAACATCTGGCAGACAAGATGTGACCCAAGGACCAAATGAATCACCTCCTGAAGTAGGTCAGCCAGCCACAGCCACAAGGGCTCATGGATCCTTTTTCCACCCAGGAGATGGCGTATCATCTAGACCAGTCGTTCTTAAATTTGTCTGCACAGTCCGATCATCTGGGGGATCTTTAGAAACTTAGCTGCCTGGGCTTTATCCCTGGAGATTCTGATTTAATTGGTCTGGGATGCAGTCTGGGCATCATCAGAATTTTAAAAATCTCCCAGTTGATTTTAATTCGCAGCAACATTTGAAAAGAACTGAAATAGACCCATCACAACAATTCCAGACCTCAAGGGTATTCATCCAGCTGCAGAATTAACACTTGGTGCCAAGAAACACACAAACACCCCAAAGGTTTACCTAATAGGCACTATCTGCCATGTGAGCAAGATCGATACTATAGCAATCGTCAGAGGATGAGACAAAGACTCTGATTTCTATTCACCTGCCAGATTCTTAAGCCTTCAAAGTGAAGGATCTGTCCACGGGTACAAAGCGAGAAACCAAGCGGACAGTTTTGTCTCTTGGGGTGGCCCAAGACAGAGACAGAATAGGGAACTCTGTTATGATTTAACAAATATAGACATTGGCATGTGAGGTGTCTCTCCTGGGGGGCTCACACATCTCGGTGCATCTGGCATGGAATTCATCTGCTCCGATTAAGCCCCTGGCATTGGTGGCAGATGGCTGAGCTGTTCCCAATGCACTTGGCATGTCCAGGGCACTGGTGAAAAATAGGTTTGTGCTCACATGTCCTATGCCATGGAAAAGGGCGATGTCCTTTTTTAGCTCTGGAGGTGACTGGGGAACAGCCAAGTAAAGAGGCTGGGTGCTAGGGGTTCAGAGCGACACCTCCCCCCTCCCCACCTCTCTGAGTGATTCTCTAATGCTTCCATTTAAATATTCTAAACAAAATAAGGAGGACCATACCACTGTCGTCTGGGGCCTAACTCAAAGCAGATTTGCCCTAAGCTGTTTTTCTTTATTTTATCACTAAAGCAACAGCAACAAAACCCTACTTCTGCATTCTAATCAATGACATAAGTAATCTTAATTTTGGTGAGTGGGAGTGACCTAATGAGAGGCTCTGAGTGAGTCACATGACTTCTGGTATTCCCAGGTGGGCATGGGGCACCCAGGAATGCTGCAGCAATGAGAGGGGGTTCCCCAGGATGAGGGTGGGCTGAGGAGGACGTGTGTCCCACCCGCGGTGCTGCAGCTATTATACACATCCGTGCCTACTTTTTCTTAACCAGAATCACAAACCTCATTTTTGTTAAAAATTTCACTCTCCCTCTTTTTAAATTTGTCAGTCTTTCCTCCTCCTGGCCCACGATTTGAATCATCTCACGCCTGTCTGCCCATCAGAAGTCGCTTCATTTGTCAAGCCTTTCCTGATCACTCCAGCCCTGAATGATGATGACGATGATGATGATGATGACTCACTACAGCTAATATGTACCACGCACTATTCTACTCACTTAGCTTGTATTAGCTCATTTCTTCATCACAGAAAATGTATCACAAAGAAATACTATTATGATGCTCATTTTACCATCAAGGAAAGTGAGCCACAGTGAGGTTAAAGCTAACCTACATCTAAAGGCAACACTGTACTATCTGGCACTTAAGTGTGCATCTGCTTACACACACACACACTTACTTTTTTTTTTTTTTGAGATGTCTCGCTCTGTCACCCAGGCGAGAGTGCACTGGTGCAATCACAGCTCACTGCAGCTCAAGTGACCCTCCTGCCTCAGCCTCCCATGTAGCTGGGACTACAAGCATGTGCCACACTCCTGGCTAAATTTTTTATTTTTTGTAGAAATGAGGTGCCTTGCTATGTTGCCCAGGCTGGTCTCAAACTCCTGGCCTCAAGCAATACTCTCACTTCAGCCTCACAAAGTGGCAGGATTATAGGTGTGAGCCACTGTGCCTGGCTACTTACATTAACATCCAAGTAGACTCATCCGTCTCATCTGTCTCAGGTCTTCTTTCCAACTAGACTAAAGCTCTTTAATGACTTACACCATACTTCAATTTGTTCTCTGTGCCTGGTGGCTCTGAGCATGAGGCAAATAGGAAATACTTGCTCAAGAACCTTCAATGATCCACTATTGCCTACAGTGGACAAAAAAGGTCTTAATTTCTCTTAGGAATTACAGTGCAGTGAGCCTTGGATTTCCATTTAGACTGAGTTCTGTGAGAGAAGCACCCACGCCTGTCTTGCCCTCTATGGTGTCCCAGATCCCAGTACCAGCTTGACCCATAGTAAGGGTTCAGTACCTGCAGGATGAACACAAGTGTGTGTTTGGCTTCTAACTCCCATGACTAACGACGTGATCTTGAGAAAGTCAGATAATCTTTAAGCCTCAGTTTCTCCATCTATAAATTTGGGATAAAAATCCCTTATTGTCTCACAGGATTTATATGAAGGTAAAAATCAAATAAGATAATGGGTACAAAAGTGTTTTGAAAATCACCAGACCTATCCAAAGGCATGTATGGTGACTATCATCCCAGGAAAACAAAGCTCTACCCCTCTGAGCCAATTTCAGTTTTCATTTTCCTTGAGTCCTTCTTCTGACTGGCCACAAGCCCATAGAGTTTTTTCATTCCTTTCTCTGCACCAGTGGTTGGCAAACTTTTTCTGTAAAGGGCCAGACAGTAAATACATTAGGTTTTGCAGGCCATGCAGTCTGTTGCCACTATTCAACTCTACTATTGTAGCACAAAAGCGGCTGCTGGATGAGTGACTGGGTTCTAGTAAAACTTTATTTATGGACCGAGCATGGTGGCTCACACCTATAATCCCAGCACTTTGAGAGGCCAAGGCAGGATGATTGCTTGAGCCCAGGAGTTCGAGACCAATCTGGGCAACATAGTGAGACCTTGTCTCTACAAAAAAATGCAGAAATTAGCTGGGCGTGGTGAGGTGCACCTGTGCACCTGTAGTCCCAGCTACTCAGGAGGCTGAGGTGAGAGAATGACCTGAGCCCCTACTAGGAGTTCAAGGCTGCAGTGAGCCATGATTGTGCCACTGCACTCCAACCTGGGGGACAGAGCAAGACCCTGTCTCAAAAACAAAACAAACTTTATTTATGGAACCTGGCCATGGGCAGCAGTTTGCTCTACACTGTTGTTTGTGCACAGTCCCCTGCCTAGAATACTATTAGCCCTAGTTTTGTCTTCTCTATGTAGTTTCCCAATGCAATTTCTCCAGTCTATAGCCATCTCTCCATCCTCTCTCTTAATATACCAGATCCCTGGTATTTTGATTCCCACATGGAGAAAGGTAATCACAGTTTTGTCCTGGTCTCTTTCTTTCTCCTGAATCATACTTCCTGTGTTTCCTGTGTATCTCCTCACACCACCAGTTAATAAGCCTTTGTAACTTCACTCTCATTTCATGGACACTTTTCACAAGTAGACAAAGGCTTGGGCACTTCCCTGGATTTTGCTTACTTTCCTCCATTCTGCGATGAGGAGGCAACAAAGCTGGCTGGGGTAGGAATGCAGGTAGATGGCTAGGCTCACTCCCTGGTTCTGTGACTCACTCCCAAACACCAGCCCTATGGCCTCAAAGCCTCAGATTCCCATTGCAGCAAAAGTGCAAATTACCATCGTCACAGCTCTCTGCAGCTGCTAGCTAATGTTAAATCCATACTGCAAGAGCCTATAGAGGTGATTTCAGAGCCTGTATGGCTACAATTGGCATCTAATTATATGCTGCCTTTTATTGTTTAATGATTGTTTCACATGTTAATCCCATTTCCCCAGTGAGATGCTCTCTGGAGGGAGACAGACATTAGTTTGGTGCCTAAGCTTTTTGGTACCCTGCTTGGCTGAAACCTGGGCCAAACTTTAAGTAGGTGTCAGATAAATACCCGTTGATTGGGTGGCAGGGGAGAGCAAGACAGCCTGGGGAGTCTCAGGTCAGAGCCCACCCCAGACCCCTAGGTCCAGGAGCACCTCACACTCAGCTGCACCCTGAGGGTCTGATGCCAAGAACACACATGAGGCTTTGGACTTTGGCTTTAGCCCTATGGCTCAGCTCTTGGCAGCTGGCTGATGAGAACAAATGCAAGACCATCAAATGACCTGTGACCTCTGGGGAGTTACTTCCCCTCTCAGGGCCTCAGTTTCCTTATCTGTGAAATCATGAAGCGATACTGGAGAAGCTCTAAGGGCCCCTTCGCAGGACTAAGATTTTACGCATAAGATAGGGTGCGTTTTTTTTTCATCATTGCTTCCTCTTCTATTTCAGAGAATTGGGTGTGGAGATGGGGCCTCTTGGAGGCTAGCTAGCATGGCTGAATGGCAGCAGGAGTAACCAATCTAAAGGAGCACGAAGAACATTTCTAACCATCACGACTTTACTTTTTCACTGCTCACCACTTTTCTGTATTGTCAGCAAGACTCTATCTTAGCCAAGCCCAAGCCAGTCTATGCATTCTTAACACACACAACTCAAGAAAACAAAACAAAAAATACCCCGGAAGCCATTCACCGTGAGCCTTTGCCACATTTCCTCTTTCTCAGCTCTTAGCAAATCTGTTAACAGCAATTCTTTTGCCCTTGGAAGGAAGCCATCTCCAGGCTTAAGTCAGGGAGGAAAGCCTCAGGCCCCTCCTACAGGAAAATGTCCATCTTCAGCTGCCTTCCAGACCCAAAACACCCGGTGCTTCTGTTGGGCCTGCCCTAGATAGGAACCTCCGCAGGTAAGGGGCAGACACCCATCTATCTGGGCTGGATTTGGAATACCCTGCTCAATGTCCAAACCACATTCAAAGGTGAGGTCAGGAGTTCAAGAGCAGCCTGGGCAATATAATGAAACCCTGCCTCTTCAAATAAATAAATAAATAAATAAATAAATAAATAAGCAAGCAGGGCATGGTGGCATGCGCCTATAATCCCAGCTATTTGGGAGGCTGAGGCAGGAGAATCGCTTGAACCTGGGAGGCAGAGGTTGCAGTGAGCCAAGATCACACCACTGCACCCCAGCCTGGGTGACAGAGTGAGGCTCTGTCTCAGAAGAAAAAAGTCATTAGTCCCTCTGTGATGGTCTCAACCAAATGAGAAAGAGGAATCCCTATGGGGCCTCACTGCAGGGCCCCCTCCCAGGTCTTCAGAGGCCTGTGTTCTGAAATGGACTCCACAGACCCACTCACGGCAGTGAAGGGGTTGATTTCCACAGGTCCCTCTACGGCACTGCCCATTGTGCCAAAAATAAAAGGGTTGGGAACTCCTGAACTGTGTTCTCTAATAGGTTATTTGCAGCAGAGCAGGGAAGGGGCTTTAGCATGGAGCTTCTGCTCCATGTGGAATTTGAGCAGCTCTGGTAGGATGTATTAACAGAGCAGAGGGAAAAAAGAGGTGGGGGGTGGAGGTTGAGAATGGAGAGAGACTCATGTCCCCAAAGACAAAAACGTGGAGCAGATGGTCAATGTCAACAGTCTGCCAGTAGTAACTGAATGAACTGCCTATGGGTGAGGATCGTGAAAGGCACCTTGGGAGATGACGCAGATGGGGTTTGACCCTGTCCTTGGGAGTCTGCAGGTGACCTGAGAAGGGAAGACAGAGACGCATGCGATGTGGCACACCAGAGCAAGTACAGTGCGATCTGGGACAAAAAGCCTCAGGCAGCCCAGATCAGGCCACTCCAGCAGACTCCCCCCATTGCCAGCATGCCCCAGAGCCTGGGCACAGGGTCCCCTGCTCTTTGAGGTAACCATCTCAGTCTCTGCACAGCTCAGCTAGAGTGGGTCAGCAGCTCAGCTACAGTGGGTCACACCAGGGAACAGTAACTCCCTTACAGGGACCTAGGTTCAAGCCCCTGCAGGGCCTCATTATAATATTAAAAATCGCCAGTAGCCAGGCACTGCCCTGAAGGGTTCAAGGTCCTGATCTCATTTAATCCCTTAAATAACAAGAAAGATGCTGTTACTCTTCACCATTAGACTGTGTTGCCTTGTATGCTGGGCCACAAGTGGCCTGTGCTGGCCATGCCCTTGGTCTTCTGTAAACTTGATCAAGTCCACCTCATTAAGACTCAGATTTCTATTTTGTTTTTTTAAGAGATAGGGCTCTCACTATATTGCCCAGGCTGGTCTCAAAATCCTGGTCTCAAGTGATCCTCCTGGTCACTTTGACCTCCTAAAGGGCTGGAATTACAGGCGTGAGCCACTGTGCTTGGCTACTTATATTAACCTCCAAGTAGACCATCCATCTCGGGCCTTCTTCCCAACTAGACTAAAGCTCTTTGATGACTTACATCCACTGCTACTTCTTCTCTATGCCTGGTGGCTCTGAGCATGAGGCAAATAGAAAATACTTGCTCAAGAACCTTCAATGGTTCTTGAGGTCTTAATTTCTCCTAGGAATTACAGTGCAGTGAGCCTTGGATATCCATTTAGACTGAGTTCTGTGAGAGAAGCACCCGCGCCTGTCTTGCCCTCTATGGCATCCCAGATCCCAGTGCTAGCTTGACGTACATCAGAGGTTCAGTAAATATCTGCAGAATGAACACAAGTGTGTGTGTGGCTTCTGACTCCTATTACTAGCTACATGATCTTGAGAAAGTCAGAAAATCTCTATGCCTCAGTTACTTCATCTATAAATTTGGGATAAAAATCCTTTATTGCCTCACAGGATTAATGTGAAGGTAAAAATCAAGCAATCCTCCCACCTTGGCTTCCAAAAGTGCTGGGATTACAGGCGTGAGCTACCACACCTAGCCTGATTTCTTTGTGAAATGCAGTTTATACATTTGTTGTGAAGATGAAATGAGATCTCAGGCCTGAATGTGCTTAGCACAATGTAAGAACACAGTAAGCACTCCATAAATGTTAGGTAGCATGTCATCATCCAAATCATCATCATCACCATCATCATCATCATCATCTTCAGTAGTCATTTGTCCAAATTTGTCCATTATCATCTTCAGTAGTCATTTGACCAAAGCTTGGTCAGTGGGGACCCAACATGGGACCTTGATCCCTGACAGACCCTTCAGCCAAGGCCACATTATGACTTCCATGGGTCCTAAGAACTTTTGTCTTTGGGGCCAAGGGCCCCTTCCTCCATTAAAAAAAAAGAAAAACCCACTGAAAATTTTATTCTATGATTGCATTGGTATAAAGACAAATACATCAATATCCCATATTAAAACTTTCCTCAACCTAAATGTTCATTTTTTTTTTCTCACGATTTTAAAGAAATTAAAACATTTTTGTGCACCTCTAAAGTCATGTGCGCCTCTGGCACTCTGCCTGCTGTGCCTCATGGAGAAGTTGACCATGCTTTCTAGCTGTTCAGTCCCAGGTATGGCGACTGACTGTCCCAGTGTGTTGGGGCTGAGGGTTTTCTTGGGATGCGGGACTTTCAATGCTAAAACCAGGATAGTCCTGGGCAACTAGTGCATTTGGTTACCCTAGCCCCAGGTCTAGACAGACTCCCTTCCTTCCTGCTGCATCCCATGGGCACCATGTGCTCTTCTTTCCTCTGTAAAGTTGTGCCCATGTACTCGATTCTGGAGGTTTTTCTGACATCCACAGCCACTCCAAGGCCAGGCTGTGGCCTAGGACACAACTGTGTGGGCTGTCTCGGAAGAAGCTCCCTCAAGGCAGGGTCTTTGGCGTGTTCACTGAGGCGGCTCCCAGAACAGTGGCAGGCACACAATAAGGGTTCATTAAACATTTGCTTCTTGTATTGAAGAAAATACAAAGAAGCAGTAACACGCATGCACCCCAAACCCCAAAATAAATGTAATTCAAAGGTTCCAGAATTTTATAAAGGTTTTGTAGTATTTCTGGTCCATGGACCCATTTACTTCTGAGACTACTGAACACCAGATGAGAATTCTGCCCCCTGCTTCTGAGAATAGATGACCCAAATTCTTTCCATTTCTGTTCTCCCCTGCTCCAGGTCTTCATGAAGCCCCCTTTTCAGCTCAGATGTCTAAAGTTTGAACCAGTCAGAATAGGGCAACACTCAATCTTCTGAGATGGCCACAGAAATTTTCTCTTGGGACATCTTCTTATGCCCTCAAGAGTTTCTAGAAGGTCTTTCTTTGGGTGTTTTCCTCCTTGGATTTCTGGCTATGTCCCTGTCCACTCGCCCAGCCTCACCTAGGTCAGCCTCCTTTCAATCTCCCTGAGCCCTTCATCTGACCATTCAGCCTGAGAAGTCCTTCTCTACATCTGGCAGAACTGGCCTCCTGCTCCTGGAACTGACAGTGTCTTTTGGGATACCCACTGTTATCTAGAATTAGTGGATTTTCCAACAACATCAGCATATGCCCAATTATTCCAGCATTGCTTGGACACTGTACGTTAGTGTTAGTGGTGCAAGCCTGTGTCCCTCGTTAGACTATGAGCACACCACAGTCAGTGACCGCACCTTTTCCATCTTTGTATTCCCAGACCACCCTGAACCAGAGTACAGCAGAGTGAATTAAGGATGGACAGTGGGTAGGTCAGTGAGTGGGTCCCAATACCCCATCCCAGCCCAACTCTCTCCTAAGCTCTCTCAGTTCTTTCAGGCCAAGTTAGAGAGTATTCCTTTGCAAATGATATATGTCATAAGGGATTGATATGCAGAATATATAAAGAACTACCACAATACAACAACAACAACAACAAAAACCTCATTAAAAAATAGATAATGGACATGAACAGACATTTCTCCAAAGAAGATCTATACATGGTCTATAAGCACATGAAAAAAATGCTCAATATCACTAATCATTAGGGAAACGCAAACCAAAACCACAGTGAGATACCATTACATACATATCAGGATGCTTGTTAATAAAAACAATAAACAACAAAATAACAAGCATTGGCATGGATGTGGGGAAACTGCAGCCCTGTGCATTGCTGGTGGGATTGTAAAATAATGCAGTCACTGTGGAAAATGGTATGGTGATCCTCAAAAATTAAATAGAATTACCATGTGACCCAGCAATTACACCTCTGGGTGTACACCCAGAAGATGTGAGAGCAAGGACTCAAATATCAGAAAACCAGTATTTGAACACCCAGGTCCACAGCGGCATGATTCACAATAGCCAAAACGGTGGAAGCACCCCAAGTATCCACTGATGGATGAAACCCAAGTATCCATTGATGGATGAATAAACAAAAAATGTGCTGTATCCATACAATGGAATCTCATTCAGCCTTGAAAGGGAAGGAAGTTCTGACACATGCTATCACATGGATGAACCTTGAAAACGTTAAGCTAAGTGAAATAAGCCCTCCAAGACCAGCCTCTTTTCCTAGGACTAGGCCACTCTCCTGGGGTGCAAAATAAACATGAAAATGACCTGGACGGCCCAGCCCAGCTCAAAGGAGCTGCTGCAGGCGTAGCAGGCATGCCTGCTCAAAACCTCTCAGGAGACTGCCCAGAAAGGTCAAGGGCACAGAAGTCTGTGCTCAGAGATCAGGAAGGAGCCTCAAGATGAACTGGTCCACCTACCCATATTCTAGAGCAAACTGAGTCATGAGGAGTGAAAAAGATAAAAATATGTGACCCTAAAATATATTACTTTGACATAATTTGAGATGGCTGCCACAGGGCGGGCAGACTGAGGTGGCCCTGCAAAGCTGTCTTTTGTGGGGGATATTTGCATCTGTAGAGAATCTCCTTTAATGCAGCCAAACCTTCTTCCCTTGTCCAGATCTAGCAGAGATTAATGGAGTCTGACGTCTTTAAAGATCTGAAAGAAACATTTACCATGTCTTCTCTCTGAGGGTCGCTACCTGTGAGGTTTCAGCTACATAACAAGACCACCTTGGCTAGCCAAGCCTCCTCTTCTCCCCCTCCCAAAACCTGTATTGCCACTAAAACCTGATTTACCAACCATGACCTATTTGGGGCCATGCTCTGAGCCCACAGTCTTTCTGAAACCTCAGGATGTGTATGAGCTTCTGTACCCCAGTGGGGATTGGGTCTTCATTCTGAAGGCTCCCACAAATACACATTAAATAAATTTGTGTGCCTTTTTGCTTGCTCATCAATTTGCCTCACGCCAGTGATTTTCAGCAAACCTTCAGAGGGCCAAGGGGAAGCTCTGCCTTGGCCCCTACAGGTGGTTCAGGTAGTGGGGAATTCCCAGCCTTCTCCAGATGTTCTCCCACTACTCTGTCATGGCAAGGTCAAGGTGAGGTCAAAATCTGGCTTTCCAGCCTCATATGCATCTAGAGAGATGGATATGGCACACTCTTGGTGCTCCAGAGCTAGGAGCTACGTACTGACTCACCATCAGAGCTATCCATCTCCACCTCCAGATCGCATCCTTGCCCTCACATAGTGGATTTCCCTGCACAATAATGCTTTAAACAAAGGGTTCCTCAGCTTTATGTAGAGTTCCAGATGCTCTGAGAGCCACAGAGTGAAACTCAGTAGAATCTCTAGTCCTTGAGAGGAGTGGCTTTAGGAGTCCAGTTTATAGGTTCTGCCTGCAGGCTGCACAGGGTCTGGGTGACTACAGGAGCTTTCTCCACCTCCGTGTGCTGGCTCCAGCTCCAGCTGGAGCTCCCTGGAGGACAGGGCATTCAGCCCCATAAATGATTCAGATCATTCAGAGGTGGTGTGTGGGAGCCGAGTGGTCTCCAGAGGTGAGTCAGTACCCAGCACCCTGCATACCCACACTACTCATGCTTGCTAGGAGGGGAGGGGCAGCTTGAGACTTGCACCAGCAGCCAGGACACCAGCCTGCACTGCCCACTGGGGAAGTGCAGCCCTTCCTGGCTTCCCTCTGCCTGCAGCTTTGAGGGCTGGGGCGCCTCTTCGCCAGCCCACACGAATCCTCACATGCTGCCTGCCCTGTTAACCCCACCCCAGGCTGGCAGTCTCAACACCCAGTTGCTCAGGGATTAATACGTGATACTGAAATGTGTCCACGTAGTTATTAACTAGCTCCGAGTCTTTTAATGTTTGTATCCCCTCACTGTGCCACAAAAGCCCAGGGGCAGGGACATTTGATCTCCTCTGTCCCCTAAATGGCCTGGCAAAGGGTCCTATCTTCGGTGACTCCAAGATGGTACTGCTGTCATGAGGCTGCATTTGTGGGCATGCTTTGGCCTTGCTGCTGGGCTTTAACTACTTGGAGAATTCTGGAAAAAGCTACAGCTTACTGGTTAGGAGCTCTGGCATTAGACTATTTGAGTCCAACTTCGGGATCTGCCACTTACTATTGTGTGACCCTGGGCACATTATTTGACCCCTTCCTGTGCTTCAGTTTCCTCTTAAGTGGCAACAGTAATGTACCTACCTAGTATAGTAGTTGTGAGGACTAAATTGAGTGTTTGCCTGTAAAGCACCTAGGACAGTACCCGACACATATCAAGGCCCAGTCACCAGTCATTACTATCGCACATTCCAGCCATTTCCCAGCAGCCCCTTGCGCCCGCCCTTGTCTGTGAACACAGCCTTACACCTCCACACACCCTAGTCATGAGCCCTACCTCCGGCAACTGTGTATCTCAAAAGGACCTTTATTATCCCCAACCCCAGAGTTCGCCATGGTTCTTACAATCAGATGTTTATCACTTACTTTCCGCTGGCAGGGCAGGTCTTACCGTCTTACAGAGGGAGAAAGTGAGGCCTAGAGTGGTGGTTCCCCGAGGTCACACACAGCGAAGGCTGGGCCTGGGTTCTCAGGCCCAGGGACAAGCTCCCTTGAGATACAGGGCCCCAGCACAGCCAGCTCCTGCCCACTCCATCCACTGACTGTGGGTACCCAGACCAATGGCAGTGCCAAACCAGGATCTTTCGCCCACTCAGTATTAAATTGGGAGAGTAAAATAAACAAAAGATTTCCTGGTTTCTTCCCTGCCATTCCCCAAGGCTGAAAGGCAGGCAGAGGGAATGTGTCAGAGCAGGCTCCCCTACCTCCTCCCATGGGCCCCTCTCCCCAACCCCCTCAGAGGCCCCACTTGAGGAAGACCCACGCCGACTCTCCTGCCAACAGGTGCCAGGGCTTGGTTGCTTAGTGACCCACCCTGCCTATCCCCATCCTCCAGGGCAAACAGTTGAACAATCACAGCTGGGGTGGAGGGGGCTGGTCTAGGTTTGAAAAGTTGTCCTTGCATTTTCTGCTCACTCAGTGGGATTTTTCATTTCTTGGTATCTGGAAAAATCCATTTATTCCACATCCAGAATTTTAGCAAGCTTCCCTTTAAAATAGTCCTGAGATCAACTTTCACAAACCTTGCCCTAAAGTACTTGCTCATGTTCCCTGGGAAAGAAGCTCCAAACCCACTCCTCCTCTGTCAAACCCACATTAAGCACCTACCATGTGCCAGGGGACACAGTGATGAACAAGCTATGGTCCCTGGTCCAGAAAATTATAGCTTATTGAAAGGAGAGATAGGAGAGAAAGAGAGGCCAGGTGTTTGGGGAGCACAGAGAAGGGGGCATCCAAGTTACAACTGGAAATGCTCTCTAACACCCCGGATTCACAGCTGCCACATTCTCCTCCTGAACCCACGCCTTCCCAGCCAAGTGTGAGCATCGGCATTATAGGTGCCAAGTGCCTCTTCACTGTGCTCCGGCCAACAGAGGAGACAGGTGGAACTTCAGTTCTGGGGTGAGAAGACCTGCCTCTTGCTCCCCATGCAAAGCGAGCACCCTGCAGACCAAGTTCTTGCATGTCATCCACAGCAAAGTAGGGGGAACAGTTGACCACCACTCACCACATTGGGGAGAGCCTAGAGATGAGGAGGATAATGAGGGGTTCACGAATTGGAGGCTGATGAGATGATCATGATAATAAAGTACAGTAATCCAGATTTCCCAAGACTAGAACAGGAAAAAAATGGCCTGAATTTCAGCATCAGGAAATTGACTGAATGAGAAAAACAGCTTCCTATGGCAGGACATCAGAGCTTAAGAGGGGTGACTGGAGCTTATTTGGAGCCTTTCAAAGCTGGACTCTCCTCAGCTGTGTGTGTTGTGGGACGAGCATGTGCTTTGGAGCTGGACAAGTGTAGGGGCTGGCAACCTCACCCCTGGCTCACCCCCTTTCACATGTTACCTCACAGAATGTGTCAACCCTTTGGCTTGATGGCAGCAGAATTTCTGCCAGCAACATCTGTCAGGCACGAACATTCTGCTGCCTCCCTCCCTGCTTTTCTTGCCTAGGATGGTAAACTAACTTAGCCTAGGATGGTAAACTAACTTAGCCTAGGATGGTAAACTAACTTAGCCTAGGATGGTAAACTAACTTAGGATGGTGGTAATGAACACACCTTCCTTCCCCTGCCTGTCATGGGTTACGTGCAGTCCTGCATGGGGACAGAGGACTAGCTGTGATAACCCCTAACCATCTCCTCCAGCTCCGGGAGATTCTGCTTTTCAGAGGTGAGGTGAATCCCCTCCATCCTCCTCAGTGGTGGTGCAGCTCTGTCACTGTGTCTGCTGGCAGCCTGTCCCCAGCCCCTCGTGGGCAATTCCTATTCAAACCCTTTGATTCTAGGAGTCAGCCCCTCCATCCTCCCTGTCTCAGGAGCTGCTGCTGTGTCACGATAAAAGCCACGTGGCTGCAAGGCAGATGCTGAGAGCATCTTCCACTAGGATATCTCCATGGTCAGGGCCCCCATCCAAACACTTCATGGATGGGGAAATGGAGTAGCTCAGGTCTGTTACACAACATGGCTGGGGGCCCTAAGGCCTTCAAGTGCAGAGACCCTATCTCATCCATCTCTATGTCCCTCACCTGTGGTGCTCAGTGCTATAGGAAAGTTAAAAAAACACATCATTCTGACTAAGGCCGTGTGCTGCAGAGTTTGGATGCCGTATTAAAGAGGAAGAGCCAAGTATGGGCTTCACTCTGGAAGCAAAGGGAGCCTGGGAAGACTTTGGGATATGGGAAAAATAAGTCCTTGGCAGTTGTAGGCAGGATACACAGAGGAGAAAACAAAGGAATGAAACTGCAGGGTAACTGACTTACTGGAGCATCTCAGTGAGAGGCCACGAGCACCCAACACAGGGTGGGGTGGGGAGGGAGAGGAGAGGTCTGAACCCTGCAGCACTGTGGGGACAGATGGGGTGAATAGAAGAGGTGAAGGCTCCTGAGGTATTGAAGGTGGGGGACTAGGAGGGTGGGGCAGAGACAGAGAAATAAATCAGTTATCTCTGATTTATGATTTGGTTCTGAACACACTAAATTTTAGGTATCAGAGACCTCCAGGAAGCTGTAGAAAATGCCATTCTAGAGCTAGGAAGAGAGGTAGGGCGAAGGATGTAGGCTAGAGGTGACCAGCTAAAGCTGGGATGCTGTGGGAAAAGAGAGGAGATGAGCCCCCAGGACAGAAGCCTTCTGTGAACAGAAGCCACAGACTCAGCGATTCAGGCCTGAAGCCGTCTGTCACTGCAGCTTTTTTCTCCCTCCTGGCCCTGAAATCAAGTGCTCTGGATTTGTGGCACTTTATCTCATCCTCTTGTCTCTGAAGAATATGCCAGGCTAGGTCTGGATCCCCACCCCATACTCTTTGAGGTAGACTGAACCATGAAGAAGAAGAAACCAAGGACCTGCAGGACAGGTCTGGGTTCCCCACCCAGGGAGTTCCCAAAGCCAGAAGGTACATAGGTGTGGGTTACCTGGCAAGTTGGGAGCAGAGGAGAAGAGAATCCAGGTCCCCAGGCTAGGACCCCTTCAAGCTCCTAGGCTGGGAGTTGGATCCAGAGCCTGATCTGACAATGTGCAATAAGACTTGGGATTCAGGGTTTGATACTGGCATAAAATCTGTCTTTTTTTCTCCCTAAACTGCTTGGGTGGGTGGATATTTTGTGTCCTAAACTGTAACTGAAATTGCTTTATAGGGAAAAGCTGATTCTGGATAAACTGTCTAAACCTGTGAAGACAGAAGGAGGGCAGGAGGGGAGGAACCAGAACAGAGAGTGAGGGATGGCCTGGACTAAGCGGCGTGTGAACGAGGATGTCTTGGGTGAGTTCCAGGTGGTGCTGGAGGGGGTCGTCTCTCTGACTCCTCCCTAGGGGAAGTCCTTACGGTTTAGAGAACTTGGGAGCCAATATCTAGAATCTCTACCAGGCCCATGAGAAACTAGTAAAAAGGGTCTGTTCCCATGTAAAGAGGCAAGGGACTCTCAGTTATCAGGGAAGATAAGGACACCCACATGACAAGGGTGCTTGCTGAGAAGGGTAGGATGAAGTACCTGAGTCTGATGATTGAAGTGACTTGGCCATAACCTCTTAGTGGCTCGAGCTGGATGGGAAGGCAGGACTTCATTTGCAGTTAGTGCTGTGTGTCTTCCCTTACATCGTGTGCCATCAAGATCTCAAAGGGCTGTCACCCAAACAGCCTTGAAATAAGAGTTCAGCATGTGATGAGACCAGCAGAGAAAGCTCTGAGCAGGACCCAGGAGGCCTGACTCCTTGGATCTGTCTCTACTGAGCTGTGTGGCTAGGGGCAATTCCTCTTCCCTCTCTAGACTTCAGTTTCCAGCCTAGGAACCTCTTAGGAATCTGTGACACGTTCTCATCTTGGATTCCAATTGAGGTAAGCAGTCAATTACCAAACATTTCCTAAACAGGTGGTTCCTAGATTGCAGTATATATGAGAATCACCTGGGAAAAGTATTAGAAAAGCAGAGTCCAGGGTCCCATCTCCAAAGATTCAGGAGCCTGTAGCTCTGGAGTAGGGCCCCTGAAACTCCATTCTCAGAGTAATTCTGGTGCAGGTGGTTGAGGCCACCTTGGTGCAACACTAAAGGTTTCAGATGCTACAGAGAAACAGAAAAGTGCTGAGTGAGGAAAAGCACCCATCCTCAAGGGGTTTTTAGTTTAGATGGGGGAGACAGGACCCAATCTCAAGAACAGAATATCCTCAGTGACAGATGAGAGAGAGGTACAAGGTCAGAGAAACAGAGGTCATGTCCTTTACCAAGCAGGTATGAGCAGAGCTTCCCAGATGCCTGGAACAGAAACGGTGGCAGGAGGCATGCATGGCAGAGACAGCTAAATGCTCACCACAACCTGCTTCCTTTTCTGCCAGGGCTCACAGCTGTACTTCACTTCCCAACCTCCCCTGTGGTTAGGTGTGGCCACGTGACTGAGTTCCAGCCAATGGCCTGTGGGTGCAAGAAACAACCACCATTTCCGGGTCTGGCCCACAAGCTTCCCATGTGTTATCCTGATCCCCACCTGCCAATCTAACTTTAAGTAAAGGAGGAAATAAACCTCTGATTATATTCAATGACTGAAAAGCAGGGGTTGTTTCAAGTTAGTCCAAGATGCAAGAGAGAAGATGCATCAACCCAAGCAGTATTTGGTCAATACTGGCTTTTTTTTTTTTTTTTTTTGAGACGGAATCTCGTTCTGTCCCCCAGGCTGGAGTGCAGTGGCATGATCTCGGCTCACTGCAAGCTCCACCCCCCGGGTTCATGCCATTCTCCTGCCTCAGCCTCCTGAGTAGCTGGGACTATAGGCACCCGCCACCACGCCTGGCTTATTTTTTCTATTTTTTAGTAGAGACGGGGTTTCACCATGTTAGCCAGGATGGTCTTGATCTCCTGACCTTGTAATCTGCCCGCCTTGGCTACCCAAAGTGCTGGGATTACAGGCGTGAGCCACCACGCCCGGCCAATACTGGCTTTTGTAACCAAGTACTTGGTATTGTTGGACCTGAAGGAGATGCGAGTTCTGATCTTATAGGGCTGATGATGCTGGGAAGGGCCAGAGGAGGCAGCGGGCAGTGAATCCCACCAGTGTGGAGTTCGGGCGGTATCTCTAAATGAGGCTACCTGGAGGTTGTGCCTGTCTGAAATCTCTTTTGGGACTAGTCTTGAGCCATGTAAGCCTTTGAGATAGCACACAAAAAACAGTCAAATGGGCCAATGGTTCCAAAGATTCTTGGAATAAAGATAAATAAATTTTTATTGCTCAAATTTGGAGCTAACTTATTTTTAGTATTCTTTTCTTTTCTCTCATGCCAAGGTGGTGAGGGGTAGGTGCCATGCCTGAGGTCTGAGTGTGCCTGCTGCTAGCAGAGAGATGGGGACCTCCCCAACTGTCCCAGGGCTGTGGGGTTGGCTAGTGTCCCTAGAGTACCACAAGGACCCTGTCCAGGGAGGAGCTGACTGTCCAGGGAGGAGCTGACTGGCCAGGCAGGAGGAGATGGAACAATTACAGGCAGGGAACAGGGAGTAGTGTAGGATCTGACCTCCAGGACCCTCTTCCTCTCACATCTTCCTTGAAGAAAAATAAATCAATGGTGTCACTGTAGACCCAAGAAAGCCTAGGCGGATGGAGGCGTGGAAGTGTGTTTTCTATGTACTTAAGTATAATATTGAACTATAGGCCGGGTGCAAGGGCTCATGCCTGTAATCCCAGCACTTTGGGAGGCCAAGGCAGGGGGATCACCTGAGGTCAGGAGTTCGAGACCAGCCTGGCCAACGTGGTGAAACCCTGTCTCTACTAAAAAAACACAAAAATTAGCTGGGTGTGGTCATGGGCGCCTGTAATCTCAGCTACTCAGGAGGCTGAGGCAGGAGAATTGCTTGAACCTGGGAGGCAGAGGTTGCAGTGAGCCAAGATTGCGTCATTGCACTCCCGCCTGGGCAACAAGAGCAAAACTCCATCTCAAAAAAAAAAAAAAAAAAAAAAAAAGAAAAAAATATATTGAACTGTAGATATAGTCAACGTTCTATTCTTTGTATCCACAGAGAAAAACACACATGAGGAGGAGTCTCCAATGGGAAGATAGATGTTTATCTATTAACGTATTTCAGTTGTAGGATAGACACCTAGAAGAACTTTTACATCACTAAAGTTGTAAGATTACAGGGACCAGCTGCTAGTGTCAAGTGTAGGGTCAGTGTCCCCTTAGCTGGCATGCCTTAAGGAATGGTGGGATGGGAAGGACCTTTCAAGACCTGACCCAGCCTGAAGTTGAGTGTTCCATTTTGTAGAAGGTTCTGAGAGGACAAGGCCTACAGTCTATCCTGGGTCACCTGCTGAGTAGGAAAAGACCAAGAAGAAGAGCACTTGACAAGGAGTCCTGGAGGAGTGTTAGTCCTGGCTCTACCCGAACAGATGTGTGGCTTGGTGACGTCCTTCCACCTCTCTGGGCCTCAGTTTCTCCATCTGTAAAGTGACGTGCTCTGACATTCTGCAAGCAGCAAGCTGTATTGTCCTCAGAGCACTCACCGCAATGCTCTGGGTCGTGCCAGAGTCCTGGGGTCCCAGAGCCTGTTCAACATGCAGAGAGAGCTCAGAACACTTGTGTTCCTGCTCAGATATCAAAACCCTAAATGGTCACCACCTGTAGGCATTTGGGAACTTGATGGGAATGGAAGCTGGCCCCACTTCCAGGGTTAGATCCCTGAGAGGAAAAAAATGAACAAGGATCAGGGATGGACAGAGGGCCTGGCCTGACTTCACAGTCACCAGTCCTACAAATCACCAAACCCTGTCTTTCGTGGGACTAAGGAAGAAAATTTTCTGGGCTGGGAGACAAAAGAGGTAAGTTCTAACCTTGGGTCCATCAAAACCGTGTCCTGTGACCTGATAAGTCCCCCTACCCCTCTAGGCAACACCTTAGATTGAGGTAACTATGACGGTCTTACTGAGACCATCTACGTCTGCACTGCCCGAGCCCATAGGCTGGCTCTCCCCCAGGCCCCATTTGTGACATGCATGACTCAGAGAAACCAGATTTAATTGTGCCTGGTCAAGTGGGAAAGTACCAGGAGAGTACTGCCTCAGCCTCCTAAAACTGTGGTGTGACTCAAAACCAAGTCCCCGGCCCCTCTCAAAGGAGGCACGTGGCCCCAGGAAACTGCCATTTTCTGAAAGAAGAGACCAAGCTAGGGCCCCGGGCCTGGTGCCACCATCTCCCTTGCTGTCTCTTGACCTTTAGGCACTCCCTCTCTATGAAATGGGGAGACCTTCCCTACCCCTCCAACCTCTTCCCTAAGGGCACTGGAGAGGAGTCTCGGGAACTCCTGGGACTGACTAGTGACGACTCCCGGGTGGTGGCATCACACAGCAGAGAGGCTTCCCTGAAGCTCCATTCCAGCCAGGCACAGACTGAGCAGCCACACAGGTTGTTCTGACAAGGCTATTTACAGAAGCAAGCTCAGCCCTTCCCAAATGAGGGCCTCAGTCTCTCAATGACCGGGAAACACATCAACTCCTTTCCTTGGAGACAGGAAAAAGAAATTACCTTAGGAGCTCAGATGTGATCTCTCTTTGGGTAAGAAAAAAAGCACTGTAAGGGGTCAGAACGGGGTCGGAATGTGGCAGAGCTCTTTAAAACCCTTTCCAGAAGTGATCCAAGGGAGAAAAGAGAGTGGAAAGTGTTATTGAAGGTAAAAAGGCACCTAGAAGAATGAAAGACTGAAACCTTTGGCGGACGCTTCTCCAGCTCAGTCAGCCTCACCCTCCTCAGTCCACCCCTGCATTTGCTCACCCAGCCCTGCCCCTCCCTGGAGTGTTCTGTGCTGAAGGCCAGCCTGGTGCTGAGGAACAGTCTCTGACCTGAATATCCAGTCAAGATGCTTCCTGTAAGGATAAGAGAGGCCATGCCCACCACCCTGAAGCATTTATCCCTGATCACCCTGTCTGGGGTTCAGTAAAAGGAGTTTCTTAGAAGGGATTCCTGTCTTCTGAGGGCTTACAGACTCCAGCAAAATGACACAGGAAGATATACAGAGGCCTCAAGATATGAGGTGGATTCAAGACACAAAGTACAGGAAGTGTTTCTGCAGGGACCAAACCAAAGGTATATTTTTTGGAGCCAGGCGAGGAAGGAGAACTCGGGGGAAGAACGGAGAGAGATGGCTGTTCAGGCCATGCAGCAAGTCATGCCCCAGCACCAACCCCATCCCAGCGTATTTTCTTGTACGATATTTCTATTTCTCCCAAGAAATATCAGAAACAGCTATCTGTTTCATTGCCAAGTAAAAGAAACCCCATCTTTGCAGTGCCTCTTCCTCACCTAATTATGCAAAAAATCTCACCCTCTGAAACTGAGGGCTTGCAGCCTAGCTGGCAGTGAGAGGCAGGCACAGCACCTAAACTTTGGTTTAAAAACAGGAACCATTTCCTTCCCAGGCAGCAACAAAACACTCTAGAGAAATAGTTCAAAACCTCAGCTGTATATCAGAATTACCTAGGGAGCTTTTCAAAATCCTGATGCCCAGACTGTACCCCAGGCCAATTAAACCTGACGCTCTGGGCATGGGAACCAGGTATCACCAGTATTTTCTAAAGCTTCCTGTGAGTCCAGTGTGTAGCTAAGGTTGAGAACCACTGGTCTAAATACCTAGCTAACTGGAGTATCTGTGGAGGTATGGGGGGACTTATACCATGCAGCAAGAACCCCATGGGAGGGTGGGACACCTCCCCTCTGCAGCCATGGTGTTCTGCATGAGCCCCAGCTACAGCCAGGGAAAGGGACGCCTGTCCCTTTGCCCCTGACCCTCCGGAACATCCCCTGCTCTCCAGCCTCACGGGTGGTGCCCCGGAAAACAGGTGCTAGTTACAGGGGCCTATTTTAGTTGACTCCTTCAAACGTAAAATCACAATCTCTCCTTTGGTTCTTGGGCCTCTTCTCACAGTGGGAAGGTACAGTGCATTTGCCTGACTTCAGAACCCAGGAAAGGCAGGGCCTACAGGCAAGATGAATTCTTAACAAAGGAGGCCCCAGAGTCAGGCCTGGGGAAGTTTTTGGTTAATTTGAATTGGTGTGGCACTGCTGAATTAATGATGAGCCTGCCACACACCTGTGAAATATAACAGCTCACTTCTGTCTATAAACAGCTCCTTCTAGGTAACCTCTCTAAGGACCTGGCTTGGAGCCCTCTCATCTAAGTAGCAAAACAAATAAACAAACTCAGCTTTACCTCCACTCCCACCAAGATACTGACAGACACGAGGCCTGCAGCCAACTAGGAGAATGGCCAGGGCACCCAGGCTTGCTGGGTGTCTAGAGGCAGACACCTTTAGGAAACAGAAATCATGCCATCAGGAAACACACGCAAGCCCCTTTAGGTTACCCAAACCGACCCAGGAAGTTAAAGTGGTAGCATGACAGCAGCCTAGGCAAGAAGTTTTAGTTTGCTTCTAAAAACACCCTGGACTTCTGCAAAGTTGCTGGATTACGACTTAAGGTGGTTTCTGGCCACTTCAAATACGGAAGTCTCAACCGATGAATGTGTGTTTATGATGTTTATCAACTGATGAATGTTTCTCCTGCTGAAGGATTGGGTGCCATTCTGTTTCCATCTAGAACTTCTAAGCTAGGATTTGGGGAGAGGGTGCGGTTATGAGACCCTGCACTCAGGCACAGGTGAACCTGCAGCCAATCTACCAGCCAGGCGCAGTCCCCACATTCTAGAGAGCCATTTTGAAGAGATCTGGGGACGCAACCGCTGTGAGGAGGACTGACCAACTGAATAGCGCGGGTCCCTGAAGGCTTCCAGGTACGATGCTCAGCCCTCAGAGCAACTGCCTGGCCACTTTCCTGACATGTGACTTTGTCCCTTTGCTGGGAGCAAGGTTTTCCTTCTAGATTGACCACAGAGGTTATTTTCCCCAACGAAAGGCTCCTGCATTCCATTATTATGTTTACCTTTGAAAGATGTTTGCTCTGCGCATTTCTGAAAAAGGTGGTCTTAGCAGTGAAGAAGCAGTCTTCCAGTTCCTCGTCCAGGCTGCAGTACCCACTGCTCATGCTGCTGTCCACGGTCATCTAGCCCAGAGTCCCCAGACGCGGCCGCCAGTGCATCAGAGGGGGCCGGCCTCGGGATGCGGCGGAGGGAGGTGGGCACCGCTTGGCGTGAGCCCCTAGCCCTGAGCCCCGAGCCGGTCGGGTAGCGGGCCAGGCAGAGCCGGCGGGCCGCCTGTGTTTCTTTCAGCGGGGTGCGAGCGCTCGGGCGGCCGGGTAACCTGCTCCAGTCCCCGCGCCGCCTGTGCCTGCAGAGCCCCGGGCGCCCGACTCGTGCCTCACTCCCTGACTCGTCCGGGCTCTGCGGTTTCGTGTCCCCGGCGCCAGCGCCCTCCCTCCGCCGCGGTGCAGAGCGCCATCTCCGCACCTCCCCCGCCTCCCGCGCCTTTCCTGCCCCTCGCGCAAAGCAGTTCTGAAGCCACTTCCTCTGCAAGGTTCCTCAAAGCCGGCTCGGCTGTCACTGTGCCCCTCCCCCGCCTCCCCTCCGCCTGGGTGCCACCCGCCCCCGGTGGCAAGTGGACTCGGAACCGCAGGTCATGTAAGGGATGCGGGGAAGGAAGGGACCAGGATGGACCCGAGGGGAAACATTCCCTCTGTTCTTTCTTCACCATGCACTTGCTTCTGGAAGGAGCCCATTCTCATCAGCCCCAGTGACTCAGGTTCCACGGAGTAGAAGGTGCCAGCTATAAGGGCAACATCATCCCGCCTCCCTTCTCCCCCATCCACTTCCTCACCCTCTCCCACTCCCTCCCCCATTCGCTGGGTGGGGGAGCCGAGTCAATCCGAGTGGTTAGAGAAGAAGAAAATCAATATCTGCCCTGCCTGGGGAAACAGCAATATTTTCAGTTGGAAATGCCAGAAGAAAGTGCAGGGTCACCACAAACACATGCAAATCAGATGCAGAGTTATGGCAACCTAGAGAGCAAGCTGCCTTCCCACCCATAGGACTTAGCCCTCAGGAAGCCTCAGGATACACAGGGGCCTGCAGACACCATCCAGGTTATCTGTGCAGCTTCCTGATAGTCTGAGAAAGCGGGGTCTTGGCCAGATCTTGTCATTCCTAACATTGAGGAGGGCTCATTTATATTTCCCCATCTGACTGGACAAAGGAACACCTAAGGCTGAATCCTTCAAAGCAGTTAAGACAATAACCCCCCAATAGATCAATAGTAGTTCTAGCTACCATTGTTTGAACAACTCTCTGTGCAGGTGATTTACATGCAGTCTATCATTGACTCTTTCCAATAGCCTTGAGACAGAGACTGTGTACAGATGAGAAAACTAAGGCTCGGAGTCACACAGGTAGAACATGTGTGCTGGGACTCAGCCCTGGTGTGTGCGGCTGCCTACGCCCCTAGTCACTGTCATGTACAGACCCTCAGCAGTGATGAGGCTATTTGGGTGGGCACTTTGCCATCTTTAAATACACTGGGAGCTGGAGTCCCGGTGGGGAAACAGCCTCCAGAGACCTGGCTTTGCTACCATGTTTACAGAGTTTGATGGCTCATGGACCCCGGAGTGCCCTGGATAGTGGCTGAGAGGGGTTATCCCATCTCTCTCCAAATCTGTGTAACTTTTCCTACAGTTCTGAAACAATCCCATCCTGGGGAAAATAAGCTGGGTGGAGGACTAGACTCAGCCCCCCCGGACACCAAGCTGCCAATTCCATCTTAAGCTCTGGCTACCTTCATGAGAAAGCCTCTCTCTCTCCCACCTAAGCCAAATCCGTCAGTGCTCAGGAAGGTTTCAAACTGCAGCCCGATTTGGCTTCATCCTCCCACACAGTCTTCTTCCCAGAAGCCTGCGAGTGCCTGGCAGGCACAAACACAAGAGAGCTGAGAGTCAGCACCCCAGCCGGCTGGCCGCCCTCCGTGCAGGAGAACTGTCAATACCAGTAGCTGTCTCCTCTGGCAGGCAGATAAGAGGAGACAGTCAGCGCCAGGGGCTCGGGTGACCTACTGGGTGTTTGCAAGGGAAGATCTCACATTAATGGGGGTGAAAGTAGGTTCTGGCTTTGGAGCAATCTTTTTTTCAAATGGGTATTTTAGAGGCTGTTTTGGGGGGTTTTCCCCAGAGAGGTGGTTTCCTGTGGTCCTCGGGCCATCAATAACAGCTCACCTGCATTGTCCAACCAGCTAAGCAACATGCTTTTCTTCATAAAAAGAACATCCTTGCTCAGTGGGAATCTAATACTTAAGAAAAAAAAAAAACAGGCCCCAGATTTTCTGTGGCCACACCGTGTCCTTGGATTCATGCGGGGAAACTCTGCAATGCAATGGCAATGCTGCATGTTCAAAATGTGCAATCTTCAAATACAGTTAATAACAACCTATTCAAACACCAAGCCAAGGTGCCCCAGGAGTCAGCATCAATCTCTCCTTAGAAGCAACACACCAGATGCCAGACCTGGTTAGGAAAGTTCTCAGGGACACTGTGTTCTTTTAGGGTGCTGCTCCCTGCCATTCCAAACATTATGAAAATCTGATATCTGAATAGAGCCTTTCAAACCCTTTTAACATCCATTATTTCACCCAGGCTACTCTTTTATCTTAAGAGCAGGTACTATGCCCATTTTATAGATAGGGAAACTGAGGGAAGTAACTTGTTCCATCACAGCTCATTACTTTCAAAGCCTCTTGACTTCTAGTTAATGTCTCTTTCCCTCCCCTATCCCAGCTGTCAGTGAATCTAGGTTTGGAAGAAAGCCATGTGTAAGAAGTCAGCAAAACAGAGATTGTACTGGCAGGGACTTTAGGACTAGAAGAAATATACAAAGATCACATATGATATACCGAAGTTGGCCATCCTCCAGGAGAAAAAATCCAGAATGAAGCCCCAGGGTCTCAAAGAAAGAAAGACAGGACTCCCTGCAGCATCTAATGGCCCTGTCTGAACTTCTGAACCTCTTCCCTATGAATAATCAATAATAGTGATAGCTTGGCCAGGGTAAGAGGGAGGGGGCATGGAGGAGTCTGAGCAAGAGCGTTTAAGGCCCTGAGACGCAATCGCACAAAGGATGGGAACTGGCTGTTCTTGTCCCTGGACTTAGGAAGAGGAGGCTGGATCTAAAGCTGTAGCAGCCAGAGCCCTAAATCCATGGCACCGTGCTGGGGTTCAGAAAGCCCCATTGAAATGATGAATGGGCCACTTTCCTAACTCAAAGTGTCAGATGATGAAAGACATTATTTTAAGCTTTTTTCCTTTCTCAAATGCAATCCTGTCATGTGGCCAGATGCTCTTGTAAGATCCACCCTGTAGTTCTGCATGTACCAGAAAAGCTGTGATACAGGCCTGGAAGTCAGGAGCTTATATTCTAGTCCCAGCTCCAACTCCAGCTTGATATGGTATCTTGAGCAACCATGGACATCAGGTTTCCTCAACTGTCCAATTGAAGGGTAGCAGGCGTAGAGATCAGATTTAGGACCTTATGATCTTATGATCAGATGTAGTGGCATATAAAGAGGCTGAAAACCAGGGCAAGGTGCCACCCCACCCCTGAGACATATTTTGAAATCACTGTTAGCTAGTATGTGCAGGCACTATACTAATAATTTGTTCATAATTTCATTTAAGCCCTACAACAATCCTATGAGGAAGCTCCAGTTATTATCTATATTTTACAGAAAGCAAAAGGAGGTTAAGGCAAGTTAAGTAACTTGTACATATCCACACTGCTAGTTGATGGTGAGCCAAATATCAATCCCACTGGGTCTGACTCCAGAACCCAAGTCCTTGAACTCTAAACTCTGTGGCCTCATGGTTTACCTCTGTGATTACTCTCATAATAACAATATGCCTGAGATTACAGTTCATTACAAACAAGTTAGGAATCACTTTCTCCATCTGCCTATGCCCTCATCTTCCTTTCAGCTTCCTGGGGTCTTCTCTTCTCCCTCTGTGTACCCCTGCTGTCCCTGGGGGGTAAGTCTCACCTATGCCAATGGTATCAGCCACACCTGACAGACTCAGGGCTCATAATTCTTTCTCTCCCAGGTATCTCCAGATGAGTATCTGTAACAGCTCACTGAGTACCCAGCCCTTCCTATTGGAGTTTCACTCTCAACAGGGTCAAGATTGAGTTTGTTATTCCCTGCCTTGTCAACTACCTACTCTTTCTTTTCCTCCCTTAGTATTTCCTGTCTTGATGAGTGCCATTAACCAAGATTAGTGCAAAGCCTTCCAAAAGTTCCCCTTGTTCCTATCTCTGCCTCTTCCAAACCACCTACCTTTTTGTTGTCACAGTTATCCTTCTGAGATGAAGATCTGATCATGGTACCATAACAACTTCTATTCAGATTTCAATGAAAAATTATTGAATAATTACTACGTATCAAGTTCTACTTCCTTATTTTCATTTAACAAATATTTACTGAGCACTTTCTTCAGGCAAGCACTAGACTGGATGTTTGAGTTTGGGCATGAATAAGACACAGTCCCTACCTTCT
Organism: Colobus angolensis palliatus; assembly: GCF_000951035.1. Classification (NCBI taxonomy): domain Eukaryota; kingdom Metazoa; phylum Chordata; class Mammalia; order Primates; family Cercopithecidae; genus Colobus; species Colobus angolensis. The sequence continues at coordinate 3,525,784 of NW_012110920.1, read as the reverse complement.
AATAATATACAGTCTACTAAGAATAACATTGAATAAGATGGTCTACTAAAGTTACTGAATGAAAGTTACACATTTCATTATCTCACTTAATCCTCAGAACCCTGCAAGAAGGCATTTTGCAGATAAACGAACTGAGGTTCAGAGTAAACTTGCCCAAGCAAGTAAATGGTAGAATCAGATTCAAACCCAGAGCCCCTGTAACTTTCCATTACAGTTGTTGTCCTTTCTCCATCAACTCCCAGCGCCTATTCCAAACACTTGAGCAGGTCCTTCAAGACCCTTCACGGTGCACACTCAGCCAACAGTTCACACCCATCTCCAGGTGCAGTCAAGCAACTCTCATTACAGCTGCACAAAATTCGATTCACATTCCCAGAAGCCACCTTTCCCTCTTGTGGCTTAGCTCTTGCTATTCTGTCCTCTGATGTCAAAATCCTCCTCCTATGTCTTCCCCACTTCCTGACACATATTCTCCAATATCATCCATACCTCCCACACCTTCCATCTGACTCTGAGAAGCATCCTTAACCAGATGTCCTATCTGGGTTGAATCTTAACATGCTGCCAGTCATCCCTAGGGTAGCATTTTTCAGCATTCAATGGCTGTGTACAGCAGAGAGCTCAGTGTCTCCCCAGATGACTTCCTGTTGTAAGAGGTGAGTGGTGGCACACCATTTAGGTTAGACTCACCCTACAGTCACTTTCTCAGTGGTGCTAACCCACACCACACTTCTGATTGGCTGCCAGGCTAACAGCTTCAATAGGCCTTGACACTGAAACTACTGAAGATAGCTGAGTTACTCCAGTTGTCCACACCCTCAGGAATTCATGTCAGGGTCTGAGTCAGGCCCAGGGGCTCTGTCTTCTATTTTTCCTCCCTAGTGAGAATAGAGAGTGACAAAAGACGTTTCTGATCAACAGTCATCTCCCTGATGTGCCCTTCTCTGGGCAGGGCCAATCCTCCAACATCCCGGGCAGCATGGTCACCAGGGTGAGACGTGAACAACTATTGCATTGCTGTATCTAGCAAGGAGGGTCTTGCTGCCTCTTGCCTGAGAGCCTCAGGGCTAGCCTAGCCCAGCTGGGGGTCATCTCAGGAAGCCCACTGCTTCTAGGGTAAAAGGGGATAGACTGTGAGGAGCCCAGAGAAATGTCTCCAGGGTTTAAGGATCTCTAGAGAAATATGCACCACAGCTCTGGCCCTCCTTGTGGTCAGGACTTCAGGTGCCACCTTTTTGGGAAGCATTTCCATTCTGCCTAATCAGAAATACATTGGCATGGGCCAGCCCATCTGGGGCTGGTCAGACAGGCCTTGGAGAGGCTCCTGTGAGGGCGGCTGTCCAGCGCAGATGAATCACTGACAGCTTTGGCTAGCACTTCTGGCTTCTAAAGTGTGGCAGGAATCTGCGAAGGAGCCATGGAGAAGGCTGTCCCAGATGGGATAGCCTAGTCAGGGTAAGGATGAAGGATGTTCTGCTCAGGGTAAGGTGGAGGGAGCGGGGGACTGGCTCCTTCTCTTGGCAGATGTAGGTGGGCTGGTGTGCATCTGGCACCTCTAGAATCCCCTGGGAACAGCCATTTGTTTCTTATCAAGGGAAGGAGTCAGAATAGAAATCAGTGCCAAATTTTGGGTTTGGAATCTAAGGAAATACTGACTGAGGGACGAGGTGGGGTCTAATGTATTCCGCTCCCCACCCTCACATCTACCAGGAAAGATTAGATGTGGGACCCTAGTTTCTGACTTTTCTGACATCCCTGCCATGTCAACTAAAGGTGATGAGTCTCCTCTTATTTCTGCTGGCCAGAGAATAACAAAAGATGCTGTCAATATCAATTGATTGGTAGATCATAAAGTTATTAAGCTATTGAAAGCCAGATTTTAGAGCTGGGAGCCCTAAAATTGCTCCAAGATGGCAGAAAGGGGCTGTCGGCAGCCTTAGGACCGGGTACCAGGGCGGGCACATGGATGTGTGACTGTGTGCTCAGGGCACAACACAAAATTCCCATTTTGGAGAGTTACCATATTTTAAGATGATGAGAGCAGGCATGGTTCACACCCATAGCTATCTTAAGGATAATGTGTCTACAGAGGGCAGGCAGCCTGCTAGGCTGAAGGCTCTCAGACACCATGGGGGCAAGGGAAACTGTGCTCTGAGCCAGTCCTATTATATATATTCCTTGTGATAGGGGCTGGGAACACACTGGTAAACAAACAAGGTTCATGCTCCATGGAGTTTACAAGTGCTTTTATACAGTTGCCACAACGACCACACTGGTGTCCCCATGTAATAGCTAAGAGAGGTTATGTACTTTCCTAGTATCATAGTGAGTGGGAGAACCAGCATTCTGAATGCAAAAAACCTCTACAAATCCAATTTGAAAATCGAATAAAATGAAGGACTTCTTGAGCACCGACTATGTGCAAGGGCCAGTGCATTATGAGGAAGACTAAAAGGCAAAAGATAGGATCCCTGCCCTCAAGACATTTACCCAATGTGTAAGGCTGGGTATTAAATGAACTAGTATGAATTAGTATTAGAACAGCGCCTGGGGGACTTCTGCTTCTGGCAAAGACGAGGGAATAGGATTCAGATATATCCTCCTGATCAAAACAACCAAAAAAAAAAAAAAATGGATACAACTTACGAAACGGTGGTTTTTAGAATACTGGCTATCAGGTAACGAGGAATAGCAATCCCTGAGAGACAGGAAACAAATGAGTTGATCCCTACATTTACTCCCAGTTTACTCCCAGGCGTGGTGCAGAGAGGGTACTAAGGTGAAGCAAAAACCCCCTGAAGCTGAGGAGATGTTGCTCAGAGTCTAGGGAGACAAAGGCAGCCCGAGTTCACAGGACAGAGTAACTGAATGGAGACAGCTGCAGAGAAAGGGAACTGCAGAAAGCCCCTAAAGTATTCACCTGGTTGCCTACTGATCAGTGTGTGCATGGGAAGAGATGACCCAAGGCTAGAGAAAGAACCACCCAAAAGGATTACAGGTAACAGTGTCTGCCCTCGTAGAGGTCAGGAATAGTGCCTGTTCCTACGAGCCATACCAGAAAACCTCATCATTTGTTAGGCACTGGGTAGAGTACGCAGAGAGTCTTACCTTAGAGGTGGGAAGTAATTAGCCCTAGACTGAGCACTGTTCCAATCCTGACAAATCTTAAAGAGGATCTTAAAATCTTAAAAAGGTTCGAACCGCTTCTAAATAATTTAACTGGGTCCTAGAACAAAACTCAGGAATATTTCCACAGGGCTGGGTGCAGTGGCTAATGCTTGTAATCCCAGGACTTTGGGAGTGTAAGGTGGGAGGATCATTTGAGGCCAGGAGTTCGAGATCAGCCTGGGCAACTTAGTGAGACTCTGTCTCGACTACTGACCACAACTGACACAGATGTTAGCATTGTTCAAAGACACTAATTCTGGTGTCTCGGGCAGCCCACTGCTTCTAGGGTAGAAGGTGATAGGTTGTGAGGAGCCCAGAGAAATGTCTGAATAAGTATATACTATTTATTCAAAAAGTTAAGTAGAGAAATGGAAAATATATTTTTAAAAATCCATATCAAACTACTAGAGATGAAATTTACAATGCCTTTGATGGGAAATATACTAGATGGGGATTAATGGCAGATTAGACTTTGCAGAAGAAAAGATTAGCAAACTTGAAGACACAGCAATAGCAATGATCCAAAATGAAGCACAGGCTGGGCACAGTGGCTCACGTCTGTAATCCCAGCACTTTGAGAGGCTGAGGTGGGTGGATCACCTGAGGTCAGGAGTTTGCGACCAGCCTGGCCAACATGGTGAAACCCCATCTCTACTAAAAATACAAAATTTAGCTGGGTGTGGTGGTGGGCACCTGTAATCCCAGCTACTTGGGAGGCTGAGGCAGGAGAATTGCTCGGACCCAGGAGATAGAGGTTGCAGTGAGCCGAGAATGCGCCATTGCACTCCAGCTTGGGTGACAGAGCGAGACTCTGTCTCAGAACAAAACAAAACAAAACAAAATGAACCACAGAAAGAAAAGATAATTTTTTGAATGAACAGAGCAGTAAGCTGTGGAACAAATTCAAGCAATCTAATATACATGTAAGTGGTATCCCTCAGAGTGGGGGGTGGAGTATAAAAATATTTGAAGAAATAATGCCCCCAATTTTTCCAATTTTGATGAAAACTATAAATCCACAGATCCAATAAACTCAATGAACACCCAGTACAAGAAACATAAAGAAAACTACAAAAGGCACATTGTAATCAATTGCTCAAAACCAGTGTGATACAGTTTGGCTATCTGTCCCCTCCAAATGGCATGTTGAAATCTGACCCCTCATGTTAAAGGAGGCCTGGTGGGAGGTGTCTAGGTTGAGGGGGCCAGGTCCCTTATGAATGTCTTGGTGCTGTCCCCATGGTAATGAGCATCTCACATTGTTCCTTCAAAGGAGCTTGGCACCTCCTCCTCTCTCTCTAGTTCCCTCTCTCACCATGTGACATGCCTGCTCTCCTTTCACCTTCTGCCATGAGCAAAGGCTTCCTGAGGTCCTGATCAGAAGCCAAACAGATGTTGGTGCCATGCTTGTACAGTCTGCAGAATCATGAGTCAAATAAACCTCTCTTCTTTATATATTGCCCAGTCTCAGGTATATCTTTATAGTAACACAAAAGAGACTAATACATAGCGATAAAAAGAAAAAAAAGAATATGTTATATACAGAGGAGCAGAGATAAAGATACCAGTAAATTTATTGTTAGAAATAATGCAAGTGAGGAAGTAGTGAAGCGATATCTTTAAAACAATGAAAGAAAAAAAGGTGCCAACCTAGAAATTTCTACCCCGTAAAAATCTCTCAAAAAGGAAGGTGAAATTAGAACTTTTTCAGACACAGAAAGTTGAAAAAACTCATCATCCGTACACCCACAAATACAAGAAATGTTAAAGAACGTCCTTCAGGCAGAAAGAAAATGGTATCAGATGGAAACCTGGATCTACCAAAATAAAAAAAAAAAGTACCAGAAAGGGTAACCAAATAAATAAACAATTTCTTATCATTTAAATCTCCTTAAAATATAATTGGCCATTTAAATAAAATATTGTAAGGGGCTTACAGCAGCGGTCCCCAAACTTTTTGGCACCAGGGACTGGTTTTGTGGAAGACAGTTTTTCTATGGACCGGGGTGTGGGGGATGGTTTTCGGATGATTCAAGCACATTACATTTATGGTGCACTTTATTTCTATTATTATTACATTGTCATATATAGTGAAATAATTATACAACTCACCATCATGTAGAATCAGTGGGAGCCCTGAGCTTGTTTCCTGCAATTAGATGGTCCCATCTGGGGGTGATGGGAGACAATGACAGATCATCAGGCATTAGATTCTCATAAGGAGCGCGCAACCCAGATCCCTCACATACGCAGTTCACAGCAGGCTTCGTGCTCCTCTGAGAATCTAATGCTGCCACTGATATGATAGGAGGCAGAGCTCAGGCTGCAATGCAAGCCATGGGGAGTGGCTGTAAATACAGATGAAGCTTGACTTGCTCTCCAACTGCTCACCTCCTGCTGTGCGACCTGGTTTCTAAAAGATCACGTGTGTGGCCCTGGGGGCTGGGACCCCTGGCTTGTAGTATACGTAAAAATAAAATACAGGACAAGAATGGTACAAAGGTCTGTAGATGAGAAATGGAAGGATACTATTATTTTTTTTTTCTTTTCTTTTTTTAAAATTATTTTTTCATATAAAATAGAGACTGGGTCTCACTATGTTGCCCAGGCTGGTCTTGAACTCCTGGGCTCAAGTGATCCTCCTACCTCGGCCTCCCAAAGTGCTAGGATTACAGGTATGAGCCACTGTGCCTGGCCAGGGTTTTGTACTATACATGAAGTGGCATAGTATCACTTGACAGGTAGACTGTGATAAGCTAAAGATGTACAGATGCTTCCCTCCTTACAATGGTCCTACTTATGATTTTTCAACTTTAAGATGGTGCTAAAGAGATGTACATTTGATAGAAACCATAGTTTAGTTCACCATCCAATAAATTACATGAGATATTCAACACTTTATAAGAAAATACATTTGGTGTTAGATGATTTTGCCCAGTTGTAGGCTAATGTAAGTGTTCTGAGCACATTTAAGATAGGCTAGGGTAAGCCATCATGTTTGGTAGGTTAGGGGTATTAAATGCATTTTTGCCTTAAGATATTTTCAACTTTCAGTGGGTTTATTGGGATGTAATCCCATAAATTAAGGACCACTTATATACTGTAAACGCTAAGACAACCACTAAAATAACAAAACAAAGGGTTAAAGCTTGTAGGCAACAAATGGGATAAAATGCAATCATAAAGTATATTCAATTAATCCAAAAGAAGGCAAGAAAAAATAAAAAAGAAAAAGTGAACGAAGAACAGATAGAATACTCATAGAAAACCAATAGCCAGCTGGGTTCCATAGCTCATGTCCATAATCTCAGCACTTTGGGAGGCTGAGGTGGGAGGATCACTTGAGCCCCTGATTACTTGAGACCAGGCTGGGCAACATGGCAAAACCCCGTCTCTACAAAAAAATACAAAAAAGTCAGCCAGGCATGGTGGCACACGTGTAGTCCCAGTTCCTTGGGATGTTGAGGTGGGGGATCACCTGAGCCTGGGGAGGTGGAGGCTGCAGTGAGCCATGATTGTGTCACTGCACTCCATCCTGGGCGACCGAATAAGATCCTGTCTCAAAACAAAAAAAAAAAAAAAGAAAGAAAGAAAGAAAAGAAAAAATGTAGTAAGGAGATAGACTTAAAATCTAGCTATATCATGAGCTGGGATTGTGCCACTGTAATAATCACATTAAATGCAAATGATCTAAATACTCAAAGGGTAGAGATGAGCAGATTGGTTTAAAGAAAAACAAGATCCAACTATTTGCTGCCTGTAAGAAATGATCTTTAAATATAAAGAGATATATAGCCTAAAAATGAAAGGGTGGATTAGGGAATGCCATGCTAATGGTAATTAAAAGAAAGCTGCAGTAACTATGGTAATATCCAACAAAGTAGGTTTCATAGTAGAGAATGTTAACAGGGATAAAGAAGGTCATTTCATAATGATACGCAGGTCAATTAACTAAGAAGACGTAATAACCCTAAAAGTAGCCCAGGTGGTGACTTGTGCCTGTAATCATAGCACTTTAGGAGGCCAAGGTGGGAGGATCACTTGAGGTCAGGGGTTCAAGACCAGCCTGGGCAACAGAGCAAGACCCCATCTCTACAAAAAGTTCAAAAAATATCCAGGCATGGTGGCACACACTTGTAGTACCAGTGACTTGGGAGGCTGAGGCTGGAGGATCACTTGAGCCCAGGAGTTCAAGTTTACAATGAGCACCACTACACTCTAGCCTGGGTGAAACAGTGAGACCCTGTCTGTTAAAAAAAAAAAAAAAAACACAAGACATTCCTAAAAGTTTATATACCCAGTAATGGAGCTTCAAAATACAGGCATGTTAACTGTAAAGAGAAATAGACAAATCCACAATTATCATTGGAGATTTCAACACTTCTCTCAACAATAAATGAAATGAGTAGACAGAACACAGGTATGCCTCAACAAATGTCAGCTACTATTGTTAGCAGTCACATTTCAATTAACATGTGTTGAAGCTTCCAGAAGAGACCCAAGACCCTGCACCTCCTGAGAGGTGTGCAGGTAGGTCTATCAAGCGTGTTAGAGAGCCTGGGACCTCAGGCGAGGACACATCCCCCCTACCCCCAGCACCTGCCCCTTTAGGCGCATTTCTTCTTGCTCTCTAGCTCTCCCATGTGGTCATCCTAGGTTCAACACGTGGCTATTGGGCCGAGGGACAAGGCAGGACTGACCACAGGAGCTTCTTTTTCTCAAGGGTCTGGAAAGGTAGAGACCGGGTTAACACAGACAGTGGCATGTCTGCAGGAGGGAGCAAAGGGCTGGGAGCCAGGAAACACAGAACTCCAAGCCAGCGGAGTCACCACTCTGCTGCAGGGGCTGAGGGGTGATTGCAGCAGGGGCCCTGCTAAGGCTTGACAGCGTTTGAGATTGCGGGTGTAGGCAGAAAGGCAGCAGGGACCTGTAGGGCTGAAATGCTGGCTGGCCAGGCTGATCTATCCTGGGGCCCTGGAAGCCATCTGTCCCTTTGGTGAGTGGGGACCGGGACTCATCCACAGGGTGGAACAGTGACTTGGGGCCTTAATGATAGTTATAAGCCTTATAGCAAAAAATATCCACTCAGATCACAAAGCCAGAGAGTCCTGGTTTTATATCCAGGACGATAACCCTACTTTCTGGTGTTTTGGAGAGTTGGCAGAGCCAGACCATAAGGGTTGTGTGTGCTAATCCAGATTTAGACTCATTTTGAAGGCAATGGGAAGCCACTGAGGGTTTTCATCACAGAAGTAACAAAGTTAAAAAATCTAGTAAGACTCTTAGAGGTACCAGAGATGGCCCAGGACTGTCACCTAGAATACTCATGCTTTTGTCCACTCACGCTTTCACATTCCTCTTCTTGATGGAACCTCACAGGGTCCCATTTCTCAGAGGAGAAACCTGAGACTCAAAGAAACTGAGAGGCTTGTCCTGGCTCATATGTCAAGTATTTCGTCTGCACAATCTGGATTAGAACCTAGCTATTCAGGCACCCAGGTTAAGAGTCTGTGTTTTAAGAAAACATTTACTGCCTTTAAAAATATGACATTAGGGCCAGGCGTGGTGGCTCACACCTGTAATCCCAGCACTTTGGGAGGCCGAGGCAGGCAGATCATGAGGTCAGGAGATCGCGACCAGCCTGGCCAACATGGTGAAACCCTGTTTCTACTTAAAATACAAAAATTAGCTGGGCACGGTGGTGCTCGCCGGTAATCCCAGCTACTCAGGAGGCTGAGGCAGGAGAATTGGTTGAACCCAGGAGGTGGAGGTTGCAGTGAGCAGAGATCGCCCCACTGCACTCCAGCTTGGGCGACAGAGCAAGACTCTGTATCAAAAAAAAAAAAAAATGACATTAGGAACATATGAAAAGCATTTAGGGCTATTCAAATAACACAGAAACAAAGGGCAAGAGGTGAGAGTCTCACTCTACCCCTTTCAATGTCCACTCCCTCCCAGGGTGAAATCTCTTTCAGTAGTTAGCTGAGCACTGCCAGGCCCTTGTTCTGCACTTACACACACACACACACACACACACACACACGTGTATATATACCTGCAAAATACAAATGACCTGGTCCTATATGTACTGTGGAAGGACCTGCGTTCACGCACAATTCCGCATCAGTATATCCAGATCCACGTCTCCTTTGGAAGAGCACCTTGGTATTGGTAAGAACAGCTGGCAATTCCTTCTCAGCATCCCAGGAGTTCTCTCCACTGCTCACACTGCCCCTTAGGCACTCCCTGGACCCAGTGCCCTGGTAGTCCAGGCACCAGATGGCCAAAGAGAGTGGCCTCTATAGGGCAGCATCTCCCACAAATGACACCTGAAAGGACTTTAGAACAGTGCCTGGATTTTTTTTTTTTTTTAGACAAGGTCTCACTCTGCCACCCAGATTGGAGTACAGTGGCATGATCATAGCTCACTGAAGCCTCCTTCTCCTTGGTTCAAGCTGTCCTCCTACCTCAGCCTCCCAAGTAGCTGGCACTGCAGGTGCACACCACCACACCTGGCCAATGTTTTAAATTTTTAGTAGAGACAAGGCCTTTCTATGTTGCTCAGGCTGGTCTCAAACTCCTGGGCTCAAGCAATCCTCCTGCCTTGGCCTCACAAAGTGCTGACATTAAAGGTGTGAGCCACTGTACCTGGCTAGTGCCTGGCTTAATAAGTATTTGTGAAATAAATTTGAGGCAGTCCTTAGACACATATTAAAAGGAATTATAAGTGTCTATTTAATGTGTGCTGAGAAAAAACTCCTAAGTACATCAAACCAGTGATTCAAGGGTATTTTAAAATTTCCTTTAATATAAGTTTATTTACATTCAATAAAATAAGTCTATTTAAAGAGAAATGTTAAGTAAATAGTCAACAGGTGGAACATGAGCAGGGCCAGAGTCCTGAGTGGGGAAAGTGCCTGAGTATGGTCTGGGAATGGCCATGGGAGGGGCTGGCCTTTGCAGCTGAAGGCCTGGGAGCCTGGTTGCCGAGGTTGCTGACCATTCAAAGACGAATGTCTTCGTCCATTTTGTGTTGCTATATAGGAATACCCGAGGCTGGGTAATTTATAAAGAAAAAAGGCTTATTTGGCTAGGGGTTCTTCAGGCTGTACAAGCATTACACCAGCATCTGCTTGGCTTCTGGGGAGGCCTCAGGAAGCCTTTACTCATGGTAGAAGGGGAAGTGGGAGTAGGCGTGTCACATTCGAGAGAGAGAGAGAGAGAGAGAGAGAGCAAGAGAGAGATGCTAGGGTTGTCTTAAACAACCAGCTCTTGTGTGAACTAACAGAGCGAGAGCTCATTCATTATCGCAAGGTCAGCACCAAGCCATTCATGAGGGATCCACCCCCATGACCCAAACACCTTCCACCAGTCCCACCTCCAACACTGGACGCCACATTTCAACATGAGATTTGGAGGGGACATACATCCAAACCATATCAGGGACTCTGGAGGGTCAGCAGGAAGGGGTGGGGCTCTGGGCCTGCTGGCGTAAAACTTGAGCACTGGCTGGAAGGGATTGCAGTGGAAGGGGTAGTGCTTATGTTTCTCTTTTGCAACCTGTGCATTCCATGTACCAAGAAAAGTGGCACCCAAGGCCAAAGGGACAGAGCTGCTGGGGTTGCCCTGGGCTGCAGCGGGTGATAATGAGAATCCACAGTGGTGGGCAAGGACAAAGACTTCTTCTCTTGGGGCCAGCTTCTCCATAGGCAGCGAAAGGACTGAACCAAGCCATCAGAGGCCTCACTTCATTACGAGGGCACCAGGAGCCACTGAGGGCTTTTTTCCTTCCAGGGGTGACATAATAAGAGCCCCTTAAAAACCACCAGAAGTATAAATTCTTTGGGGTGTAAAATCCTAGATAAAAGAACTGCAGCTGTTTGGGTAACTGAGTGTGGTCTTTAGCCAATAGCAATGATGTTCCTTAGCAAATGAGGCTTAAGCTGAAAAAGGAGTCTAGGGTAGACTTGAAGGAGATTTGCTTGGTCACACATGGGTGCCCAAGGAAAAGTCAGACATCAGAGACCTCAGAGATCTTTAAGGAGAGACTCCGAAACCCTCGTTTCTGTGGTTGACAAAACGACCACAGAACAACTCCCAGTGGCCTTCCTCGGTTTCTGATGCCTGTTTCCAGTGACCTTTTGAGTTTGCCATTGGGGATTCTGAGCTCATCCCTGCCAGCTGCCTCCCTCTGGTATGGCAGAGACAAAACAGTTAGAACCTTGGGATTGTTGCTTTTAAAATGTTGAAGCCAAATACTTATCTACAGGGTGATCTCAATCATGTTTTGAAAAATATATGAATGTTCAGGAAGAACACATAAAAATGTTAATAAAGAATGGTTCTCTCTGGATGGAGGAAAATAAATGATTTTCTTTTCCTTAAAGAGCAGAGGGGGCCAGGTGTGGTGGCTCACACCTGTAATCCCAGCACTTTGGGAGGCCAAGGCGGGTGGATCATTTGAGGTCAGGAGTTCGAGACCAGCCTGGCCAACATGGTGAAACCCTATCTCTACTGAAATACAAAAATTAGCCAGGCATGGTGGAGCACACTTGTAATCTCAGCTACTCAGAAGGCTGGGTGAGACAGAATTGCTTGAACCCAGGAGGTGGAGGTTGCAGTGAGCTGAGATTATGCCACTGCATTCCAGCCTAGGCAACAGAGTGAGACTCCGTCTCAGGAAAAAAGAAAAAAGATCAGAGAAGAGAAATACCACCGAGATGAGACCCCCTAAGCCATATGTACCCAAAACTAGCTGAGTTCAGACCTGAGCCCCCGCTCCCTTAAATCCCCCAAGAAAACAGCACTAGCACATGAAGTTAGCTCAGCCGAGGTGATGATGTCAAGGTGAAAGAAAGCTCCATCTTGAGATTTAACAGAAAATCAAGCCAAGGCGGAAATGAGCATAAACAGGCTTTTCAGAAGAGGCGAGTGGGCCTGGAGCAGGGCCCAGGTTTTATTGATAGAAGGCTGGGTCCTGCCCCAGTTCTGCTGAAGCATGCAGTCAGGCCTGTCCAAGGCAAATACAGCAGCAGCCTGATCCGGTCGGCCCAGAAGCAAACCCCACGCCAGGCTGTTTGCCCACTGGGGGCCGTTCAGCTCCCACGTGGGGTTCTTGGCTCCTTCCTCTGCAATGTTTCCATGGTGTTTCTGCCCTAGACAGGCCCTGATTTCACTTGCCAGAGGGTTCCAAGGTTGACTCCTCTCTCCAACAGAGGAAAGGGAGTCACTCTGTTTCCAAAAACTCAGACTTGAAAGCACCTCTTCACTGCTGACATTTGGAGGGTTCCCCAGGCCTTTTGCCTGCCACACTTGGGAGGTGGCTAGCCCAGTCTAGGGCGGGGTTTCTCAGTCTTGGCTCAAGTGACATTTGAGGTCAGATAATTCTTTGTTGTGGGGGGCTGTTCTATGCAACACAGGCCGGCTAGCAGCATTCCTGGCCTCTTCTAGAAGTCAGTAGCATCCCCTAAGTTGTGACAACCAAAAATGTCTCCAGACAAATGTGCTAGGGGATGAGCAAAACTGCCGCCTTTTGAGACCTGCTGCTCTAGAGGAAGGAACAGAAAGAGACCCAAAGAGGAGACCCAGAAAGCAATGGGGGCAGCCGAGCTCCAGGGCGGGGCACGGGCGGGGCTGAGGAGACCAGAAAGGAGAGACACTTGAAGCTCCCAGAGAGAAAAGCAAACCGAAACCAGAAAAGATTGCTTCAATACGATTTTTGGGAAATGTTGCTTTACGGTGTGCTATGTAACCTCCTCCCTCCATCTTCCGAGGAAGACCTTTAGGAAACATCTGCACTGCCCATCAGCGCTTTTGGGGGCCAGATGTGCCTCCCCTCCTTTCCCTGTGCCCCACCCTGGATGGACAGGTTCCTGCTAAGGGCAAGGCCCTTCCAAGAGGCCTGGTTACATTCAGGCTATACCAGAAATAGTTACTATTCCAGCGTCTTTGGAGATATGTTCAGGGTTTTAGAATATACATTTTAGAACCAGTCCAGCATCACCCTTATAAAAACATATCATTCTTGCTTTCTAATAATTCTTTGTCCAGGGAGAGAGAAAGCCATGGGAGAACAGCTGGGAGGCTGGCAACACCCATGGTGAATTAGGCATTTGAACATTGTTGATTGTGTTCCAGAAAAAGCATGTGATGGCTACTCTGGAGACCTGGGACTGCTCGTGAGTCCCCCATCCAGCACCTGGGTCCCCCAGTATAGTTTCTCAGAGCACCTTGAGCTTTTTCCGTCAGAGACACAGGATATATATTTGTTTAAAGTCTCGCTCCCCTACCCTACTGTAAGCACTGGATGTGTAGAAGCCATGTCTATTATTTTCATCATTAAGTCCTCAGCATTCCTGGGCCTGGCACATGGTAAACATTTGAAACTTATTTGTTAAATGAATTAAAGGATGACATTCTTACTTCCCTGACTTGCAGCCTTCATCCCACACATTAAGGCTTAAATCAAACATCACCTCCTCTGGAAAGCCTTCCCTGATTTCTCCCAGCAGAAACAACTGTACTATATATCGAAACACTTGGCTCATACTTTTATTGCAACATGCATCACAGTATGTGCTATTTGGTGGTATTCTGCCTCCCCTGCCAGAATGTAAGCTATCTGAGGACAAGAACTGTGATGTATCTTTTATTACCCCAACTCTCACCCATGCTTGGTACACAGTAGATACTCAATAAATGCTTGTTCAATGCAAGAAGCAACAAACACACTCCTCTGTCTCCATTCTAAATCCTAGAAATCAAAGTTCAGATACGTTGCCGTTCAAGTGCCTTTACAAAACCCAGAACCAAAAACTGCTTTGGACATCCATTTTCTGGTTCTTAAACACAAGGAGGAAACATTTGCCCAGCCCCTGTGAAGGTTGGGCTGACCTGGCTGGACAATGTGCTTGAAATGCCTCAGCCCCAGCATCCCCACTGTCCCAGGGCTACGAGGCCTTTAGGGACTGTCAGAAGGCTTTTCTGGAAGCCACCCCACTGCTCACCCATACCCACATCTCTGCCTCAGAGCCCTAAGCCACAATAGGCTCTGTACTGGGGGAGAACTACAGGGGACTTCTGAGTATCTTCAGAGTTCTCTGTGTCACTGCCCCAGTCCCCTTGGAACAGGGTATCTGTGAACTCCATCCAGTGCATGTGGAATCTGAGGCCTCATGCCACCTCCTGCTCACCAGAGCTCCTGGGAGAAAAAGTGGAGCCTGGGGCACCTGCAGAGGCTGTTCCCATCCCGGTATGGGAGTTTTGTCGCCTACCTGGCTGAAGGTCAGGGTGAGGGTGCTTTCTGGAGAGGGTCTGTCCCGGGATGAACCCTCCTGCTGGCTGCAGTCCAACCGGATCAGGCTGCGGCATTCTGGGTGACAGGTGAATTTACAGTCTGGAAGGAAAGAACCAAAGGGAGATTAGCGGACAGGCAGCATTCCTCCCCACTTTCACACAGAGAAATAACCTGGAAGATTGCATTAGTTCCCAGTGGGAAGAGCAGCGCAAGAGAGAAGTGGTGGGGGGGAGACAGCGTGCCAATGCCGCCCTGCTCTCCGAGCCCCCAGGAAGGACGCAAGTTAAGTGCTTTATACGTTTGCAAACTGCTTTCACCTGCATTACTTTGTGTGACTCTGCAATCATTATTATTTCCATTTTACAGATAGAAAATTGGGGCCTAGAGACTGAGTGACTTTCTCAAGGTCAGATCTTCTGCCTCCCAGACTGGTGGTCGGGGTTAGTGGCAGGAGTCGTGACAGCCTGGACTTGGTTGCATACCTGGGGATTAGGGGACCACTTTTGGTTGATAAAGGCTCAGGCACCTCAAAATGCTTTTCCTTCCTTCTAACAAGCTCCAAAAATTCAGTACATTTGGTGTTGACTTTTAAAGCCACCATAGAACACACTGTCTTGGGGAGGGGTGATGGCTCCTTTTCTCCCCTCTTTTGGGGAGCTTTGGAATGACACCCCCTTCTCCCCAGCTGCCCCTTCCCTTACTCACCCAAAGATAAGCACCTGGTCCATGTTTCTTGCATGGGTTTTGCCACTAATGTCTGCAGGGGAGCACCCTGACAAATGTGGGGACACACAGAGATCCAAGAACTGCACGACCTTCCTGCCCATGGCCCGACCACCTTTCTGCAACAGCGTCTGGAAGCTCTACTGCTCAACTCCCTTGTGCTCGAAAGTGAAGCCCACCAATATCCTCTCCTTCAGATCCCACGGTTCGCTAGGCCTCCCTCCTCCTCTCACTTGGAGACAGAAATGAATGAAGTCAGCTCCCTGGGGCATGCACCCATCCACCTACAGGCACCCACATGCATTTCTGGGCCCTCCGTGGGAGATCTCTTGCTCAGCACAAAAACAGCCTCTCCTTTAGTAAGGTGAAGGGTACAACGGGAAGTGCAGGCCAAACTTCTGCCCGCAGTGCCCAGAAACACCAGGGCTTTGATAAGGGAGCCCGGAGGCCACAGCCCACAATGGGCAGCGTTGTTCGCGGCGCTGGCCCTGGGACACACCTATGTGGCTCGGGTAGAGCTCTGAGCAACGAAGAATGCTCTGGGGATGCCAAAAAGTGGCAACAAGGAAAAGGAGGAAGGATTGAAAGCTCTCCCAACTCCACGGTGATGAGAGCTGCCATAAAGCACAAATGGGAAGGCACCTGGGAGAGGAGGAGTTTCTCTCGCCTCCTCTTTTCGCTCTTGTCCTATTGGCACAGGTAGTCTGTGTCCATGTGTGCATCTGAATCTCTCTCACACATACACACCCTGAAAACATCACCATGCTGAGCTGGACAACGCTAAGGAGCAGAAGACTCTGCGAAGTGTTCTGGGATTTTATAAGAAGCTTGTTTGAGCACCAAAGACTTTGTTCCATCGGACCATGTAATCATAGGCTGCAGCAAAACCTGAAGCACATCTTCATATTTCCTGGTCCTAGAAATGCCAAGCTCAGGGCTTTTAGGCCAGCAGAGATGAAGTCAGAGCCCCCATGCCTTTCTCCAAACCCAAAAGCAACAGCCTGCAGGCCTGACGTGTTCAGGGATTGGGGAGACCCATGAGATTGCAAAGACAGGGCCACTTTCCACTAGAGCCCGGTGGTTAATTCTCCACAGATCGCAGTTCCCTTAAGGCAGCCCATCACGGGCTGCTGCCAAACCAAACCAAACCAAACCCTACCCTTGGTATTTCATTGTCCTCCACAATCTTCAGCTGGTTTATGTTTTGTTTTTTGTTTTTTCTTTTGGAGACAGGGTTTCACTCTGCCACCCAGGCTGAAGTGCAGTGGCGCTATCATGGCTCACTGCAACCTCCACCTCCTGGGCTCAAGCAATCCTCCCACCTCAGTCTCCTGAGTAGCTGGGACTGCAGGCGCCCACCACCACACCTGGCTAATTAAAAAGCGTTTCACCATTTTGCCCAGGCTGGTCTCGAACTCCTGGGCTCAAGTGATTTCCCCACCTCTGCCTCCCAAAGTGCTGGGATTAAGGTGTGAGCCACTGCACCTGGGTAGGTGCTCAGTTTGGATGAGGAAGGAGGGAGGGAAAAGTGAAACTCTGGGTGGAGCACAGCTTCCAGGAAGGAAGGGTTCAGCCCTCCCTGGACAGCTAGTGCCATCTCCTCTGGCAGCAGCATCAACGTCTGGAGCATGGGGACTTCCTCATGCTCTGTGCCAGCCAGAGGGTGAGGATGAATTAGACAAGAAACCTGGGAAACCCAGGCTCACTGGGCAGATGGGATGTACATGTGAAAAGATATCTAACAACAGAGACAGCCCAAAGCAGGGGCCTGGCTGTGGCACAGACTTAGGAAGCTTGCTCAACTAGAGACAGCTGCCAGCCAGAGCAGACAGGGAGGGCTTCAGGGTGCAGGCAGCTCTGGGGGGCTTCCAGAGGAGATCAGACTCCAGGTAACCCCTATGACCTTATCACAGGGGCCAAGAGGAGGCATGGGATTCTGTCATCACTAAAGAGGACAAGGATCTCACCAACAAGACGCAGCAACAGATTAGGGAGCAACATTTGTAGGTTCTAGCTGTAGTTTCTCTGGGAGAAGAGGCATTTCTTGATATTGACATTGCCATCTGTAAAGTCAAATGATCCTTTCCCCTTTCTAGCCTTTCCTTCCAATGAGAGCCCCTATCCCTATTCCTAGGGGATGCTTTGAGGAAAGCAAATGTGCTTCCAGGATTTGGAAGAGGGGCCTATGAAAATATATGGAAGGGGACAACTGTAAACGGAAACGAAGGAGACAAACCAAAATAGGAGCCCCTCTCCCCAGGAGGGAGCCACAGCCAGGAGCTGGGATGGAGGGCCCAGGACCTCAGCACCCAGGACCACTGGAACCAAGTATGATGAACCAGGTGACTTAAACAGAAAATTACTGTCTCGCAGTTCTGCAGGCTAGATTGAAATCAAGTGTTGGCGGGACCAGGCCTGCTCTGAAATATGCAGGACAGTCCCATGTTGCCTCTTTCTAGCTTCTGATGATTGGCTGGATTCCTCGGTGTGCAGTTGCATGACTCCAGCCTCTCTGTCCGTCGTCACGTGGCGTTCTCCCCATGCTTCTGTCTTCTTATAAGAACACCAGTCATATTGAATTAGGAGGCCACCTTACTCCAGTGTGACCTCATCTTAATGACACCTGCAACTACCATATCTCCAAATCAGGTTGCATTCTGAGCTACTGGGGGTTAGAACTTTTGTTTTCTTTTTTGAGACAGCGTCTCACTCTCTCACCCAGGTTGGAGTACAGTGGCATGACCATAACTCAGTGTAACCTCAAATGCCTAGGCTCAAGCCATCCTCCCACCTCAGTGTCCTGAGTAGCTAGGACTACAGGTGCGCGCCAACATGCCCAGCTGATTTTTTTGTTGCCGTTGGAACACGGTCTCTCTATGTTGCCCAGGCTGGTATCAAACTCCTGGCCTCAAGTGATCCTCCCACTTCAGCCTCCCAAAGTGCTGGGATTACAGGCGTGATTCACCATGCCCAGCCTGGGCTTTAGGACTTAAGTATATCATTTTTGGGGAAAGCCCAGTTCAGTCTACAACATGGACCCTCCCTGGGCCATATTAGGAGCACAGAGCCCTTAGGCCCAAACAGATGGCGGTTTCTAGTGGAAACCTTCTCCAGAGATCACAGTGGGCTGGCAGGACAGGACGGGGAGGCTAGGGAGTGGTAAACTGAGGCCAAGGTGGCCTGCCTACCTCCACCAGGCCTGCTCCTGAGCTTCACAGTCCCTGACGGTTACTGCCAAGGTCACCTCAAACATGACCCACATGGCCTGTGCTTGGAGATGGCATTACTTCTTTCCCTTTAGCCCTGAAGAGGTAAAGCCAGCAGGTGGAACTACATAGGAGTTCCACAGCTAGGAGACTGTTTTACAAAATTCAGAAGCTACAAACCTCCCCTTAATCCCCAGGGCTGCCAATGTTAGTTTTTGCCCCACCCCAGTTGCCAAATGCATACACACACAGAGGCACACACACGCACCCTCTGCCGTGTGGCTGCATAGCCCGAGTGGCTGTTTTCTGAACCAGAAAACGGGTATGTTGATAAGAACTTATTCTGTTGATAAGAAACCCTTAAGGCCCTTTCACCCCAGAGTTGCAGGCAAGATAGAGACAACATAGAACTCTCCACTTAACTCTCCCTGCCTCCAGCCCAGGCCAAGGTGTGGGTGAGGGCGAGGCAGGCACCGAGGTGACTGAGCCCGGATGACAGCAGAGCTACCAGCCTCCCCTGTGGTCAATCCCAGGTCAGTGAACAGCAGCTTCTCACTCTGCATGGACAAAGAAACTTCTGATGCCTGAGGGAAAGCAGGACAAATTCTGAATCCAGGAACCTATGCCCATTCTCTGAACACTCCTAGGCCTTTTTGAAGAAAGCCAATCTTACGGCAAACCTTAACACCCCCTTCCCCACTCTCCCTGAGGACCAGCGGCCTATGCTATGATGTCATGGAAAGAGATGGACCTTGAAGAAGGCGTGGCCTCCAGGCCCCGCTCATGCTATGATGTCATGGAAAGAGATGGACCTTGAAGAAGGCATGGCCTCCAGGCCCCGCTCAATTAGCTCTGTGACCTTGGATAAGTTATGAACTTCTCTGAGCATTACTTTTCTCTACTTTAAAATAGGAATCATAGTAGCCAGTTCCTAGGGCTGCCATGAGGATTAAATGGGGTTCCTGATGTCAAGAACGACACAGAAGCGCTAGAAGGTGGAGGCTCCCAGTTAAGAGTTAATGATCCATCCCCTACCCTCTCCTTCCACTGCTCTGCTATGTGGATTTCTGAATCTCACCAGCCTTACCCCAATAGGTATTTCCAAAACAAGCACACAAATCACTTTTAGTTTTAAGATAATTTTGTTCTTAGGCACTACAGGGAAATCTGGAAACATAATATGCATTGGAAAATTACAATTTACCAAAGTTTTAAAAAGACAGGTGTAAAGCTTGTCCTGATCCTCTTGAACAAGTCAGTGGGACTGTTGCCATCTCATGGTGCCTGTCTTCACTCCCTTTTCAAGGGGATTCTCCTTTAAGAATCCCCCATTTTTCCACTGGGTGTTGCCCCATTGGAGCCTCTGGGCTGGACCAGCTATGGCAGCTCCAAGACCACCCAGAGAGGGTCTCCAGTGCCCTCTGAGCACAGACCATCCCAAGCGGCTTTATTGATACCATCAATAAAGTAGTACCTTCTCATTTCCCCACATCCCCTTTAATACTGGAAGTTATTAACTTTGGTTAACAATTTTCTTTTCTGACACTAGAGTGAGATTTTAGAAGTTCAAATGTTGGAGGAGGAGAGAGTAGAAAAGCAGGGAGGAGGGATGTTCCAGGGGGCCGGCAGAGCCTTTCTGCCACGTGGGGCAGGGTTACCCCTTGCAGACTCCAAGCAAGTACACCCAGCCACTCCCCACTGCAGGGAGCTGAGCCCTGGGGCCTCCAGCCCCCCGCACCCTCACCTGCAGTCTCTACCCTGCCAGCTCCCCCAGCTAGGATACCCCCTCTCAACCTGGCCCCAAGATGTCCCTTCAGACTCAGATTATCATACAATAGACACAGTTGTTCCCTCTGCAAACTCACCGCCTGCTCCAGATCTCCTCAGCCGCAATTCCTGAATGTGACCCTTTCTGCAGCCCTTTGCTCTGGGCCCTGCTCTGAGTTTGGGAAGCCCATTCACTAGTAAGCATTCAGAAAGGGTCTACTATGAATTGGCTGAGTGACTAAAGGAAGGAATGGTTCTCTGGCTTTTGCTGAAGTGTAGAGACCAGAGTGCGAGTGCTGATCCAACCCCAGGCCGGGATCCTAACTCTCTACTAGCCTTGGTTTCCTCATCTGTTAAATGGAGATGATAGCAGTACAGTTGTTGAGAATTAAATGAGAAAGTTATGTAAATAACACCACAACATTTGCTGTATACTAGGAGTTCAATAATACTAGCTCTTCTTTTTACCTCGCTAACATCCAAGTCTGTCTGGCCAGTGGCCGCAGCATCAGACATCCTCATCTCGAAAGCCCGTCAGTGCACACCCCATCAGTGCCCACTGACCTTCCTCCAGACCTTCACCGGTAGGTGCATCACGGTCCTAAGGAAAAGGTGTTGATCATCCTCAGAATGTCCATGGCTCCCCTATGAGCAAGGAAGGCCCCAGGGCTCAACTCCCTGCAGTGGGGAGTGGCTGGGTGTACTTGCTTGGAGTCTGCAAGGGGGTAACCCTGCCCTACGTGGCAGAAAGGCTCTGCCGGCCCCCTGGAACATCCCTCCTCCCTGCTTTTCTATTCACCCCTCCTCCAACATTTGAACTTCTAAAATCTCACTCTAGTGTCAGAAAAGAAAATTGTTAACCAAAGTTAATAACTTCCAGCATTAAAGGGGATGTGGGGAAATGAGAAGGTACTAATGAGAAGGTGGTATCAACTTCCTGCAGAAATTTATTCTGAGTGTGTATTTACTCATATCTAAATATATCATCACGAAAATGTTCATCACGTAGTTATTTATGACAACAAAATGCTAGAAATACCCCCACATCCATCTACAAAAGACTAGTTATAATTATATTTTGAAATGGAATACTGTGTAGCCATTACATAAGATGATGCATATTAATATTGGTCAACATGCAAATATGTCCTCAGCATAGATCTAAAAAAGGAAAAATGTTGCATTTTATGATTTCAATGATATAAAATCTATACATACTTACACGTTATGCAGAGAGATGTCTGGAAGGCAGGTCACATGTTTGCTTTGAGTGATGGGATTTCAAGTGCTTTTCCTACCTTTATAGTTTCTAAATTGTTTAAATTTTTATAATGAAAATATATTCTTTACTAATGGAAAAATGCCACAAAAAGGGAACAAAGAAAAATCATGTACCCATACTGTGATGACCTCAGGTACCATTACTCAGAACCCACCATACACCAGGTATTCTACATGCATTATTTCATGTAATCCATACTATGACTGGGCAATTTGTGTTTCTACCCCAATTTTTAATTTTTATTTTATTGTATTGATTTTTTTGAGGCAGGGTGTCACTGTGCCACCCAGGCTGAAGTGCAGTGATGTGAACACGGCTCGCTGCAGCCTTGACCTCCCAGGCTCAAGTGATCCTCCCACTGAGTAGCTGGAATTACAGGCACACACCACCACATCTGGCTAATTTTTTTTTTTTTTTTTTTTTGAGACGGAGTCTTGCTCTGTCGCCCAGGCTGGAATGCAGTGGCCAGATCTCACTCAGCTCACTGCAAGCTCCGCCTCCCGGGTTCCCACCATTCTCCTGCCTCAGCCTCCCGATTAGCTGGGACTACAGGCGCCCGCCACCTCGCCCGGCTAGCTTTTTGTATTTTTTAGTAGAGACGGGGTTTCACCGGGTTAGCCAGGATGGTCTCGATCTCCCGACCTCGTGATCCGCCCGTCTCGGCCTCCCAAAGTGCTGGGATTACAGGCTTGAGCCACCGCGCCCGGCCTAATTTTTTTTTTGAAGGAAAATTTACATAATTTTAATTATTTTTATGTACGGAAAACTCAATAGTGTACATTTAACCCAGTTTAGTGGTAAGTTCTTTAGCCTTTGCCTTTTTGAACTTGGCCATGTGAGCCACAGACTTGGGACCCAGGACATTGCCGCCCAGGTACGGCGGATCTCATCGCATCTGTTGTTGTAAATGGTCCTGATAGCTTCCATCAGCTTGGCCAAAGCGCCTTTGTCTTCCGAGTTCACCTGTGCGAAGGTGGCATGGTGCAGGTCTTCCTGTAGACTAGACGGCCCACTCTTGCCTTCCCCTTGATAATGCAGTAAGGGACCCCCATTTTACAACACAGGGCAGGCAAGAAGACAAGCAGCTCGATGGGATCCACGTCGTGTGCAGTCACCACCAGCTGAGCTTTCTTGTTCTCCACCAAGGTGGTGACGGTGTTAACTCCTGCTTGAAGGACAGGTGGTCTCTTAGTGGAGACGTCCCCTTTGCCAGCAGCTTTCTTCTCAGCCCAGGCCAATGGCCTCTGCTTCTTCTCTTGCTTTTGTTTCTGGTCTGTACTTGTGGGCCAGCTTAAGCCGCTGAGTAGCTGTTTGGCATTAACCAGCTGAACTGGTCAATGGCAGGAGTCACTTTCAGCCGCTTATAGAGGATGGCTCTCTGCTGCTGCCACCTGATAGAGCGGGGCCATTTCACAAAGCAGGTGAGGTCTCTTTTGGGCTGGATGTCCTGTCCAATGCCAAAATTCTTAGGCCTTTCTCAAACAGGGGATTCACCACTTTCTTGGCCTCCTGCTTCTTCATGACAGCAGGGGCCAGAGCCACCTGCTTCCCCTTGGCCTTCTTTCCTTTCAGCATCTTGGGTGGCGGAAGGAGAGAGCTAATTTTTTAATTTTTTGCAGAGACGAGGTTTCATGTTTCCCAGGCTGGTCTCAAACTCCTGGCCTCAAGTGATCTGCCTGCCTCGGCCTCCCAAAGTGCTGGGATTACAGGTGTGAGCCACTGTGCCTAGCCACTGCTAATTTTTTTAAAATAGACTTTTTTTTGGAACAATGTTGGTTCACAGTAAAATTGAGCAGGAAATACAGAGAGTTCTTTATATCCCCTGCCCTTACATATGCTGCACAGCTTCCCCTATTATCAGCGTCCCCCACCAGAGTGGTACATTTGTCACAACTGATGAACCTATACCGACACATCATTATCTCCAGAGTCCATAGTTTACATTAGAGTTCACTCTTGGTGCTGTACAGTCTATGGCTGTGGACACATGTGTAATGACATACACCCACCATTATAGCCTCAGGCAGAGCAGTTTTGCTGCCCTAAAAACCCGCTGTGCTCCGCCTATTTATCCCTTCTTCCTCTCTAACCCTGGCAACCCCTGATCTTTTAACTGTTTCCATAGATTTATCTTTTCCAGAATATCATATAGTCGGAATCATAAGATAGGTAGCCAATTTTCAGATCGGCTTTTTCACTTAGTACTATGCATTCTCTTAGTATTATCTCCCTGTCTTTTTTTTTTAATTAAAAAAAATTGTGGGTACATAGAAGTTGTATATATATTTATGGGGTTCCTTGTCTTTTCATGGCTTGACAACTCATTTCTTCTTATTGGTGAATAATATTCCATTATTTGGATGACCATAGTTTATTCATCTCTTCACTTACTAAAGGACATCTTGGTGGCTTCCAAATTTTGGCAACTCTGAATAAAGTTGCTATAAACAACTTTATTCAGGTTTTTTTGTGGACATAAGTTTTTAACTCATTGGGTCTACTCCTATTTTAGAGATGGGGAAATTGAGACTCAAAGAGTTAAACGACCTTTGGCAGCCTCGTAGCTGGCGAGCGGCAGGGTGGACAGTGAAGATGCATCATGCCTGGCTGCTCTTCAACAGCCCGTTCCTCAGAACCATCCCCTCCACTTACTCCTGGTCCCTACTCTGCACTGCTTGAGGCCAGGGATGGGCTTCCTCGGGGATGGGAGCCAGGGTGGTCCAAGGCCAGCAAGAGCCTGGGTTGAAGGGATTTGGGCAAGGAGTGCTTTTTGCTCTGTCCTAGCAGGGAGCAGGGAGAGTGCCCCACCTGAGGTCTCTGTCCTGTCTTTGGAAGGCCTGAGATGTGCCACTTCACAGCTGTCCTCCAAGCTCAACCAAGTCACTCAGCCTTGGAGGCTCAGCATCCTGGGAGTTTCTGAAGCCACCCATACAGTCTGCCTGCTCTGAACTGGTCCTCCATCCATGACCCCTTTGTCTCTGGAACACCATATCTGGGAGACTTGGAACCACCCAGGCAGCAGCCAAAGGTTCTTGTCCTGAGAGCTCAGCTCTTCAGCCAAGTTCAGGCTCCACAAGACAGCAGGCTCTCAGCCTTCCCCACTCAAAGAAGCCCAGCCTCTGCAAACCCACTCCCTACAAAGCCAAAATAGATACCACGTTTCCAGCACCAACTGCCTCACAGATTGGCACCAGAGCACACCCACTTACCAGGCATACATCAGAAATCCTTACCCAGATAGTGTGATCCGTTGAAACACACTGTTTACCATATGTGATAGAGGTCTTGGAGAATGGGTGGAAAAGATGGAACACTCAGTCAGGAGCTGGGGCGTGGAATGAATCTGGACTCTGGAGTCACATGAATCAGAATTTGAGCCTGAGCCCTCCCTCTAATTGAGTATGAGACACCCAGACAATTAATCTCAGTTAAGTATGGAATTCAGTTAGCCTCAATTTCCTCAACTGCAAATGGTGCTGGTAATATCTTTCTTGCTAGCAAATTTGTTGCCAAAATTAGAGAGTATGTATGCAAAGCATCCAATGGCACCTGGCATATGGTAGGTGCTCAGTAAATGGCAGCTGTCATTTTCAATGCTGTGAGATGCCTGAGTCCACCCAGCTTCCTGTTGACTCAGCATGTGATGCCAGCCAAAAACCCTCTCAATTTTCAGGTCCCCTTCTAACGTATTAGGGTAAGAAGAATTGTGCAACTTTCCTGCTCCTCTGAGCTCCTCCCACCTGGTCCCACTTCCCTCCCTGCTTTTAATGGGTCCAGAGGAGTAAAGCCGGGGGCTGGAAGGATAGGTCATGTTGGTGAGTGGGAAGGCAGAGAGACTGTGATAGTCAAGCCTGGAGGTCTGCAGCCATTGCCAAAATCAACACGATCTATAAGTTTTTCAAACTCCTGGCTAAACTCCTAGTGAGGCTGGCAGCAAGGGAATGGAAACTCCTCACTCCAAGGGTCAGGCAGCCAGCTCAGGACATCTGTATCCTTATGTTTCCAGGAAGGAGGCGAACCCCAGCCCTCTTGAGACCACTTACTGTAGTTCCTTGATTTAGAGGACAGACCACCCTGGGGGCATTCAGCATCCCGCAGCCCAACCCAGAGGGCCTGGAGGCACACAACTGCTCCCTCCCTCCACACAACCCCAGCCCCAACTCCAGCACACACACACACACACACACACACAGTGCCAGAAAACAAACCAGGAAGCAAACAGGAAAGCTCAATGTAATGGTAAGATGAGTGACCTGGAACTCTAAGGTCAGAGATGGCCAGCCCCTCACGTGGACAGGCAAGATGGGCAGCTGACACCCAGGGGTTGTCGTCTCTGTGGGAAGAGCCAAGAGGGGATGCACCTGAGCACGCTCCAGTTTGGCTCAGATGCTG
This sequence comes from Colobus angolensis palliatus, assembly GCF_000951035.1. Classification (NCBI taxonomy): domain Eukaryota; kingdom Metazoa; phylum Chordata; class Mammalia; order Primates; family Cercopithecidae; genus Colobus; species Colobus angolensis. Next base: position 3,499,950 of record NW_012110920.1, on the reverse strand, counting down.
AGTTCCCGTGTAAAACAGTGGGTTGGGGTGGAGGGCTTTATGGAAGGAGGCTCCTCCAAGGCCGGCGAGGAGGGAAAGTGCTGGAAACATGGGGTGAAGCTGGGAGCCTCTGCTGAAACGAGGCACAGGCAAGAGAGCCAAAGACCATCGCAAGATCCTGGTCTTTACTCTCTTCCAAAATGACTCTATCAGTTTTCTGTGTGGCAGGGCTGGGTGGGGTTGACATACACTTTTGAGCGGCCATTTTGTACTAAAGGGAAAGGCATAAGATCTGCTCAGTTGTTGCTCAGAGACCAAAGCAGATATTAAAATTCTCTCTGGGGCCCTCAAGGTAGCTCACGCCTGTAATCCCAGCACTGTGGGAGGCTGAGGCAGGAGGATTGCTTGAGGTCAGGAATTTGGGACCAGCCTGGGCAACAAAACAAAACAATTAAAACAATTGTTTTTTCTTTAAAAAAAAAAAAAAAAAAACAGCTCTACAAAACAATTAAAACCTTAGTCTGGGTGGTGGGTGGTGTGTGCCTGTAGACCCAGCTACTCAGGTGGGTGAGATGAGAGGACGGCTTGAGCCCCGGCGTTCAAGCTTGTAATGAGCTATGATTGGTCCATTGTACTCCCGCCTGGGGGACAGAGTAAGACCCTGTCTCTAAAAAAAAAAAAAGAAAAAAATCTTTCTGGAACCTGGGTCCCAACGTATCAGTGATTTATTCTCCAAGCCACATTCCCAGGCAGGCTGGATGTGTCCCCTGTGCCCTCCTCCCAAACACACCCAGCCTGCCTGGCAGAACTTGGGCACCCCGGCTGGCCCATAGGGGCACCATCCTGTCTCACGTAGGTGGGTGTGGGTGGGTGTGCCTTTCAGGCAGGCACATTAATCATCCATCTCCAACACAACCACACATCCCTAGGCTGAAAACACCAACAAAAGGAAGGTACTGTGGCCAGGCCAGGCTGGGCGTGTTGAGGTGGGGGTGTCTTGGGAGGAGTGGGCAGAGGAAGAGAGGGTAAGACAGTTCACAACAAGTTCAGACAAGATGCAGGAAGTAAGAGGAGCGCCTGCCAGGCACCCAGGACAAGGGGGACAGGCCTGACCCCCGGTACCTTCTCCACATGGCCTGTTCCCACCATTTTGTTCTTTGGGGGTGCTGCAGCCTGAAGCATGTCCCCACTTTCTCTCTCTGTGTGTGTGTGTGTGTGTGTATAATAAATAAATGTAATAGTGTTGAGTCATTTTCAGCAAACTATGCTTCAACTTTAGACTGTATTACCTGACTCCCTGCTAGGACAATGTGAGAGCTCTCCTGCCCATCTCTTCCGCCCCATCCCTTGATGCTTCCTAATGTCATATTAAAGGTGCCCACCACCATGCCTGGCTAATTTTTGCATTTTTGGTAGGGTAGGGTTTTACCTTGTTGGCCAGGCTAGTCTTGAACTCCTGACTTCAGGTGGTCTGCCCACCTCAGTCTTCCAAAGTGCTGGGATTACAGGCATGAGCCGCCACACCTGGCATATATTTTTTAATACATCCAATGTTTATAACGTCTCTATTGTTTTAACAATAGCCCACTGTTGTCTAAAATTAGCTTTACTTTTAAATGAATTCCGTCATCTTACAATAGCTAAACCATTTTAAATTTCTTAAATTTTAATTCATTTTTGGCTTGACTACATTTTAGGGGGTTCTTTGTAATTTTTATATACATTATGTTTCCTGATGATGCTCTATGCCCCTTTAAGAGATGCACCTCTATTTGACCGACTTTCTTATACCATCGCACTGTGGCCTCATGCAGTACAGCTTGTTGATGACAGTGATGGCCAGGAGAAAATGTGGAGGGCGCAGAGAGGTGGGAAAGTCTGCAGGCCCTCAGTGCACATCACAAAGCAGCCCTGAGAATCCCCGCTTGGTCAAGAATGGTAAGAGGCAATCTATTTTGGGAGAAAGTGTAAAAGTAAATGGTTTGGGGCAGGGTGCTGGGGCGAGCAAGCCAAATGGACCTCATTCCTCACGTGCAAGTGAATGTGAGAGATTTGTCACCTGGACCCTCCGACACCATATCGGGAAATGCTCAATTTGCAATTAGGGTATGGCCATGCAGTGAGAAGTGCAAACACACAGCATAGTTTCTGAACAGGGCAATTAAATTATGTGTGACCATCAGGACACATGTACTCAGAGATACATAGGGAGAGAAGAGGGAACCTTTTTCTACGGTTCCATCTCCCCTCTTTCCGCATCCACCCAGCTCCTAACTGGTTGTTCATTTGTGCATGTGTGGCCTGCATTCACTCACCATGTCCTGACTGAGGGCCTCCCATAGCTCACTGTTACAAAGCACAGGCAGTCACAACCAAGACTGCGTGTGACAGGAAGAAGTGTGTGAAAGGATTCGAGAGAGAGTGAGCGAGCTCAGTAAAGAGATATACTGGTTTGATCATCACCACGGGAAAAAAGAAATCCTATTGCCAGGCACCTTAAGAAAATAAAAATAATTTTAAACACTGTAGGCAGTTGGGTTTAAGGGAACTCAACAAATAGCAACAAGCCCGTGGTATCCAAAGCCAGTGTGGAGCTGTCAGATACCCTCTCGGCCCCAGGCCTGCTCAGGAGGGGCCCCTCCTCTAGGCATGTGTCACTCTGCTCTGGGTGTAAGAGAGACAAAGCAGCAGAAGTCCCCCAGCCCTGGGCTCTGGGCCCTCTCAGCCATCCCTGGGGCCCCTGAGAAGACAGACGGAGGACCCTGAGTAGCTGACAAAGGATTTGGGCTGTAAAGGTGAGGGACACATATGGAAAGAGGAGGGGAGGGTTGCTTTTGTTTGCTTGTGTTTCTGTGTTTAAGGCAGGCAATCATCTCTGAGAAGGGGCAAAGGGCAGCCTAGCTTCTTGTTAGCCTGGAGTATATTTGTGGTAGTATGCCACAGACCCCAAAGATAAGGACAGCCAAATAGGACTGCAAGGAGACCTGGCTGGGCATATGCAAACTGCAGAATGGCAGATGAAGCTGGTGCAGAAATACAGATATGAATGCACCGCAGGTATGCCCAGTTCTAGTGCCAGGAGGTCACAGGAGGCCAGGAGCAGGCAGGTTCAGTCCGTCATGGGACAGCCAGGCTACTACATCCAACTGGTTTTTCCACACCTGCTTTGATGTCACTTGCAGCCATTCAAAATGCCAATCATCAACTGGGCGAAAGCAGGCTTTTTTGCAGTGAGAAGGAAAGTAAATAGATTATGTCAGAGGCCCTCTCTGCTGGAGACACACAAAGGCTTCTTTACAGCTGCATCGCTGCAGCCAGGACCACCAGAGACTTCTGGAGAGACCCAGGCCTGTTTCCCGCAGACCCCCCAGCAGCCTTTTAAAATGACATATGACTTGCTCCTTGGTGACATGCTTGCTTAGCTCCTAAAGATACCCAGTGGGCTAATCTAGCTCTGCCTGTTAATTATGTGATGTAGTAAACTCAATGATAGGAATTTTTCCAGGGAATCTGTTTATGAGTTTATGTATCTCCTCTATGTTTGCCTGGGCAACCTTCAAATCCTATCTCTCCCACTGAGATGCAGGTAGTCCACCCTGGCCCAGGTACAATGGAGGAGCAGACAACTGTGCTGCAGGCTTGTCCCAGTGACCTACGGGGAACAGTTCTGAAAAGTCTTCCTGGGGGCACTCAGCACCAGCATCTCCCAGTGCAGGGCTTTCTGTGCACCAAGCATGGTTTCAACTGTTTGACGTTTAATCCACTCCACACCAGTTGGGATCTTCTGCACTATCTGATACTTGGGAAAACGAGGCTCAGAGAGGCTAATCTGTAGGAGGAAGGCCCTAGAGCCAGAAAGTGGTAACTCCAGGATCCTGACTCAAGGCAGCCTGGCTCCAAGTCTGTTTTCTTTTCTCTCTCTTTTTTTTTTTTTTTTTGAGATGGAGTCTCGCTTTGTCACCCGGGCTGGAGTGCAGTGGCATGATTTTGGCTCACTGCAACCTCTGCCTCCCAGATTCAAACAATTCTCCTGCCTCAGCCTCCCGAGTAGCTGGGATTACAGGTGTCCATCTCTGTGCCCAGCTAATTCTTCTGTTTTTAGTAGAGACGGGGTTTTGCCATGTTAGCCAGGCTGGTCTTGAACTCCTGACCTCAGGTGATCTGGCTGCTTTGGCCTCCCAAAGTGCTGGGATTACAGGCATGAGCCACTGCACCTGGCCACCAAGCACATTTTCTTAAATGCCACACTCCAGGCTGCAAGTGAGTTAGGATATTCCAGACGTCCACAGTCTGCAGTCCACCTTTCCCATCATCATGAGCATCCTGTCTTCTCCCCTCCTCTGTTGTCAATTAAGCCCAAATGCTAACACAAGTTAAGCAAGCCCATCACAGCCACAGTGCAGTATGTGCCCTGACCTTAATGCTGCCACTTCAGCCCTGATTGATTTTACTTAAATCTATAACTCCTTGGGCTGAATAGCAGAGGAGCAAGGAAATGATCTGTTGAATAATTCTTAGAGAGTAAGGGAGAGGGAAAGAGAGGATGAATACCAACACGCTCGTGAGCATTTAAATTGAGGAACTCGGTGGCCAATTCTCTTCTCAGTGAAGGTCACAGTATGTATTAGGCTATCGATGAGGATAAATTATTCAGGCTGGCTAAGGAATATTTGTCTTCAAATGGGGATTAGGTCTAGTTCAATTAAAATTTCCACTTCTCAAGAGGGAAAGCCTTAATCAGAAAAGTCGTATTTTTCACAGTCAAGATCCTATTGTTTTTTAAAACTCTGCTTCCAAAAACTTAGCCCAGAGATGGCACTTCATTTTAGTCCCATTCCTACGACTTAGTGTGGTGCCCTGCCTAGATCCCCACTGATTCTTGAAAGTATATGAGAGAAGTATAGAGAAAAATGGGGACGGGGGCCCAAGAAAAGTGTGTATGCCCTAAAGAGTGCCAATCGTTAAAGAGACGCGGGTTCCAGACCCGGCCGGATGGCAATGACCTTCAATGGGGGCCTTACTTGTGTGAGCTGTCTCATCTGTGAAACAGAATAATCCCCTTCCCATTCCCACCACACCAGGATCTGGAGGGAATAAATGATAGTGAAAGCAAACAAACGTAAATGCTCTGAGTCTTTAGCAGAGAGTGCTACAGAAATGTAAGATGCTGTGGACCGCATGAGACAGCGGAAGGAATCCAAGGCTGGAAGGCACGTGCCCAGGGTTCCTGGTCCTGGCACTGCCACCAGCAGGCTGCCTTTTGTTGGTCCTAGCTTCCTTTCGTTGGAAAAGGGGCATGGGATGACCTAAGGTCCTATGATGATTTGGATTGCTGTTGTCTCTGCCTCTTATCTTTCACTCACTGCTATGCCGTCCAGTTATCCTTCTTCAGGCAAGGACTGTTCTTGCCCTAATTAGTGCTCAGGAGAGGAATCAGTGATCTGGCCACTTCCCGAGGCCAGGGCTCCTGTCCAGCTGTGTTCTGCCCAGCAGCCTCCAGCCCCATGCGGCCTGCACCTTCACTAACTCTGCAGGTAAGAAGCCTTTGCCTGGGAAACGTCACTGTTCCCTGGTCCTCAGAAGGCTGATTCAGCAGCTCAGCAGGGTCTGAAGGGCTACAGGATAGGCAGAATGGAAAATAGTGGCCATCTGAGATACCCATATTCTGCCAGCTCAGTGATCCTGATTAAGACGACTGCTTGGCCCTAATTCTCAGCCAACAAAAAGTTGTTAAAATCCACTACCAACTCAAGGCCTCCGAAACAAGCAGACCATGTCCTTTGGGTCTGGCTGTTCAGCCCATACCAGGCAAGGTGACAGTACCTAAGCCTTTGTCTCTGTGGAATCAGGAGGGCCAAGGAGTGGTGCTGAACTCAGCACTAAACAGCAGACTGCCAGAAAGATCCTGTACTCCTTTTCCATGGGAGAGGCCAGGAGCAGACGCCTCAGAACCCAAGCTCCCCCAACCAGATTGGCTTGGACCTACCCCGAGCCCTCCGGGCCCCGTTGCGGAACCTCTGCAGGATCTGGTGCTTTTTGGAGACCGAGTGGCTCTTCGGGAGCCTGCAGAAGAGCCGCTGGAGCTGAGCAGTGACCGTCCCAAAGCAGGCAGTGGTGGCCTTCTCCTCCTGGCCCTCAGTCATCTCAGCACAGGAGATCAATAGCTTTTCTCCAGGCTTGGCGTCAGGGGTGGAGTGCCGGGTGGGGGAGGGCCCCGGGGAGGGCCCTGGGCCTCGCATGACCCGGACAGTCACCTGGGCCCTCAGGCTCTGGTACATGCACCGACTGACTGACGATCCTTCTCTCTTCACACTGAGGTCCTTTCCCCTCCACCTCCCCCAATGGAAAACTTTCTATTCCTGGGGCTTTTAGCTTGATAAGATAAAAATGCCCCCACCAAACAGACTGCAGGGAAGAGCCTGCCCCGAGCCTCACTACTCAGTCGCGCCTGTGAGTCTGAAAATCAATGTCTCCAAAGTTTCAGACGACAGAAGTGATCGGTTACCTCACACCACGTGCCCAGCCCAGGAGCTCGTTAATGGATTTCTTTGGGGATGGTGGATTACTAATGCTTCACCAGCTGTACAGGCTCCTAAGGGACAAACTGGGGCTAATTCACATCCTCCCGTGCTAAGCCCAGGTGGGGGAAGGGCCCATAAGGAGGTGGTGTTGCTTTAAGAGGGTCAGGCCATTCATTTATCTGAGACTAGATACCTGAGCAGAAGAGGATGCGACCCTATGGGTGTGGGGTGGTGAGAAAAGATCAGTCTCTCACAAAAGGGCAGAAATGTTATTCTCTTGCCCCAGTACTCGCAGGTGTTCCCTCACTGTGACTCCCAGAAGCTGCCAAGCCCTAGTAGAAAAGTGCTGGGAGGCCCTGTTGCCCAGTCCAAGACAGAAGACTGGCACCAGACAGGCAGCAGAGCCTTCCAGAAAAGCCACTAGAGAGCGGTGCCCCTCCCAGGCTGCCCAGAGATGACAGGACTCACCTGTCAACCACCAGCAGAGACCAGTTTAACATGAAGGAGGGACACTTGTTCTTTTTTCTTTTTTCTTTTGAGGTAGGATCTTGCTCTGTTGCCCAGGTTGGAGTACAATGGTCCAATCATGGCTCACGGCAGCCTCGACCTCCTGGGCTCAAGTGATTCTCTTACCTCCCAGCATGTAGCTGGGGCTACAGGCAGGCACCACCACACCCAGTTAATTTTTATATTTTTTGTGGAGGTGGAGGTCTCACCATGTTCCCCAGGCTGGTCTTGAACTCCTGGACTCAAGAGATTATCCTGCCTCAGTCTCCCAAAGTGCTGGGATTACAGGTGTGAAGCCACCATGCCCAGCAGGGACACCTCTCCCTTAACCAGAGGAAATGCACCTCAGAGGAATCACACACTTGCAAAATCTCTTGTGGAAGATGCACTTACACGTCTGTGCTCGGATGCCACCCTTCCTCAGTTGCAGACTGGTTCTTTCTCCCTAATGCTTCCTCAGGGAGAAGGGAGCTGCCCATAGCCTTTGTTGTGGCCCTCTCTAGTTTACCAAGCAACTTCTGTACCAGAAGAAGGGCATAAACAAGTCCAGGTCCTGAAATGACACTTGGGACCATCAAGCAAGGGGTGGGAGCCAAGTTCCTTGCTCTGCTGTAACTCTAGTCCTTGCACCCAAGATCTCCAAGAAGGCCCAGGAAGTCCTGCCTGGCTGAGCACAGGCAAGGGCTCATTTCCATCCCTGCCCTCAAAGAAGAGAACATGGGGCTGCTGGGGGAACTTTAAAATATGAGTCACGGCCAGGCGTGGTGGCTGACACCTGTAATCCCAGCGCTTTGGGAGGCCGAGGCAGGTGGATCATGAGGTCAGGAGATTGAGACCATCCTGGCTATCACGGTGAATCCCCATCTCTACTAAAAATACAAAAAAAATCAGCTGGATGTGGTGGCATGCCTGTGTAGTACCAGCTACTCAGGAGGCTGAGGCAGGAGAATCACTTGAACCCAGGAGGTGGAGGTTGCGGTGAGCCGAGATCGCGCCACTGCACTCCAGCCTGGGCGACAGAACGAGACTCCATCTCAAAAAAAAAAAAAGAAAGAAAGAAAGAAAGAAAAGAAAAAGGCACATGTAATGCGGGGAAAATCCCTTCCGAATGCCCCGTTTGGGCTGCAGAATATGCTGACCTCACTTCTCTTTTCTCCTCATCACTGAGCTGTTCTTTGACAGGTTAAGTCACTGGGAAAGACAATAGGAAAGAACTGCAGAGTCTGGAGATGGGGCTTTCAGAAGCTCTAGGATCTTCACTCCTGACCTTTGGAAAACTAGATAGATTTTTCTACTGTAATGATGGTCTGGGAGGAGAACTACCTAGAGGCAGGGAAATGCCTGCAATGACCTCTTGCTGTCTCTAACATCTAAGCGATGACTCAATGACCTCCATGCTGGAGGCAAGTCCAGCCAAAGTCTGGCATAATTTGAAGCAACAACCTTCACCGTCTTACTTGCTGGGGTACAATATATTATCACCCTATTTTATATAAAGGTTACCTCCAGATGGTCATCGCTAGGATAGACATTCATGGACAATATGCTCAACATTTCTCTCAAAACTCTCATGTTACAACTGGAATCTGTTGTTCCAGTTGAATAATAAGGCATCTCTGAAGTTTTTTTGAGCGGGGGGAGGTTAATACCTTCTTCAGATGCAAAAAACCCACATAATTCTTTCAGCAGAAACCACAAAGTCTGCAACTTCCATTCAACTTGGATAGAAAAAACAGCCTCCTGCAAATCAGCAAGAAAAATAAGCAGTGGTACCTGCTCCCAAATAAGAGACGGACCTGGAGAAATATACAGAGTCCGAGCTGGCTTAGAGGTGGGAGGTTTCCCCAGATGTACTGTTTCTCGTGGGGCCAGAGCCAGAGGTCCATTAGGCAACCTCAGATTATTGTCCAGTCCCTATCCATCTCTTCTTCACCCTAGCTGTCCGCTCTAGGATCCAGTCTGTTAATTTCACTTTGGTCCCTGACTAGTCCTGTGTCATGAGCTCTGACAGCTGGGTCATGGCAAGAAGGAGGAGTGGAACAGAAAAAGATCCTCCACCTGCATTTCCAGGCCCACCCCCTTCACACACTGCACACCTACGGGGTGAGGTGGGAACGGGGTGAGACACATTTGTTTCTTTCATCTTAAGATGTGGAAAAACTTCACCCTTTGTCTAAAGATCTCATGATTTACACATGATGACAATCAATTTAGGAACTGATTGTTGAAAATGGGCTGAAGTGGAGCCAACTCTCAATTACCCCGTCCTGGCTGATTATCTAGCTTGTATATGGCTCACCTTCCTTTTTTTTCTGTACCTCCCTTTTTGGACATTTCAGCATTCACCGGCAGAAGGGCAGCAGATGAATAAGTGAAGTCAACTAACTTGCGTGATCAATGATGTTAGTCTAAGGCAAAATGCCGTGCTGGGTTCTGGTGCTGGTTTTGCTACTAATGATCGGGGTTATCTTAGTGAAGTCATTTGACTTCCCTGAATGCTGTGTTTCCTCATCTATGAGATGGCCCTGATTACATCAGCTCTATCGACCAAACAAGAAAACTGCAATCCTGACAGAGGCGGTACACACCAAACGGCCTTAGTGACCGCCAAGTGCAACAAAGTTATATCTGCTCTGACAATTTCTTTGCCATTCTCAACTCTTCCTGTTCCATGTGAATATTCTCATCCTAGCAGCTTCACAGAATGCCAGCTTGTATCTTCAGCAAACACAATGGTAATTCTTTTCCAGTTCTAGCGTCCAGTAGAAACAAAACAGAAAAGGATTTTTAAAAAGTAAGAACATCGCTCTTCTTTTTGGCCTGACTTTCATGAAAACCTGGAGTCTGATTTCTTAAAGGTCTATGTAAGCCATGATTTAATTTTCTAGCAGCCCCAGCCAATGGCCACTGCAGACGTCTAAATAAGACCTGCCCCACCCTGGAAATATGTTTGTTCAAAAAACAGGAATGGGGAGCACACAGGATAACATCATCACCTCAGAAGAAGGTGGCACACAGGCCCTCCACTGAAGAATAAACCTGTCACAGGTAAATGTCATACTCAGCCATCCACTCACCTGCTCAGTCCCACACAAAAATGAACAGACAGGTCTTTCCAACACCACCCTCTTGCAGACCCTCAGCACGCACATCTTGCACTCCCCCTCAACCCTCTGCCCCATGCCCTCAAATGGAGCCAGGGCAGTAGTTATAGGTAGGAAAATCCGAAAGAAAATCTGGAACGTGCTACAATTCCCAGGGGTCACCAGACTCCTCAGCCAAAGTGAGGCATTCTCCCCTGGGAGGCTGGACACATGCTACGATGCCAGGAGGGACCCCACTGCTCTTCCTCCTTCCTCTCCAAAAAGGGCAAAAAAGAGAATCAAACCTCAAAAATTTTCCGATAGGTACATCTCTCACAAACCTTTGTGTACTCTAGGAACCACAGGCATGCTAGAACAGGCCCAGCATGGCCTTGTGGGCCACTTCAGCCAAAGACCACACCACGGAGAGTTCTTGGGGTCTACCAGGCTCTGCCTGAGTCTCCTCAGCATGGTTATGAGTGCTTCAGAAAAAACTCAAAAGTGGCTTCCCCAGGTCTGAGTCAAGATAGTCTTGACCTTGGGGTGGGGCAACCCATGACTGCTCCCAAGCTCCGACCTTATTCCACTTAAACCAGTGCCCCCAGGGAACCCAGCCTTCTGCCTGGTCTAACATCATCACCTCAGCCTCCTTGCTGTTTCCCCTAAGCCCCAAAACTGGCTCTGTTCCCCTTCCGACCCTGAGATCCAGCCTGGAACATGTGGAGAGAGGTTTGCCAAAACTCTTGGAAAAAAACTGAAAATGACTAAATGCAAAACCATCTCCCCAGTCAGGCCCGGCCTTCCCAGCTGCCGCCAGCCCTTCCCCACCCAGCCTTGGAGAGTCAGAAAGAGCCTTGCGGGAGGGGCAGGTGCCCAGAGTCAGCAGAAAGGGAGCGAGACCCGGCAGGGAGGCAGAAAACATCCTGCCACCAGCACAGACCCAGGTCTGCAAGCTTGTGAGAAGGACATTGTGCCAGCTGGTGCTGACTGAGCCCCAGGAACATGGTTCCCTCAGAAGGGCTGGGGGTGGGGAGCTTGCATGCTTTGCACACCCACAAATACTCACCCACCCAAGGATACTCACCTTGCCATCTGAGGAATGCGAACAGGAAGGGCCTCTGGTGAGGCCAGAGATGTGTTTACAGGTTCCTCAGCAGCCTTCATAGTAAGCTTGGGCAGGGCAAGAGTGCCAGCAGCTGCCCTCCATGGGGAAACTGAGGGATGAGGGGTGGGTGTGGGAGCCAGAGAGAGCCCTGTGGGAGAACACTGGGGTGCAGGAGCTGGGACCCACCCATGGCCATCCCATCTCAGGTAACTGCCTCTCACACAGAGGTGCTGGATCTGAAGCCCAAAGTGGAGGAAATGGCTTGAAGGCCTGAGACGTCAGGACAGCCTTGAAGACCTGTCAGAATGAGGCCTGCCCGAGAGGTTCTAACTTTACCACTGTCCCTGGCAAAGCCAGCAGGTAACTCCTGACCAGGTAACTCCCTTTCAACTGAACTAAGCATCCCTGTATCCCTGTATTCTGACCTCATGAAGCTATTTTGAGCATGAATGTAGCAGCGGGCTTGAAAACACTTTGGGCTCTTCAGGGAAAAGACACCACTGACATGCGAAGAATTCTTCTTGTGCCCATTCTCAGACCTGGGCTCGGCCTTGCGGCAGCTTCTCCTGAGCTCTGGCCCCTGATCTGCTCACACTTCACAGGAAGTGGCTCCCTGACAGGATAAATTCACTCTCCCACCCAGCAGGGCCCTTGGGACTGGGCTGGGGGCTGTCTTTTCTCTGTCACTCAGGGACTACCTGCCAGGCTTGGCACAGGCTGGCTAGCCAGTAGAACTGGGGAGAAGAGAGAGGATAGCAGACCAAACCCTCAATGCTGCGAGGAGATGTCAATTCACTTCCACCTAATAACTCCGCAGGATCAGCAGGCAAACACACACGTTCATTACCAAGTCTAATTAGGCTGGCAGACAAGTGGCATTAATCATTTTTGACTGTACCTGGGATTCAAGCCCCCCGCACTCCATAATCAGAAAATTTCATGCTCTGATGAATAGTGGGGAAAATTAAGCGCACATTTAATCCTTTCACTTTCATCTTTTGATAAGACAGGAAGCAGGGAGGAGAGGAAAACCGGGCTGCAGCGTGGGGAGCTCAGAAGGCCTCTTTGAAAGCATTCCAGGTCCTTTCCCTGGCCCCTAACATACACATCCTCCAACAGGACCTTGCCCAAGAAGAAGACCCCAATTAGAGCCAGGGGTAGGAGAGGGCTTGGGAGTGGGGGATTCCCACAATCTTTAACAACAAAATAACCATTTCTGTGCTTCATTTTCTTAAACTCTAAAGCCAAACATGGGGCTAAATCAAGGAAAACACACACCGCACACTCAGTGCTGCTGGGTGCACAAATACCTTCCAAGTGCCCAAGGTAAACAAATACAGAAGCCGCGAGAATAACACAGGATGATTTCTGAGAGGCCTGAAATGAAGACCTTTCTCTGCTACAGGAAGAATCAGTGCCAATGTCCTAGGAGCCTTTTTCACAAAGAACGCACAAGCGGGGGATGGGTCTGCAGGATCGGGGGCTGTCATGCAGGTGCTTCCAGCTGTGCAGAAAGTGCAGAAAGTAGAGTTGAACCCGGCCAATAGTGCGGCAGCAAGACTAGAGAGACCAGACTAGAGGCCTCGGAGACATCAGACATTCTTAATAAGAATAGTCCCGGTGCCCTTCCCTGAGGGCTGCATGGCAGGGCCTTGTATTCACAACATCATTAAAATCTATCACAGAGTCGGGAGGTTAGAGGGCCCCCCTTTCAACCATGTAATTCCAATCACTTAACACTTCACAGCCCTGAATAACACCCCTCTGGAGAGAGACTCTGACTCCAGGAGCAGACAGGTGGCATTCACTGATAATGGTCAAGGTGTGTCTAAGCATCTCCAGGAGGGTTTGAGTAAGGCTTAGGTTTCTCCAAGTGCCAGACCATTCCCTGGTCCAGGATGGCTTACGCAGCCACCAAAATGAGATGAAAGGTAAAAGGCCACCTCCATGCACCTTCTACAGAAGGAAGAGTAAGGGACATCATCTGTAAGGGAAAGTCCCTGAGAACAAAGTCAAAGGGCAGCCAGTGAGTTTCTCTGGTTACTTGCTGTTGACCATTCCCCACTAGAATGCTAGAAATGCATTCTCACCCTCACCACCACCCCTACCCCAAAACACACACATGTGCACACACAACCTTTCTTTCTCTCTCTGTCTTTCCACATGTCACCACTGGATTTCCTTCTCTATCTCACAACTATGATTTCTTTAATCCTAGAAATTAATATTAACTCTGAACTTCCCTGTTCACAAATCCAGCATTAACCAGAGCTTGGTTACAGACCTTGAAGTGGGGTAAGCTTAGGTTAGATGAACTTTTGCTAAAAAGGCAGACAGACAGTGGGAAGAGTGTTTTCTAAAATGTTTTCCTTACTAAAAGCTCCTTCTGCCAACATGGTTCCCACCCAGTGTCAGCCTCCTGGGCAGACAGATGTCATTCACATACCCAATGCTCTCCTGCTTGTTTCCAAGGGCAGGGATATTTAATAGCACAAACAAGCCATCATTTTCATCACTCACCACGTAGTGAGACCCTGCTGTGTGCCTGGCACTCTGCTAGGTGCAAGTAACACAAAGACAAGGAGCCAATGACTTCGTGGCGCCTGTGCCAGGCACAGAAGGGTCTCCTCAGCCACAGCAGGACATCAGGTAGGAGTGGCATTTCTACAGGACGCCTAATACCCAAATTTTCTGGGATGCCTATGGCAGTCACCTCCCCACTTAGCTCAGCAACCAGGCAGAGTTTGCGAATTGTACTCACTGCTTCGAAAGGTAATCCTAGGAGGTGTCACGAGCCCAGACTAGTTGTTACAGCTGTTAGATAGGAGGGGACAATAACAATCATATCGAATTAAACATTCATATTGCATTTTGCTAGGCCCTGTTTGGAGTGCTTTATGTATATTAATCCATTTAATTCTCACATTAACATGCTGAAGTAGGTAATATCATTATCCCCATTTTTTTTAAACAAGGAAGCAGAACACAGAGACGTCCAGGGGTAACATGGGGACTAAGTGGTAGTCAGGATTCAAACCCAGGGCTCTGGTTCCAGTCTGTACTCTTAACTACTGCGTAGTATGATTTTTTTAAAGCCCTATTTCTAACACTTGCTTTTCAAAATGAAGATGAAACAAAGCAACCCCACCATGGAATCAGACCCTTCAACTTGAAGAAAGATGCTCCACGAGTTTGGCCTGCTATGTCTCCACCTGCCAGCCCTCATCTGCACATCAGAACGTTTCTCAACTTTTGCCATCCAGCCATAGGTTCACAATTAGTTAAATATTAATCATGACAAACAGAGACTCCTTTTTGTAGCCCCTTGATTCCAGTTTTGCTTTCTCTCCGGTGTTCAGACATCGTTAGTATTAAACCAACTATGTGGGGGGCCATGAGAGCCCAGGAAAGTAAAAAGACCTCACCAAGTCACACACAAAGTCAGAGGTACTGCCCGGGGGCCTGAGTCTTCCTGCCACTAGACATGATGTATGACTTAATCAAAGGAGATCGACAATTCTGATGTGACATGATGATCAATTCATTTAATCATGGAGTATCTCACACAGGCACACGCAAGAGGCACCACTATCACCAAACCAGAAAGAGAAAATCACAAAACTATGTGCAAAATCTTCAACAAGTGATATAGCTCCCCAAAGTCTAACTACAAACTAGAATGCCAATGAAGCAGATTTCCTGGGATTCCAGCTATAATAAAACTCATTTCACTGAGGCTCCCGGCTCTCTCTTTGTGTATAGGGGTTGTTGGATGCAGTAAGGGAATCTCGAAAGTGCAAAAGCTGCCGACACATGCAAGGGTAAGTTGCACTTGATTCTACTGCAGTCAAAGGCATTTACCAAAGGACAGCAGCCCCTCTACCCACAACATGTACCTCTACAAACCTTTGCTCCTTCCTTCTTAATTAGCACCTGAACTGGGAGTTCTGGTGGAGGAAAGAGCAGCACCCACTTGCCCTTCCAATCTTTCCCTTCCAGTTGATCCAGGCTTAGAGTCTGAGCTCTATTTCCCTGCAGCCAGCTGCAGCGGGTAGCACACTGAACAGCCTCGGCTGCAGACTGCAGGCAGAAAAAAGGTAAGGTTTTCCTGATGTGGAAATCGCTGCTGCTGTCCAACGCTACAGTTGGATGGGAGATGTAAGGCTGCTGTCATGGGGGAAGGGCCTTTGCTGAAAGACGCAAACCACAATCCATTTCCAGAGATGCTTGTTAGAGGCTGTGCCATTGTCTGTGCTTTGGGCTTCAGTTATTTGAAATATCATGTAAACACATGAACACATGGCTGTGGATATCCTCTGCTAAACACGCAAGAGCAAATGCCGGGGACGGGGTGGAGGGTGGACACCTATTAAAGGCATACGCACCCCTAACTGTAGGAGGAGAAAAATAATAAACCCCCAAGAAAACTGAAGATTAGCTCAGAAAATGTATACACTGGGGGCCCAGTGTTTTCTGGCTTTGAGAAGAGCCTGGCTCAGGAGGTGACTGGAGGGGCCTGAGAACTGTGGAGATGAAGGGACCCTGTCAGGAGTTGAGTAATGTTAGAGCACGACGACTAGGGCAGGAACCCAAGAGGAGGAAGGGGAGGAGGCAGGGCACAGCCAAACATTGGAGCAGAGTCCAAAGGTTTGAGGGGCCAGAGGCGAAAGGCAGGAGGGGGCATGGGTTCAAGGTGACTTCAGGCTCTCTTCAGTCTCACAGCCTGCCTTTATCCGAAGCCTAACAAGGTCTCCTCCCTGTCCCAATAGGTCCCACTGGAGGAGAGGTCTGAGCCTGGAGGAGAGGTCTGAGCCGACAAACAAGCGTTTTGTCAGTAACCCTAATAAGCAAAGGTCAAACGGTCATCTCAACAGCAGTCTCACAACCCACTCCCAAGAACTCACAACGAAACCATGAGGGTGCACAGGGAGATAACAGAATGACCTTGTCGCCGAGGCCATCACCCACCCACCCCCCACAACCTGCGTGCGAGTGTGTGTGTGTGTGTGTGTGTGTGTGTGTAGGGCCGAGGTATGCACCTGTCAGGAGACAGGTATCTGTTAACTACCGCATAACCATACCTAGGCAGTGGGCAGGCACTAAAGGATACCGGGCAGGGAGCTAAGGAGCGGACTGTCCCCAGGGGTTACCTCCTTATGGTCGGGGCTCCCCTGGAGCCAGAGAGTGTAATGGCTCCTCTCTCCCTGCCCCAGGGCCCTACCAGTCCTTCGCCCCCAGACTGCGGTCTCCCCGCGCGCCCCTCCCCTGCCTTCACACTTACTAGCGCAGCGCAGCGCCTGCCGCAGCACCTCTCGTCCACACAGGTCACACCAGCCGGGGCCGCCCGGCAGCACCAATTCCGCGAAGCAGTGCCCCTCGCCTCGCTCGGCTGGGACTCGGGGATCCTGCGGCTGCTCGAAGATGCTCCGCACGTCGCGGGGTCGGGGCGCTCCAGGCCGCCGCCGCAGTCTCTGCTGCAGACCAGGCCGGAGCGGGCGAGCGGGTCGGGAGGCCCGGGGTGGGGGCTCCAGGTTCCCCCGGGCAGCCCTCCGGGCGCTGCGCCCCTCGTGCGCCCCGGGCGCAGTGGAGAGGGGCGCCGGGACACAGCGGCGCGAGGACCGGTCGGGGGGCGGCGGCGGTGGCTCGGGACCGCTCAGGCTTTGTAGATAGTGCGGTGGCTCGGGGTCCAAGAGTAGCGGGTACGGGCGCTGCCCAATGGCCGGGGACGCCATGGCCATACCCGGCTAGTGGCTGCGGCTTTGGCAGCGGCGGCTTTGGCGACTGCGCTACTCCCGAGCCAGCCCCGAGAGAAGGGGCGGCCCCACACCAGCGCGCCTTTAAAGGGACCGCAGCCTGCTGGGCGGGGCGGGGGCGGGGAGAGTCAGAGTGGCAGGAAGAGCTACCCAAGGGAACCACCGACGGACCGAGGGGTAGGGTCGGTGCGGGGTGACGTCTGCGCCAGTGTGGATTTGGGGGCGTCACCTGGAGCAGCTGCAGGATTCCGCAGAGGAGCGCCTCTGTACAGTACAGTTCAGAGGGCGCATTTCTGCGGGGGACCCTCGGCCTTCAGCCCTGCCCCTTTCCCTTGCCGATCACTTCCCCCAACACCAGGTCCACCCCGCACCCGCACCCTCACGCGCCCTGGGAGGGAGCAGGTCGGAGGGAAAGGCTTGGGAACTGGCCTGATGGGGTCTGAGTAGGGCCGCTCCGTCTAGGCGTCCGCCCGCCACCCTCCCGCGGATCGTGCCGACAGAAGGGCAGTGCTCCTTGGCCCTTTCGCTCTCCGGCTTGGCTCCGCCCGCCGACCCCTCTAGAGGCAAGCTCGACGCGGGTCGGGAATGCCCCGCTGGTGCTCCGGCAGCCGCGCGTTGTACCGTGGCTGACCGCCGGATGCAGCCAGCGCAGCTGGGGCCGGCAGAGCTGTCCGCGTGCGACTTTCGCTCTGGTTGGATTTCCCCTCCCTTCTCAGCCCTGCCGGGTAGGGTATTCCTCTTTCCTGGAAGACTTGTGCGGGGGAGGTACGGGGACTCGATGCACAGAGAACGCTCCCGCGCCCCAAGGGTTGGGGGAGCTTTTCTTCCTTAGCCAACCCTCCGCTCCCTAGAGCTGCTCGAGTAATTACCGTGGAGATACCAGTTCCCTTAAATGCCCTGCGTGGAACCTGGTATGGACGGCTCAGTCATGGGACCCAAAGAGAGATCTCCTTTCTCCCGGCACTTTCCCCAATGAAGGCTTGCTTCATGGACTCCTGTCTGGTTTAACGCTCTGCGGTCACCATCTTGAAAGTCTTACTTTTTGAACAAAGGGCCGGGCGTCTTCTTTTTGCACTGGTTCCCACAAATTATGTAGTTGTTCCTGACAGGCACCTTTGCCCATGGAAACAGGCCCATCTCATGGATAAGGAGGACTCCTGGATCTCTGAACCCGGGCCTGGGCCCTCTCCAGCCCCAGTTTTGTTAACTGCACATTGGGCTGAAGGTGGGGAGACGGGTGGTGTTAACATGACACTTTCCAGCTCCGTCATTATGACTCAGTGATCACAGCTTTCCTCTTAAAACACGGGTTGGGTTTGGTCTGTCTAGCGGTGGTCATTTTTTAGAAGAATAGTCTAAAATTCTTCTGGACCTGGTCTCTCCTTTCTCTTCCCAGGCCAGAGACGGGTCTCCCCCTAGTGCTTCCTAGGGGAATCTTCACTTTTGCTTTTTATTTTTCCCTTGGAGGTAATTTTTAGGTAATTCCTAAGATTTCCAGAGTCCAGTGGCCAGGGAATTCCCAGTCAGCTTTGGTCCATGGCTTCTCCCTCATGGTAATCATAGTCCTCTGCCTCCCAAATCTGTAGCAGATGAGAGGTTCCTGGGGCTCTGGGGTTCACCAGAGGCCGGAGCTCACCCTATAAGGTGGTTTCTGAGGAATGACCCATGGGACAATCAACCCCACAGTGCTACCAAACAGAGGAGCTCCAAAGAGGCTGTGAGCCACAGGCCACCCCCTCTGCCCCACCCTTCTCTACCTTTCCTCTTCCCTCTCCTAACCTTGCTTTTGCTACATCAGTGGTTTTCAAACCTTGGTATGCATCACAGTCACCTGGAGGGCTTGTTAAGATTAGTGGGCTTCATCCCCAAAGTTTCAGAATCTATAGGTCTGGGGCTGGGGTTCGAGATGACTCATTTTTAGCAAGTTCCCAGGTGTTGATGCTATTGATCCAGGGACCCAACTTGGAAAACCATTGCTCTAGGTCTGAGGTGGTGATAAGAGAATGGGCTTCTCTGTTCCTTCTCCCCAGGACAAGTGTACTTCAGTGGACATGACAGGGAAAAGCCCAATAGGGGCTATTCCTGAATACTTTCTGCTGAAGGTGTAAAAGGGAAAATACAATTTGCCCTTGTGGTGTCTTATTTTCATCTCCTACTTTTTCTGCAAGCAGTTCTCTTGGGGTTGTTGCAGAAATCTGTATTCCATATAAACATTTGCTGTGTCCACACCCTGTTACCCATCTCCACACACTTGAGACTCCTTCCCTTCCAGGATTACAGTGGGTGGTGTGAGGTCCTGGGCATGGACCCAGCTTGAGCTCTGAGTGACAGCCTGTTGGGGCAAGAAGCAGCAGGGATCTGACAACAAGTGCATCCCTGGAAGATTGGCTTTGAAATGCCATTTGTGAAATAATTGCTAACAGTCTCCATCTCTGTCCTTCCCTGCAGCCTCAAAGCATGGTTTGGGCAGCCCAGCCTAGATTTCCTGGATAGACTCATGGGGAGGGGCATCATCTCTGGCCATGGGAAACTGAGGACTATCTGAAACCATCAGGCATAAAGCTCTTCCCCAGTTGTCTGGGCTGTACAGAAAAATGCTCTAGTTTTTGTTTTCCTCCTCCAGCTCTGATTTGGTGGAGTGGCAGTAGCTGCTCTTAGCATGAATGCAGGAGGAGATAGTACAGGGCCAGAGCCCTACATTTGGCTTCTTGGATGGGAACGGAGATGAAAATGGAGATATTAATCATATAACTCCATGTAACCAATCCAAAAATTTATCATGAAGTTTATCTTAAAGTTCATCTCCCTGAGCCAAGAAATTAGAGTTGGGGCAGGTAGTTGCCCTCCTCAACCTCAACATGAGGCTTCCTGGCTGGGGCGTGTCTCCTCTGATGCCAGTTTTCCCAGCCCAGTCCCCTTCCTCCCTGAAATCGCATCCCCCCACCACCCACAACACACACATAGACTTCTTTCTTGCTCACATACACACACCCACCCCACATGAATAGCAACTTATTCCTTCTTCTCCAGAGAAGAAGTGCTAAAGAAACTCTAGTCTCATTATAAGATCAGGACATTGCTGGGGTAGTGTCGGATGCCTGGACTTTAACATTTTTTGGATCTGTCTGGTCATTCAGGCTACAAGGGTGAGACCGCAGCATCTGCTGAAACACCTCCCCTGGGAGCTTTTCCCCCTTGTTAGTAGATCCTCTTGGCTCAGACCCATCGACTTTTTTCTGTTTGTGACTCACTCCCAGCAGAGTGGGTGTGCTGCTTTTATTTTTGACCAAGGGGAAGGATTATGACAGTGAGTTTAGAGTGTGTGGTCAGGGTGTGAGATCACTTCAGAGGTGGTCCCAGAGCATGCTGGTTTTCCCGTTGGGTGAGTTGTTTTACCACTGTTCCCCAGTCTCCCTCCCCAAGTCCCCTAGTAAGAAGGAAAACGGAAGGACAGAACATGGCCTGACTTCCTGAAAGGGATGTTTTTTGGTTTTGTTTGGCTTTGAGGCATTTGAAGTCGCCTGAAATCCCCGAAGCTTTCAGGGAACTCCCGGAGATTCTGACAGTTGCACAACTGTCTACATGGAATCGCTGTAAGAGTCAGGACAAGTTAGGTTATGCTGTAGTAATAAGCTCCACAGCTCAGTGCCCTGAAATAACAGACTCCTTTCTCACTCACATTACATGCCTTTTGCAGGTTGGCATGGGCTCTCTTCTCATCAGACTAACTATGTCTAATACTGCCAATCACTGTGCCAAAGGGAAATTGAGAGAGCCTGGAGGATCCCACACCAGCATTTAAAAGCTCCAGTCACTTTCGCTCACAGCTTATTGGCCAGAACTAGTCATATGACCCCACCCTACAAACAGGAGCAGATGTACAAGTCTACCTTGTGCTCAGAAGGGGAAAGAGCTGGAAATAGTTGGCAGTCAGCACTAATGACCAGTGCAGTCTTCAAGGGCATAGAGCAGTTATTCATCCATTTAATGAGTAATTCTCTGATACCCACTATGTATCAAGCACTGTTCTAAGCACTAAAGGTACAACAGTGAAATGGATATGTTCATGAAGCTCACATTTAATGAAAGAGCCAGACAATAAACAAACACAAGAGTAATATGATGTCAGGTTGTAAGTACTTTGATAAAAATCCAGCACATTAAGGGGATGAAGGTGATAGAGGCTACCCTATTTGAGTAGTCAAGAAAGACCTTCCTGGGGAGCAGACATTTAAACAGACCTGAACGAAGCAAGCCCTTTGTCTATCTGGGCAAGAATGTACCAGACTAAGAGAACAACAGGCGCAACAGCCTCAAAAACTTTTCAAGCTTTATGAACCTGAGTTTGTTCAAAATGCATATTCTTGGACCCGACCCTCTGATTTGTTATGTCTGGATTTTGGCCTGGATTTTGCAAGAGACTTTGATTCATATGGCTCACAGACCACACTTTGAAAATGGGGTTACAGCAGTGAATAGTTAAAATTGTGTGACCTCCTCCACAGACATTTGGAAAAAAATGCCCTTATCTTGATTAACTACGAAACACAGGTCTCCAGTGCTGCTTCCTTTCCTTCTTGGGCAGTGCGTTGCATACAGAGCTCAGCTTTCCCAGGAAGTGAGTGCTGCCTGCAATGTGTGATGGGAGTCAGTCATATTTTACATTACTAGACTGAGAGCAGGGACCATCACAAAATGTTGTTGGAGGATCAAAATTGTGTTTGTGAGAGAAATCCCTTGTAAAGTGCCATATGTTACACGTATTTGCTCAAGAAACATACATTGAGCATCTATTATGTGGCAGGCACTTTTGGCTTGAATGACTCCATCTTCATGGCAACTCTGTGAAATGGCTGGCATTCCTATTTTACAGATGAGAAAATCAAGGCTCAGAGAAGTCATGTGACTGGCCCAAACAGGTATCACAGTCTGGACTCATATCCACTCAGGTCCATGAATTTGCCTTTGTCCTGCCCAGCTGGTGTGGTAGAAAGGGCAGGGCTCAGAATCTCTGATCACGCTTTGTAGGTGCAGTTTGAAGGATCAGCAAAATCTTTTCCCAGTTTCCTCTCCCTATGGAAACCCCGCTCCACTCCAAAGGTCTGGTCCAAACGCCAGGTCCTCCAGAGCCTTCTCAGAGTCACCCAGACCTCACTCATGGCTCCTTCCCTGGGATCTCACAAGAAGCCCATTGTGCCTCTGACATTCAGAGTATCCTAACATGAGTCGCAGCTCAGTTTGCACATGTCTGCCTCCCTTACTTGGGTCTTGTGGTCTTTCTGATCCCACCGTGCAGGGCTAACTGGAGATGCTCATTAACCTGTACCTATTCTAGGATTTTTTTCTTAAATTTCCAGGATTTTTCTTAAATTTCCAGGATTCTTAGATTTCCAGGATTTTTAAAATTTCCAGAATTTCCAGGATTTTTCTTAAATTTCCAGGATTTTTTTCTCTTCAAGCCATGCCCCCTGCACCCAGAGATGGGGAGATGGAGGAATCGTTTGGTTTGGGGAGCATGGAAGGTCCCCGAGGACCTGCTGGGGCGGGGTAGAAGTTGGAGTAGTATTGGGAGCTCCATTTAAGACTCATGTACCTCCTCCAAGATGCTGGTCACTGGGTGAATTTCCTGCCTCCAGATGTTTGTAGCTGGCCAGGGCTGAGGGCTGGTGGGGCACCATCTCCACTCTTGATGGAATGGGCTTTCTGTGTGTCACCAAACTCCAGTGCTCCCAAGGGGATCTCCTAGGTCCTTGACAGTACTTGGGGACAAGAAGGGCAGATCAAGGTGGGGACGAAAGCAGGGAGAGATACGAGGGCTCCTGGAAAGGTGTCATCATGTAGAGTGGGGGCAGGTGGGGCTTGTTTTCCACCAGTTTTAGTGGCACCTCCTCCATCCATCTCAATTATGAAATTTTTCCATCCTGAACTGCTCTGCCAGGCTTATGATAAGACTGGTGTGTGTGTGTGTGTGTGTGTGTGTGTTTCTTCTTTCTGCATTGGAAAAACTCAGCTATTCCAGGCAGATTTGTCAGCAATTTTTTTTCCTCAGCCACAGGGAAGGCTCCAAGCCATAGCCACTTGCATTCCAGCACTAAGCCAACTCGGCCCACTGTGGTGGTAGGAAGTCATGGACTGGGTTACAACAGACCAGCGAGAGCAGGGTGGCCTGGGTGACCTCACAGGCTCTCCCTGCCCTACCCCGGCCCCCACCTGTCTCCTCCTCTGTGCTCTGTGTCTCCCTGTCTTGCCTCTCCTTCCTGTTCCCTCTCCCCATGCCCTGCTCATCCTCTCTCCCTCTCCCTCACCATCCCTCTTCATCTCCCCGTCCCTCTCTCCTTTCTCACTCCCACCTCTTATCTCACCCCTCCTCCTCTGTCTCTGGTGAAGAATGAAGAGAAGGGCACCACACTGCTCCAGCGGCAGTCATTCTGAGCTCCCAAGGAACAGAAACTGAAGCTATTTCAGGTCAGCCTGGCTCATTCCTTAACACTTCCCATTGGGGTTGCCTGATTAAGGATCCTTTGTGAGATGGGGGAAAAGAAGCCAGAACTCCACCCTTTAAAAAATCATCGAAGCATGGTTGGGCCTGGTGACTCACGCCTGTCATCCCAGCACTTTGGGAGGCCGAGGCGGGCAGATCACCTGAGGTCAGAAGTTTGAGACCAGCCTGGCCAAACATGGCGAAAACTCCATCTCTACTAAAAATACAAAAATTAGCCAGGTGTGGTAGCGGGCACCTGTAGACCCAGCTACTAGGGAGGCTGAGTCAGGAGAATGGCTGGAACCTGGGAGGTGGTTGCAGTGAGCCGAGATTGCACCACTGCACTCCAGCCTGGGGGATAGAGTGATATTCTGTCTCAAATAAATAAATAAATAATACAGGCTGAGTGTGGTGGCTCACACCTATAATCCCAGCACTTTCGGAGGCTGAGGCGGGCTGATCACGAGATCGGGAGATCGAGACCATCCTGGCCAACGCAGTGAAACCCTGTCTCTACTAAAAATACAAAAATTAGCTGGGCGTGGTGGCACGTGCCTGTAGTACCAGCTACTTGGGAGGCTGAGGCAGGAGAATTACTTAAACCAGGAAGTTGGAGGTTGCAGTGAGCCAAGATTGCGCCACTGCACTCCAGCTGGGTGACAGAGCAAGGATCTGTCCTAAACAAATATATAAACATAAATTAAAAAAAAAAAATCAGTGAAGCAGTTTGGAAGTGAACCCAAAATGACCAGTTGCAGCAATCCTTTGAGGATAGTGAAGCAAAGCGGCTCCATGAAAGCAAACTGTGGTTCCAGTAGGAGGGTGGCCTGGCCATGGTTGAGATCCATCCTGTCCTTAGACTGGCTGCCCTGGCCTCAGCTCTCAGGGTGGGTATGGGGTGGGGTGCCTGGTCCAGTGTACCATGCACTGCCAATTGGCCTCTGTTGGACCATTCACATGCCCTCTGCAGGATCTTTGTAAACTCTGCCTCAGTGTTCTCAAACCTGAGCTGGTGTGAGAATTACCAGGGAAGCTCATCAATAATACAGATTCCTGGGTCACACCCTTACCAATTGGATTCAGGAGCTGAGTAGGGTCTCAAAGGACAGCAGTCTCAAGAGAGGAAACTATGTGGATTCTGGGAGAGAAATAGAGATATAGCCCTGCAGCACCATGCCCTCCAGAGCTGACTGTACTTCCAGCCTGGGTACCTGGGACAGGCCCCCTCATCCTTCCAGTTAGGCCCCCTTTTAGCTTGGATCAGCCTGTTTTAAGAGTCTGCTAGCCATGAATCTGAATGCCACATGGAATCTTCCCAGATATCTGTGACTGATCTGAGCCTCCGACTCAGCCCATCTGAGACAAGACCTTCTGTTTCCTCTACTTATCCTGTGCAGGGGCTCATAGCTGAATGAGGTGGGGAGGGGATGAGGAAGGTGAGCAGAGTATGCAGAAAACTATTGTGTTAATAATATTGTGTTTTGGGCCGGTGCAGTGGCTCACGCCTGTAATCCTAGCCCTTTGGGAGGCCGAGGTGGGTGGATCACCTGAAGTCAGGAGTTTGAGACCAGCCTGACCAACATAGAGAAACCCCGTCTCTACCAAAAATACAAAATTAGCCGGGCATGGTGGCACACACCTGTAATCCCAGCTACTCAGGAGGCTGAGGCAGGAGAATAGCTTGAACCCGGGAGGCAGAGGTTGCAGCGAGCTGAGATCGTGCCATTGTACTCCAGCCTGGGCAACAAGAGCGAAACTCTGTCTCAAAAAATAATAATATTAATAACATTGTGCTTTAGGCACTTTATGCACATAGCTAATCTATTCCTACCCATAACTTTCCACTCACCACATGGGCACCAAAGAGTAGTATCTTTAAAATACCAGTTGGACTGGACCTAAAACCTGTCTGTGGTCTCTGGGGTAAAGTCCAAGTTCCTCAGTGTGGCCCACAAGGACCTTTTGGACTGGCTCCTCCCTTTCCACAATATCAGCTTCCAACTTTAACCTACTCTCCAGTCATACAGAAATACTTGTAGCTCTTCCCATGCCTGTGCTGCTGCTGCTCCCACGGCCAGGAATGCCTCCCATGCCTTCTTTGCTAGGTATCACCTGCTCACCTGCTAAGACTCCTCTTTGGAGTCACCTGCTCTCAAAGTCATTCCCTGACACTTAGGAGGGTTCCCAGCCTGACCTAAGCACCCTCCCCTGTGAGGATGGTGACTCAGGACCACACTGGAGATTTGCATTCCTAGCACAGCACCTCCTCCGTGATGGGAAGCTATCTGTGGCACGACTGTCTTCCCCCACAGAGGTGAGCTCCCTATGAGCCAGAAAGGTGGCTTAGTCACCTCTGTAGTTCCAGCATCCCATGGGCCTGGTGCACTGTGAGGGCTTAGTTCTTGTCTGGTGAACTGAATGGGCTCTTTTCATTTTAAGTGTTATGTTAGGAATCACTGCAGAGAATGGAGAGGTACATTAAAGAGGTCTTCAGACACCTGAGGATCTTTTGGGTTGTTCTGGGTCTTGGTCCAGTTCCTCGTTTTCTACTGAGACGGAATCAGCAGCTCTGCAGAACCTCAGATCCAGGGAGTCACTGATGTCAGCAGCTCTGCCTGGCATAGAAACGAACTGAAGCTGCTGGGCATGGTGGCTCACGCCTGTAATCCTAACACTTTGGGAGGCCAAGGAAGGAGGGTCGCTTGAGCTCAAGAGTTCAAGACCAGCTTGTGCAACATAGTGAGACCTCATCTCTGCAAAAATATAAAATTAGCTGGGTGTGGCAGTGCATGCCTGTAGTCCCAGCTACTTGGGAGGCTGAGGCAGGAGGATTGCTTGGTCCTACAGTGAGTAGTAGTGGTGATCGCTTGATCACTACAGTGAGTCAAAGCTGTAGTGAGCCAAGATTGTACCATTCCACTGCAACCTGGGCAACAGAGCAAAACCCTGCCCAAAAAAAAGACAAACAAACTGAACTGAAGCCTTTGAGTGAGTTTGTCCACCACATCTCATGGGCTTTGCTCATGAGATCATAGAGCCTGGATCATATCATCTCCCAAAAATCTGCATTTGGCATTCAGGGATCCCCTGGCTCTTCACTGAGCTCCACCAAGCACATGGGGTCCAGAGCAGCTGCTGCTGCCAGGGAAAACCCATTGTGGGACTTCCCTGAAGGGTCACTCATGGGCCGGAAGTATTGGCCAGAAATTCAGGCCAGCAGAGTGGACGAGAGGTGGTCTAGTACCCAGAAACATCAAGGCAGCAGCTGGTCTCTGAGGCCCCAGGACTTGAACCCCTGGGCTTAAGTGACTCCATGGGCTTGAGGCCAAAATAGCAAACACAAAGCCAGTTGGGCCTGATGCAAGGAAATAACCTCCAGCCACCTTCCCCCGGGCCTTTAGAATGCTGGGCTTTCCACAGAGAAGGAGCACAAAGGACAGCAGCCTCCAGGACTCACCCTTCCCCACTTCTGGCCCCGCCAGGTCAGTAGAGTGGCCTCAGGATGTGGGGCTCCCATAAAGATGGGCAGGAAGGATCTCTGGGGTCATTTCCAGCCAAGCATAATGCTGTCTTCATGCCTCAAAGCACAGTGGGACTTCCCACTCATCTCTCTCTCCTACTGGGGCTACCTTACTGCGTTTCCCCTTCCCTTTCCTTCACCCACCCAGGTAGGTGGGTAGTCCAGCTCTGGTTTATGGGAAGGCTGGAGGTAAATTTGCAAGCAGTTTGCAAAAGTCAGAATGCCTTGCCCAGGCACCACACTAGATTCTAGACAAAATGAAGGAATGCTTAAAATAACCCATAATACTATTCAAATCCACTACTTAGGACATAGCCTAGGTTTTGAACAGTGATGGAGATGGGAAAAAAACAGTAGCCACTTAGATGGTGGGTTTGAAGAAAAAAAAAAAAGAATACCTTTCTCCCTAAGTTCCAGCCCCTTCGCATAGCTTTCCAAATGATGGGGGGCAAGAGAATGCAAGGAATGGGAAGGCACCCCTTGGGTTCTTCCTTGAAATTAGGGCCCATTTAGGGGAAAGGCAGAAATCAGGACATGACCGATTCCCACCCCTATTTCCCAGCACTTCTCACAGATCCCCGCCCAGACCCGACTTGGTTGCCAAGCACACCCAGCTGAGAGCCTTCCCTGCCTCACAGACACAGCCCAGGGAGAGCCACCAGAAACAGAAATGAAGGCCACATTTATTCCACTTCTTGAAGGTGCAGGCCTTGGACCTGCCCAGACTCACAGGCCTGGCTGCATGTCCCAGGACTAGCCGGAGCCTCAGAGAGTGAGGGAGAGGCAAAGGGGCCCCAAGACACTGGTACTGGCCTTGGCCACCCATTTTCTCAACTTTAGGCTCAGTCAGACCAAGCATAGAAAGAACAGGAGGCTCTACATTGCCTGGGGCTGAGAGTGGTGGCCCTTAGAAATCACATGGGAGCAGAGAGAGCTGTGTTCAACATGAAATGCTTGAAGAGGAAGGAAGACTGTGATGAGGTCGTTTGACCTAGTGCGCTGGGGAAACCCCAGGAGGCCGCCTCTCCTGTTGGCTAGGGAGTGAAGTCCTGTAAACCAGAGGGAGTGGGAGGGCATATGGAAGCCTCTTCTCCCCACAGCCCAGCCAGGGTCACGGAGGAGCAGTACCTGAGCCTGGAGAAGATGGAAAGGTCAGCCCAGGCAGTGGCTGCCACACTCTTTCCTGTGGGTCCCAACAGAGGTGGCCTGGTGCCCAGGCTCAGCTGTGCTGCTTCCCAAGGAGAAAGGCAGTGGAAGGTAATGCTGGCGACATCCCGGCCAGCAGCCAGGAGGGAGGTAGGCTGATGTGATGGGATGGGATCTTGCCCTGGGTTGATCTCACGGTGCAGGAGAGCAGTGTTGGAATCATTCTAATGCTTCAGGATGCCTCATGCGCCCCATGGAGCTCAGACATCAGGAGCTGCTGGGACTCTATTTAGCCTACAAGAAAAGGTACAGGCTAGCAGTGCCCACCTGTTGGAGAGGCCTGCAGACCACACTCCAGGGCCCAGCACAATTAGCTTTCAAGAACACTGAGCCATTCAAGTCCTCAGCTCTCCTCTTGTAGCAGCCTCACTCCCTGACAAGAACCCACTGGCTCTCACCTCTGACTATATGTTGGAATCACTTGGAAAGCTTATACAAATCCTAACCACAAGCTGCACCCAGAGTCTCTGGGGCAAGACCCAGGCGTCTGTACTTTTAAAAGATCCCCTGGTGATTCCAATGTGCAGCCAAGGTTTAGGAGGAGGAGAAAGGAGTTTAAACTGGTTCATTTGGCTCTTTGGCTATAGCTCTGAATAAGGAAGTGAAAATTCACTAAAATAAAGTTTTGAGCTATCTGCAAATAGATCACATATCACAGCAAGAGCAATTTATGTTGTCACTAAAATTAGAACTTCCTGACCAAGAGGGCTGTTTTGGAAAATCCTTCCAAGAAGCTGTCAAATGTCCTCTTTGTGGGTGTTTAAGAGGACGAGTTCTCTTGCTGGAACAGGACAGGCAGGAGACTCCTCCCTTACCCAAGGACCCTCTGAAACTCTGGGGACAAACCACAAGCTCTGCTCCTGGTTTCCCTACCTCCTGGCCCCAATCCTAGTGTCAGACTGGAGTGGCCTCTGGGGAAGAAGTAACATTTAGTGAGCCCTTCCTTCCACAGCCCCTACCCCCAAGCACCTCGCATACCTCATTTTATTTAATCCCTATGTTAATACCATGAGGTAGAAATTATTACTCCTGTCTCACAGGGGAGGGAACTGAAGCACAAAGCTGAACACACCTCCCGGGATCACGCAGTTGGTAAGAAGCAGGGTCAGGATTGAAATCCTGTAGGAATCTCTGCTGACTCTACC
The DNA here is from genome assembly GCF_000951035.1 of Colobus angolensis palliatus. NCBI lineage: Eukaryota > Metazoa > Chordata > Mammalia > Primates > Cercopithecidae > Colobus > Colobus angolensis. The sequence continues at coordinate 3,470,650 of NW_012110920.1, read as the reverse complement.
CTGCCGTTGGTTCCCAGACAGGAAAATGACAGACACGAGGATGATAGGCAGGAGTGGGAGATGCGTGCACGTGTGTACATGTATATAAACAGGGCTGCTGGCCTTCAGGGCAAGCAAGGACCATCCTTTATCCTGGGGTTATCTCTCTTTGGTGATAAAATGTGTTTTATAAAGTGGGATTACTCGATGACAGGGCTTTTTTTTTTTTTTTTTTTTTTACTTCAAATGTGCTTACTTGGTTTTGTGAGCAGCTGGTAACTCTGTTGGTCTTGAGTTTTCTTTTAGAACTTTTACTGGTACGTAGCCAGGCGCGGTGGCTCATGTCTGTAATCCCAGTACTTTGGGAGGTCAAGGCAGGCGGATCACCTGAGGCCAGGAGTTCGAGACCAGCCTGGCCAACATAGTGAAACCCCATCTCTACTAAAAATATAAAAATTAGCTGGGTGTGGTGGTGGGCGCCTGTAATCCCAACTACTTGGGAGGCTGAGGCAGGAGAATTGCTTGAACCCAGGAGATGGAGGTTGCAGTGAGCCGACACAGTACCACTGCACTCCAGCCTGGGTGACAAAGTGAGACTCCATCTCAAAAAAAAAAAAAAAGAAAAAAGAACTTTTACTGGTACACAAAATCTCAATCTCGAGTCGGAGCCCTCTTGCGTTCCCACACCAACCTCTCACGACCCCTCAGTGCCCCGGGGAGGGGAGTTGAATCAGGAGATGATCCTGCAGCCCCGGGCTGGCCCATGAGCATTGGCAAGAGGGACAGGAGCCCCACAAGGCTAGAGAAACACTGGCCTTGGACATCGTACCTAAGCTGTGTGTGCTGTGGCTTCCTGGGGTAGCACATGGGGATGAAAACAGCACCTATCCTGAGGATGGCTGTGATTGAAGGAGGCGGTCTGGGGCAGCTTGGGCACAGAGTACATATGGAGTGCAGAGCTGGACACAGGCGCAAACCCCACACCTCCAGGCCCCCACCTCCCTGACAGCATGGGGGCTCACATTTTAAAGGCTATAAGTGAATCCTACACCTCCTGAGGATGTCAACTTATTTGTGGAAAACGCCTAATCTTCAACAGGGCTGCTTGGAAAATGGACACGTGTCATCAAACCTGCATGGGAAGGCATGGGGACTCTTCGCCGCCCCAGGCAAGGGTAGCTTGAAGACCCAGCCCTGACCCACACAAGGTGAAAGCTCCTTACCGCTCAATGATGCGGTTGTTATCCAGGAGGTCAGACGCCAGCAGCTTCATTCCCTCGCAGAGCTCTTGCATGCTGCCCAAGGCAGAGGCAGGAGAAGTGGCTGAGGCCAGAAGTTGCCCTGCCCAGACCCCTTTCCTGGGAGGCCCACCCTCCTCTGCAGCTCCCCCAAAGAAGCCTCTTTATTCTTTTTTGTTTGCTTATTTGAGACGGAGTCTTGCTCCCTTGCCCAGGCTGGAGTGCAGTGGCACTATCTTGGCTGACTGCAACCTCTGCCTCCCGGATTCAAGCAATTCTTGTGCCTCAGCCTCCCGAGTAGCTGAGATTACAGGTGCATGCCACCACACCTGGCTAAATTTTGTATTTTTACTAGAGATGGTGTTTCACCATGTTTGCCAGGTTGGTCTTGAACTTCTGGCCTCAAGTTGATCCGCCCACCTTGGCCTCCCAAAGTGCTGGGATTACAGGCATGAGCTACTGCGCCCAGCCAGTCTCTTTAATCTTGCCTCTTAGGACTGGCATGAGGCCAAACCCCTCAAGGTCTAACCTCAGCATGCTCCCTACAACCCCCTTCCACACAGATACACACCCCCTTTCTCCCCAGCACTTACTGGAGAAGCAGGTCCTTTGGTGTAGGGCTGGGGTAAGGAGCTATGGGAGGTGGGGAGGCCTGAGCCCCCTTTGCTCGGTCCTGAAGAAGCTGGTGAGATAGCTCTTCCAGGATCTGCAAGGAAGCCATACTTTAGTCAGCACTTAGTAGCCAGCTTATGTGTAGCTGGGTAAGGGGAGTACTTGAGGAGGTGAAGACAGGGGTAACAAGAGCCCCAGCCTGCATCCCCAGAGCACCTAGAATTCCTCCGCCATGCCCACCTTGCTGAGACTCTCCTGGACCCCCTGGGCTTCTGTGTTACAGGCGGCCACAGAACAGCCGACCAGGCGCAGGTGGTTCCTGGTCTCATGCACCACCCTCAAGAGAACAGACAGAGACTTAGAATTAGAGCAGGACTCAGCCCACTCACCAGGACTTGCCTAGCTGCCATCGGGTCCGCACATGGACACAGATGGGTCCCGGGTATTTGCCTCCCTCGCTGCTTCTGCCCTGCCAGCTGTGCCCTCTACGCTTGCCTGCCCCACTGTAATAATGCAGATGCACACAGCTGGCTGAGGCTGGGAGGGCCCCTCCAGAGTCGCAGTGGGGAGCACCAACAACATGCTTGTGGCTGGGGCTGGGTGACACATGCCGGCTATGGTGAGTGTGGCACCAGTCAGGCTGCAGACAGGCAGAGGATAGCCCACACTAGGGCTCTCGGTGTGGGGAACTCCCCACACTCTCATTTCCAGAGTGAATTCTCTTCTGTCTCTAAGTGGAGAGAAGGAGTAGGAACATTTTCCCCGAGGCCCAGAGCCGTGAAATCAGGGGTTGGTGCTCAGCCCTGGCCACACATTAGAATCACCTGGAGAAGCTGTACTACACTGATATCCAAGCCCTGCTCCAGAGCCATTACACCAGAATGTGTGGTGGGTTGGAGTAGGAGAAGCAGTCATTGGTATTCTGATATGAGGACAGGTGAGTGCCCAGGTCTCAGCCCCATAACAAGGTGAGGTCCTACAGGCCTCAGAACGTGGCAGCACGTGGGAAATTGTCCTCTCTTCTCTGGAGGGGCCAACTTTCACACAGGCGGGGGAACGGAGAGTGGGCCTGATCTGAGAAGGCGGATCCCCATAACTCCTGAAGGGGATGGTGTGACAGAGGATTCTCCTTAAGGGCCACTGCCACTGTCCTTATCCCAGGGGGATCTAGTGTTCTCTTAAAGGAGATTTCTCAATACAACCAGGTGGAACGGTAGAAAGAATCCAGATTTGATTTGATTTTACAGCCCAGATGGTAGAGGCAGACAGAGCCACATATGAGTCTTGGGCCTGCCACTTACTAGCCATGTGAGGTGCAGAGGAGACCTGTTCTCAGAGCCTCAGCTTCCTCGTCTAGGAAATAGGGTGATGATATCTGCCGTGTCGGACAGGTGTTGTGGGATTAAATAAGCTAAGCTATAGAAATCTCCCAGCCGACTGCCTGGTCCACCCAGGAACACAAAACCACGCATCTGCTCACACCCCTTCACTCGCTCCTCCCTCTCCCTCAGGGCTCCACAAAGCCCTGGGTCCTCTGAAGTCTAGAAGGGCCAGGCCAGGCCCTGGGCTCCACGAGCTCAGGAAGGGCTGTTACCTCATCCTCTTGCCGTGCGTGACTAGGGATGCTTGATACTTCTGCACGCACTCCTCCTGGAACACCTGCAGGAGCCTTTTGGCTAAATGGCTGAAATTCATCCTGGAATGACAGGGAACAAAGGCACAGATGGGCCGCCAGAACCGCTGTGCCCAAGCCCACCATCCCTCAGTCTCCGTCACCACCTTGTCGTACGTGCCCAAGCCCTGCGACCACAGCAGGGCTATGTCTCTGGGAAAGGAGGAAGGACAGTCACACACTTGGATTGTGAAGGCTGCGGTGGCCAGCAAAACCCACATCCACAGGGAGACATGGGAGACGCACAGCGGGTCCTCGGGGAACACACACGTGCTCAAGCTTAGTCCTCAGGAAAGGGAAGGGAAAGTGAGGCAGTCGTGGAAAGAAGGTGTGTGTGTCCGCGTGCGGGGGGTCGGGGTGCTTGTAGAACTGGGGGAGTGAGTTCCCAGATAACCATTAACTCACGGAGGGCCTCCTGGACATGAGTGTGTCCAGGAAACATGGGAGACAGAGGAGCAGGGGGAGGCAGGGAAGGTTCAGGCAGAGGCAGAAGCAGGAAGTGGTAAGTGATCCCTCAGTGAGGACGACTAGAGAGAAAAAAAAAAAGCCTGCAAACAGTCTTGTCCGTACCAGAAGTAAACCCAGTTACATCAGGGTTGCATCTGAGAAGCCTCCCTCCAATTAAGCTATGCACACTCCCTCCCCTGGCCCCAGATAACCTGTTATCCCCAACTGCTCAGCTGCAGCCCGGGGCAGGGCCCTTCACGGCCTCTCCTCTGGCGTTGAGGATCGCTCTGCCCCGAGGACACCCACCCTCCTGCCCACCCGCCTGCAGGCGGACAGGCCACTCACTTATCCAGCTTGTGAATCTGTTCCTCATTGTAGCCAAGCCCTGGAGAAAACAGACAGGACAGATGTCACCTATTCAATCAGTCAACCAAACAGAGTGCAGCAAGGGTCAGGAGACAGTTACAAAGACAAAGACAGCCCAGCCCGTGCTGCTTCACGGGAACTCACGGCCCAGCAGAATACGAAGCGCAAAGGAGTGAAGCCAGCACCCAAGTAGCTGATTAGGACAAAGCCGGGGCCTCAAGAAGCCCGGAGGAAGTTGTGTGAGGGCCCCAGGGGAAGGCAGCCCGCAGTGCAGGGCCAGGGTGGGGACGTGGGGGATGCTTCGGGTGGGAGGTGGGGGATGAATGGGCTTGGAAGGAGGCTCAGTCAGCCATAGCCCCTTATCCAGCACCCTCCCAGAGTGACTGATGCCTGCAGCTGGATGGTCCCATCCCTGAATGTTCACAGGCTCTGCCTGCAATGAGCTAGAGAAACCAGGCCACTACCTTCTACCTCCCCGCTCTGCCCAGCCACTTTTGCCACAAAGGCTGAAGCTTTCACGGCCTTGGCTGCCTCCTGAAGGGCCCTAAGGCTCATGTACTAGGGATATGCTGCCCCCTCCTGCTCTCCGTAGGAATGGGCCTCCAGGGTGGCGGCAGCCACAAGATGAAATGATGATGGAGGTTCTCTTGGTGGGCCTCCCCATCCCACTCCTCCAATAGCAGAGTCCCCCTCCTGCGCCCTGCACTCGGCCAGCTGAGAGCATGTGTGCAGTCCAAGAGACCTAGGGCAAGCCTCAGCCCTTTCTCCCGTTGGCAGGCGGCTCTGAAGGCGAGTGATTTCACTTCGCTGAGCCTGTCTCCTCATCCATCACAGGTTCCACACGGGAGTCCCATGAGGTTCAAGCGAGAGTGCCCTGAAGACCACTGGGCGTTTTAAAAAATGGTATCTTTCAACACGCTGGGTTTTAACAGTTAGATGTTCATTTTTAATTTTAATAAAGGACTCTTAAAGACCAAAAGAAGTAAAACTGCTTTGAGGCTGTAACATGGGATGGTTAAAAGCAGTTGGGCCTAGATTCCTTGGGCTGCTTAACCTTTCTGTGCCTTGGTTTTCTCATCTATAAAATGGGGAAGGTAACGATGCCTAGAGGTTTTGTTATTGTTGTTGATGTTTGAGACAGGGTTTCCCTCTCGCCCTGGCTGGAGTGCTGCAGTGGTGTGATCTCAGCTCATTGCAGCCTCCAACTCCCAGCTCCCAGGCTCAGGTGATCCTCCCACCTCAGCCTCCCAAGTAGTTAGGACTACAGGCACATGCCCATGGCCAGCTAATTCTGTTTACTTTTTGTAGAGATGGGGTCTTACTATGTTGCCCAGGCTGGTCTTGAACTCCTGGACCCAAGTGTTCCTCCTGCTTCAGCTTTCCAAAGTGCTGAGATTACAGGCATGAGCCACCGCACCCAGCTCCACACACACACATATATAAAATTTAGTTTCCCAACAGAGATGTGTTATAAATGAAATATATATATATATGTGAAATATAAAACAACAAAGCGATGGAAAAGCATCCTGTAGTCCCAGCCAGTCAGGAGGCTGAAGTGGGAGGATGGCTTGAGCCCAGGAGGTTGAGGCAACAGTGGGCAGTGATCATGCTATTGTACTCCTGCCTGGGTGACAGAGAACGGCCCTGTCTCAAATATATATATTAGCATGTAATCAATATAAACAGAATTGCTAAGGAAATAAGTTATGTATTTATGTGATAGCACAAAAAGAATATAAGGTATTTCTTTAGTGATTTTGTCTATATTGATTGCATGCTAAAATGACACTGGATATATTGGGTTGAATAACACATTAAAATTAATTTCACTTGTTTCTACTTTTTAAAAATCGGCTACTAGAAAACTTAGAATTACATATGTGTCTGGCATTGTATTTCTACTGGACAGCGGTTTTTAGATAATCCCAAGGACAGAAGATAATTTGGCAATCAAGCCCAAGACCTTCAGTCTACAGATGAGGAAATGCTTGGGGCCTGGGAGGGGAGGGGAAGGTTTGGTTCCTGGTGTGTTAGTTCCCCAACCAGAAGTGTCAACTGGAGCCTCCGCAGGCTTCCTCCAACCCCCTCACCAGCCCTCCCTGGGTCCCCCCTTGCACTACCCCACAATGGCAGTCACTTTGGACATGCAGCTTCCCACCCCCGAGCCTGTGAATGGGCCGCGCCTGCCACAACGTCCTTCTGAGGATTAATGGATCATGCAGCCAAAATGCCTGACCCAGAGACTCAAAACGGGACTTCTCCTGATCCCCTCTTTTCTGGAAAACCTGACTACCTCAGTGCCCCAAGGACACAATGGATAGTGACATTTTATACTTTAAAATGCTCTTCCAAGGTGAGGGATCTCTTTCCAGGACTACCTCTCCTAGAGCACCCAGGCTCTAGGAGCCTGGTGGATCCCCCACTGGATCCCCCAACCATGTGATCCAAATCTCTCATGTGGCAACAGGCAGGCATATAAAGGTTTCACGTCCCCCACTGGCCTGCAGGCAGCTTGCAGACGGGGGCCCTGCCCTAGAGCAGCTGCAGAGAACCATCCACTTAGTGGGCCTCCAAGACCACCAGCTGGAGGTTAGTGGCCACTTAGCTGGAGGTTAGTGGCCACTGGTAGCAATGACTCACCAGAGAAAAGGAAGAAAGAAGGGAGACAGAGGAGAGAGAAGGGACATCTGCCCTCCCTGGGCTCACCTGGCCTCATCCTAGACTTCTTGAACTGTTTGTAGATGAAGTTCATCTTGTCCAAACAGCACTGAATCTGCTGGATGCTGTGGGCAGATGACAGGGACCAGGTGTTGGAAGAATCTAACGGCACAGAGCAAAGAGGAGGGAGGCGAAGGGTGGCAGTGGAATAGGGGAGGAGCCTCACTGCCACAGTTTTGGGGGATCAATTTGGGAGTGGAGGTGACTGTCTCTAGGCTTATTTGAGACCCCATACAGTCAGCCAGCCATCTCTCATTCTCATGGCTTATTCTTCCTCTCTCTCACACACATGCACTCACAGCATGAGTTAAGTAGGAGACAAGAGAGACAGGAAGCCAAGCAGGACAAGCAACAGAAACGTGGCCTTTCCTACATGAGAAGTTGTGAGACTAGGCCCTGGGAAGAAGCCTAGGCCCCTGAAACCTAAGAGCGTGTCTGGCAGTGACAGCTGGGGATGGAAGGGAGCTAAAATCTCTCTCTGGTCAACTGGAAAAGGCAGAAGAGTATAGTTTCTTGGTTTACCCAACGCGTGGCACACAGCAGAAACTTAACATAAATAATGAATCAGTAATCCTTGTTGAAAACAAGAATGAATCAACAGGTCTTGGTCCTGCCTGGAGGTGGAGGAACTGGGGAGATGATCTCCCGATGACCTTCTCGGTCCGGGGTTGAAGGTCAGTATTATTTCTTCCTTCCCCTTTTCAGGCTGGAAACAAACACTTTGTCTGAGAAGTCGCGAGTGTGTGGGGAAAGTTCTTCCTCACCCTCAGGCCTATGTAGCTCCACTCCCTCCCTGCAGCACCTCCAAGTGACCCCATCTCTGCTATTTCTGGAGCCGGACTCTGAACAGAGCAGGGGCTTGTTCCAGGGCTCTGCCAGCCGAAGGAGCCTGCCCCGCCAGGAACATGTGGGTGGAAGACGAAGTAGCTGGGACAGGCCTTAGATCCACAGCCTTCATCCAAATGGACAGGGCCTCGATTCTCAGCCTTAATCCAAAAGACAGGGTCTGGGATCCACAGCCTTCATCCAAAAGGATGGGGCCTCAGAACTGCAGCCTTCATCCAAAAGGACAGCCTGAGATCCACAGCCTTCATGCAAAAGGACGGAGCCTCGATCCTCAGCCTTCATCCAAAAGACAGGGCCTGGGATCCTCAGCCTTCATCCAAAAGGACAGGGCCTTGATCCTCAGCCTTCATCCAAAAGACAGGGCCTCGATCCTCAGCCTTCATCCAAAAGGACAGGCCTCAGAACTGCAGCCTTCATCCAAAAGACAGGGCCTGGGATCTGCAGACTTCATCCAAAAGGGCGAGGCCTCAGATCCACAGTCTTCATCCAAAAGACAGGGCTTCGATCCTCAGCCTTCATCCAAAAGGACAGGGCCTCAATCCTCAGCCTTCATCCAAAAGGACAGGGCCTCGATCCTCAGCCTTCATCCAAAAGGACAGGCCTCAGATCTGCAGCCTTCATCCAAAAGGCTCGGGGCCAAATGGGCTCTGAATTCAGAATCGTCTTCTGATATTGGAAAGGCAATTTGGTGCCCACACAGTGTGTTGTGGAATGGCCTGAGCAGGGCATCAACTCTTAATCAGACACATTCACATCTCCAAAGAACCACAAGAACATTCACCCCAAGTGGGATAAAGTCTGTAAAGAGCCTTATTTGGTTTAGGTCAGGTTTTATGGCCAAAACAGTTAAGAAAACCTCCTGTGGCGTTCAGAGCTGTTTGAATTTAGAACTGAGGGCATGGGATGATGGATGGGGATAGGCCCAGATTACAGCAGGCACCAAAGAGAATGGGGAGGAGGTCCGCACTGGGCACTACCCACCCCCTGGTCAGAGGCGGCAAGGTAGGCAGCGGCTCCACACAGTCAGCTGGGGCTGGGGGAAGGGGATATTTCTATGCCTGTTAGAAGGGAGAGTCGTGCTTTAAAGCTTGTAAACCCCTGCCTGGCATAGGCCAAGAACATAGGCTTTTGAGGTAGACAGACCCGACCTGAAGCCACCTCTGTCATTTGTCATTTACTGGCTGTGACTCGGGATAAGTTAACCTCACTGATCGAGCTTCTACAAAAAGGGCATTATCGTAGCATCATTATTGTTTTCAGGATTCAACGAGATGCTGTACGTGAGAGGATCTGCCCAAGGGCCTGACACGAGAAAGGGAACTAAAGTCTTCTTTTGTTCAGAATTATTGCACCTGCTAAGATTCCCAAGGCGTTCCTCAAACTCCCAGATGGGAGCAGGACCCCAGATCATTTTCTCCTCCCGGCTGGTGTCTGGGGCAGTGCAGGGCGGGGGGTTCTTGTTCATTGCTGGATCTCCTCCACTCCCCCAGGCCCTAGCACTCTTGCCAAGAGAAAGGGGAATGCAAGCTGACGTCTGTAAAGGCTAAAGGCTACTGGACCTTTGGCGCTGCCCACTCCCCCACTCCCACCCCACAAAGAAGGAAAATCCCACAGACCTTCTGTCCTCATGTACCTGATCCCGGCTCTTCACCAGCTCCTGGCTCAGGCTGCTCAGGCTCTCCTGGGTCTCCGTGATATTTTGGGAGCATCTGGAGAGGACCTCAGCTAGCTGTGGGGCAAGAAGGCAGACCTCCGTGGGGTCTTCAGCCTGGGCACTGGTGGGCAGGCTGGCTGGACCATGGGCCCCCAGCTCTGATCCTGCTAAGCCCTTGCCCTCCAGCCTCACTCACAGTCCGCAGCCTGGACCTCAATTCTGCGGCCACCTTCAGTTCCTGGATCTCAGGTGTTCCAGCCACGTTGCTGGACCTTGAGGGAGGCAAGGAGAAAGGCCACATTTGGGGGCTTGGGAACAGCCAAGGTGGGAGGCAGAGAGCTCTGTGGGCACATGCTGGGCATAGCATCTGTGGGACAGCCTTGGTGGCTCTCCGGGTCTCTGGAGAGTTTTGTGTTTGGTACAGAGGCACCATCCTGAAGAGGGTCCTACTCACCCAAGTTGTGACATTGTTGAGTATTGCAAAGAATAAAGGTTGAGACAGACTGTAACACCTTGAGTCTATGAAAATCCATGGGCCCGTGATGCAAGGCTGCTGTTAATGATCTCCTTACCAGGAAACTTTGTAACTAAAGGGAAAGAATTAAGTTCCTGTCCAGTAGAAACTGTATTTCTTGATAACCAACAGCTTTCTGATGAGGGAAAAGCTATATTTTGTAGACTACTAGGCAATGATGTATCAGAAGTTTGAACATTATCATCTTGCTGCCCAGTGAAATTGTTACCAGAGGCATAGTGTTACAAGCAATGATGGATGATAAAGGGGTGAGCATTTGCACGGTGACAAGGTCACACCACTCTGCTTCTTTCTTCTACAGGGAAAATGTAACGTTACAGTAGAGGAATCAGGCTGTCACCAGCCAATGGTATATCGACATATAATGCCCGGCATCATCAATAATATATTCTAGCAAAAAATGTTCAACTGGAATCCATCTAGCCTTATGCACTCCCAGTTTAGGCCTGGCACAGTGGTTCATGCCTGTAATCCCAGTACTTTGGGAGACAGAAGTGGGAGGATTGCTTGAGGCCAGGAGTTTGAGATCAGCCTGGGCAACATAGTGAGACCCTGTCTCTACACAAATAAAAATAAAATAAAATAAAATAAAAAACAAAATAAAAGCCAGGCATGGTGGCTCACACCAGTAATCCCAGCACTTTGGGAGGCCAAGGTGGGAGGATCGCTTAAGGCCAGGAGTTCAAGACCAGCCTGGCCAACATAGTGAGACCCTGCCTTGAAAAAAAAAAGAAATGAAAATAAATAAAATACTAAAAATTTTTTTAAAACTTCCCAGTTTACAGGAAATGCTGAGAAAGAAGGACAAGACAAACAACTTCAAGGGGAAACTCTAATGAGTACAGAAGGTGGGACCGTGCACGTGATCTCAAAAACACGTTATAAAACGGCAAATACACCATCATTTCATGTTGGTTAATGTTTACGCGTAGTAGAATAATATCTAGAAGGACGTGTCCTTCTAAGGTGTGATAACCTATCTCTAGATAGTAGGATACGGGATTTTAATTTTCTTATTTTTGCTTATTTCTGTTTTCTCACTTTCTACCATTAGTGTATACATTTTAGTAATAATCATGATTTTAAAAAAGTATCCTGTGTACTTTGGCTTGGGAATGGAGAAGTAGCGGAGGAAAGGGGAGCTGAGCAAAGAGAGAATCAGGAATGAACTGCAGGCTCGTTGAAGATAGGGATGCCGTTGCTTTGCTCCTCGTATGACTCCAGTGCCTAACAATGTGTTCAGCACACAGTAGTCTGTCAGTGCATGGATGTTGAAGGCATTACTGAGTGCACAAATGGATGAAGGTTTGGGGTATTTGATGGCAGAAGAGGGTGAGGCTGGACCCAATCCATCTCCACAGGGAGTCAGGAGACATGGGTTCGAGTCCTAGTCCTGGCAGTCACATTTGCTATCTGCATGACCTTGGGTTAGTCCTTTAGCTCTCCAGGCCTCAGGCTCTTCGTCTATAAAACGAGGAGACAAATTTCCTTCCTGCGACCTAATAAGGTGTTCATAGGGATCCAAAGGGACCTCAGAGATGAAGTCTTGCCTGGAAAGTCTTGCCTGCTGGTGGGGATGGGGGAAGCTCTAGGATTCCCAAAGCCCATCTTGGCTGCCTGAGCAGTGCCTCCGGATGACAGCAGCTGCCCAGGAGGGCCAGAAAGCTTTAGGACAAAGGCGAGGTTGCTCTGCCAGAGGAGCTGTCCTGGGGAACCTGAGGCAGGAGGAGCACACTCAGGGAGGAGCGAGTCACCAGGTTGGGCAAAGGTGGGCCGCTTGGCATGAGGTGCTGGGTTCCTCCAGTGTCACATTCAGCTCATGAAAACACCTGGTTCCACTGCGGGTGGAGCTGGTGTTTTCAGACCTTAGGAGAATCTACAGGTCTGGGGATGTTCAGGCAAGAACGGGCTCGCAACATGTGGGAGCTGGGAGGCCGCAGAGATCATCCAACCCTCTCATTTTGAAAATGAGGACACAGAGGCCCAGGTAGGGTAAGGTGACAATGCGCTGGAGTCACACCCAGACTAAGAGAAGAGGCTGCACCTGGCCCTCTGGCTCCCTGCTCACAACTGTTTTTGCTCCCCATCTTCCTCCTTGATGGGAGGCTGAAATAGGCTTCAAAGCAGGCACTTGCCTGACCCGAGCTCTCTAGACATATCACAGAGGCCGCCTTGGAGGAGGCTGCAGAGCCATAACAGGGGAACAACAGCCACTGGACGCCAGGATGCCAGGACGCCAGACCTAGGCCAGTGCGCCACTCGCCCCCAGCCCCTGTCCATCCAGGGCAAGTGTCCAGACAGACACCCAAAAAGCTTTCCCAAATACATCTTCCCAGGTCAAGAATCTACAATGGCTCCCTACTGGTTGTTTTATTGGGGTCCAACCTCCCTCTGGCTGGACCCCTCCAGGGCCTCTATGCATTCTTTCCTCCCCTCCTCACCCCACCTCTGTCCGCCTCTGGCTTAGCTCTGGGCTACCTACCATCATGACTGTGGCTTCAGTAAGCCTCCCCAGCACCCCCTCACTCTCCTTGAACAGGGCCCTTTTCTTCTCTGTCTCTGCACAGACCTTCCTGCCTGAGGTATTCTCCTTCCTTCTGGCCTTAAAGCCTCATCTTTCAGGAAGGCCTCCATGGTTGCCTCTACCCATCTCAAGTCTCCTCTTACCCAACAATCCCATCAGCCCTCACATGTCCAGGAAGGGCTAGCTGCTCCGCAGGAAGCATGGGCCTCTCTGAATGACAGCAGGCCACATCTACCCGGAGCCCCCTCTGTGTCCTGGACAGAGCTCTGCGCAAAGGAGATTCACTCGCAGTTCTGCTGACTGAACCCCACTCTCTGTCACCGTTTGAGAGGCGCTCAGTCTGGATGGAGACTCCATCCCTGTTATCTGGAGATGGTCCTCTTCCTCCTCCCTGCTCCTCCACCTCCCAGCTGCCCCATCATCTGTGTTGCTGCTGCCAAGCAGGAGGCACGTGGGGCTGCATGAGTTAGCCCACAGCTGGGAAACTCCCTGGAGCTCCCTGGAGACAAGGGCTGGGGGGTGGCGAGAGGAGGAGGGCCTTCAGGCATGTGTGCAGTCTCTGATCCTCTGTCCCCAAAGACTCCCGCCACCAGTGGCATCCCTAGGCTGCAGAGCTCCCGCCCTCACCCGTACCATGGCCTCGTGCCTTCCAGGATCTGGGGTGCTGTGCCCACTTCTCAATCATGCTCTGATCAATGAAGTATTCCCACATTCCCCATCTCCAGACCCTTCCACCTGACTTCCTCCCCCCCAGTCTCTCTCTACTTCCAACTCATCCCCACTAATTAGCCCGAGACAAGGGAGTGGAGGGAGTAAGGTTCCAAGGATTGGGGCAGGGAACCCAAGGAAGGCAAGGATAAGCTGAAGAGTCAGAGAAAGCAGGAGATGAGGCGTGGAGAACAAGACCACCGGGATCTTGTTCTGTGCGTGGGTGTGAGTCCTCACCCTAGAGTTCTGCTGGCACTTGGCACAGGGTGAGCATTCTAAGTCATTCAGAGAAGGACTTGGCAGGACACAAGCCCCTTCCTGGGATAGGGAGGCCACCTTGGTACCTGGAGAGTCTGTGCCCCCATGGGCCCCTTCCCCTGCAGGTGAGGGACTGGGTTTGGAGGGAGCCATTGCAGTTATTTGGTGAGGTGGGGATAAGGGATAGGGTGCGGGTGCCTCTATCCTAGGAGGGCAGGGAAGGCAGGAGCCCCGGGTTGGGGAGGAGAGGTGCATTGTTGGAGGTATTAAGGGTGAGGAGCAGACAGAGCAGGGCAGGCGAACACCCACCTCTCGGTCCCCAGGCTGCTGCTGAGGTAGAGGAGGGATGTCCTTGCCACCTCCAGAGTCCGTCTGCATGTGGCCTGGAGCACCTCCCTGTCCAAGGGGAGACTGAGTCAGAGCTGCCTTGATCGGGGGACTCAGAGCACTGTGCATGCAGACAGCATCCCAGGGTGCTGGCCTCCGCCTCCTGCCGATCTCCCCTCCTGCCCGCCTCCCCCTCCTGCCTGCCTCTCCGTCTCTGCCCGCCTCCTGCTCCTCCGCACCCCCTCTCCTGCCCACCTCCCCTTCCTGCCCACCCCTCCTCCTCTCTGCCTCCGGCTCCTGCTGGTCTTCCCCTCTCTGCCCGCCTCCCTCTCCTG